>NW_024080870.1:2222768-2266803 GCF_003009895.1 Hyaena hyaena | reverse complement strand
TGGGTTCGAGCCCCGCGTCGGGCTCTGTGCTGACTGCCAGCTCAGAGCCTGGAGCCTGTTTCAGTCTGTGACTCCCTCTCTCTCTGACCCTCCCCTGCTCACACTGTCTCTCTCTCTCTCCTAGAAATAAATAAAACATTAAAAAAATTTTAAAAAGTAGAACCTTACAGATGGAACAGTCAGGATTAAGCTGCTTTGAGGAAATGGGTTTTCTTAATATTGTTGCTGTTTGTTCTATTTTAAAGGCCGTATAATCAGTCTCTTAATAATTTAACTAATTAAAGACTGGATACAACTTCTAACACAGTAACTAGAACAGCTCTCCAAAAACAGAGCCGTCCACCACCTGTGCCCAAGACTATGGGCGAGGCTGTGTGGAGGCCAGGTCCCCCTGGGGGGAGGGACCCCCACGAGGCTGAAGCATGGCGGGAGGACCCACTCTTGAATCTATGCCTCCATCTCCCCTCCAGTGCAGCTTTGCCAAGAAGCTCAAAGACGGGGAGTTTTCAAATTGTGCTTCATGGACTGGCTGCATCAGAAACCCCCATTTCAGCTGCCGATTTTAACTCCCCCCAAGACCCACCAAATCGAACTCCGGGGTGTAGAGCCCCAAGTTTGCATTCTGAATAAGCTCCCACTAAAGTTTCAGAGTAGCTACGTCACCCACACCACAGCCATCCGTGACACTGTGTATGACCCACAGTACGCCCCCTACGGTGCCAAGACAGAGGACAGGCACTGTTGGCGGGGGAAGGGCAGAGGGGCTGGTATCTGTTAGCATCCCACAAACACACTCTTGGCCCGGTGGGAGGCAGCGGCCTGGGTAAGCGAATCTGCTCCAAAGGAAGTCCCAGAGGGATGGATAGAGTTTAAAATCTTTAGGATCAGCCCTTCTAACTCCTGGCATCTCTTGGTGAAGCTTTCTATGCTCAGAAGCACAGAGCTGATGTGCTGAATTAAGAATATGCAGGGACACCTGGATAGCTCAGTCGGTTAAGCATCTGACTTCGGCTCAGGTCACGATCTCACAGTTCATGGGTTCGAGCCCCGCATCGGGCTCTGTGCGGACAGCTCAGAGCCTAGAGCCTGTTTCAGATTCTGTGTCTCCCTCCTTCTCTCTCTGACCCTCCCCTGTTCATGCTGTCTCTCTCAGAAATAAATAAAACGTTAAAAACAAACAAAAAAGAATATGCAGCTGGGAGCACCTGGGAAGCTCAGTTGGTTAAGTGTCAAACTTCAGCTCAGGTCATGATCTCACACTTCGTGGGTTCGAGCCCCATGTCAGGCTCTGTCCTGAGAGCCTGGAGCCTGCTTCAAATCCTAGGTCTCCATCTCTCTCTGCCCCTCCCCCACTCACACTCTGTCTCTCTCAAAAAATAAACATTAAAAATTTTTAATAAAAAAACATGCAGTTGGATGCAGAGGCACTGGTCACCCACATGGGGGCAGCAGGGAGCTCTCTGACCTTGGGGAAGTGAAAGGCCAGGGTTGGGGGAGGGGGCGCATTTTGATTGAAGATGTAATTTCAATACACCAACGCAAAGGAAGTAGACTCAGGAGATGTATCACTTACAGATCCCAGAGCTGAGGGCAGGGGGCGTGCAGAGGATAGGCTTCTCCATCCCAGGTGAGGGGGCAGGAGACAGAGAGAAGGAGGCAGCAGGCACCTGTTACCGAGACGCTTCTTTCTTGCACCTGGCGCATTCTGACTTGGGGAACAGCTGGAAGTGATGTTTTGCGTGTGATGTAAGATATTGGCCAAAATTCATTTTTTCCATATGGCTATCGAGTTGAGTCAGCATCCTTTACTAAAAAGGTCCTGATTTCTCCAATGCACTCTAGTGTCAACGTCTGTCCTTTATCAGACGACCACACCTGCAGGGACTCTGAATGCTCCAGTTCCACCGACCTCTTCATTCGCCTTCGTGCTGATCCCATGACGTCTGATTACTGCGGCTTTATGACCAAACTTGCTATGAGATAATGGAAGTTCTCCAACTTTTTTCCTTCCTTTCCCCCCATTATTACAATTGGCTATTTTTGGCCCTTTACATTTCCATATAAATTTAAAAATCACCTACTCAACTTTCACAAAAATACTTGCTAAGATTCCCTTTAAGATTGCCCTAAATCTATAGCTAAATATAGAGGGAACTGACACCTTTACAATAAGGTAACATTATGACATTTACATTTCCTTCAGTGTTCACTGCATAAGGGTCTCACACATCTTTTTAGATTTGTAGACAACTGATGTTTTTTGATGCTGTTGTAAGTGGTAGTGTCTGAAATCTTCATTTTTCTAAATGTTTGCTGTCGGTAGATGCAAATACCCATGACCTCTCAATCTCTAAATACAATGATTGTACCTGCACCTTGCTCATTTTTCTCACTCCTGCTATGCCCTGGCAGGCATTTTCGGTAATGCTTCAGAAAGGTGGAAGAGACTCTCAATACATGTTTGCTTAAATGCACTGGGGGAGAGGACAGGGGAGATGGATTAAGGTTAATATTTGAATGCTGCATCTAGTTCCAGAGCTTTGGAAGATCAAGAAATTCAACTACCTAGAGATACTAATCCAGTTTAATAAGTTTCATTTTTTAATGTTTATTTATTTTTGAGAGAAGCAGAGAGAGCGAGCAAGGGAGGGAGAGAAAACCAAGCAGGCTCTGTGCTGTCAGTACAGAGCCCAATGCAGGGCTCAAACCCACGACTTGTGGGATCATAACCTGAGCAAACCAAGAGTCGGATGCTCAATTGACTGACCCGCCCAGGTGCCTCAAGTTTAATAACTTTCTGATTTGGGGCATAATACTCATTTTAGAAAGGATGAACAGCAACAACAGGACATCAATCCTGCCACCGCCTGAGATGAGCGCTGCTGGAGTGTGATACACTTCATAGGGTCTTTTCCTTTGCCATGGATATTTACATCGCTGAGCTCATGCTGTATATCCTTTCCATACCCATCTCCCCCTCCCCCCACACACACTTTGGGTAATAAAAGCATTTCTGTTACTGACAACTGTCTGCCAGCATCCGTAATGGCTACATCGTATACATTTGGAGCACAAGCACAGGAGTTACTCTTCCACTGGACATTTGGATTCCTCATTGTTCAGATGATCAACAATGTCACCGTGGCCGCTTTTGGGTGCATGGCTGTGTCCCTAAGTTTCCAAGGGCACAATGGACAGATTTTCCTCTGACCGTGATCACTGGTACAAGGAAAAGATTTTCTCTCAAGCTCTGCGTGTGCACATTCTTCTCATCGTCATCAAAACAGTCGCAGCCTACTTTTGCTAGGCCCTCCTCTGACTGCGTCAGATGTATCCACTCTTTAAACCCTTACAATAAGCCTGCGGGCTTGATGCTCTGGGGAGTTGACGCTCTGGGAGGCCAGGGCCTGCCCAGAGTCCCGATGCAAGGGACCCAGGCAGCCTGACTCTACATCCCTTGCTTAGAACCATTAGAGTACAGAAAATGCAAACAATGCAGGAAACACTATTATTAGCCAAGCATTTACATGAAGTTATGAATGCCCAGCATGCGAGAAAACCAAGCAGATAAACAACAAATCAAAAAGGCATGAAAATGCGTACCCGATCTTAAAGTCAGTCCTCATAGCTGCCCCTGCCTCTATTTGTTTAGACAAAAGCCAACCTCGCGCCAGCACAGACTCTGGAGAATACAGGATCTCAGGATCGGAACCCTGCGCACGAGAGAGCTGTACGCGGAGACCAGGTGAAGGGTCTGGAATGCCTGGGAAGCGGGAAACCAACACGAGGCTCCTCACCACGGACGACGGGCTGGGAACAAACGCTGCCCCACAGACCCTGCTCTCTCAAGAGCCACTTCTTTCACAGGTTAAACCATTACGGTCAATAACAATTAGGTGCACTTCAGAGACAGACACACCAAGTTCATACAAGTTTTATGGCTTGTACCCTAATAAGCCTCTTAGGATGCTCCTACGGAAAGGTCCTGAAACTGACCCGTAAGCTGAAGTGTGAGAAAGGGTAAGCGGAGTGGCAGAGGCCTGGGGACACAAGAAGGCCACTCCCCGAAAGCCACGCCCCCAAATAACAACGTGGGGAGGGGGAGACGGACACGGAGCCCTTGTCTATTTGGTCTGCTCAGCACCAGGGCGGAGACTGCTGCTCAGAGCATCCACCCTGTGCCTTGAAAACCACCCCGGGACAAGGCCCGGCTCCCCATGGGGCGCAACCAGACCAGAGGGTGGGAAACCTGTTACAGGCGGTGCTTCTCCAGAGGAGTCACCCCAGAAAGATGTCGGACTGGGCCAGCCGGTGAGACTGGGTGTGCGATTCGGGGAGCCGGCAACCTCACGAGGGTGCAGGCAGGGCTCTCGGCCCTACGCAAAGCCAGGGCTCCAGCAAGCGCGCTGGGACCGAACGGGGCAGGGGGGCCCGTGTGGAGGAAAGCCGGGCCAGAACGTGCCTCTTCCGTTCATCCTCTGACGAACATTCCTCGCTCGCCTGCTGTGTGCCAGGGCCTGTGCCGGCATCTGACAGGTGGACAAGCCACACCAGTCTCCGTCCTTACGAAGCTTACGATCAAATGGAGAGGGACAAACACATGACCACGCCAGGACATTTCCGATGGCAAAAGGACCTCCTGAGGGACCCTGGGCAGCTTCCTGGGTGTCTAACTCACGGCAGCATAAACCGCAAAAGCCCAGAGCATCTAACAGCTGGGCTAACTGTGGCGACGGGAAGACGGTGCATGACGGTGTGCTCACTGAGTGGGACGGTGGGAACGAGAACAAGCGACATTAGAGATGACAGTAGAGCTTCTTGCCGGCTAAAGTCACCAGGACAATTTTTATGGAAGAACTGGTACTTCAGCAATGCAGCTGGGCGTCTGGATGGGCAGGAAGGGCAGGGGCGCTCCAGCGGAGAACAAAGACGAAGACGGGTGGGCGTGTGAGGTGTGCAGAAGAGGAGCGAGAGAGCGGACCCATCAAGGTGAAGCAGCACCAGAAACACCCCTGGGTTAGGGCCGGCTGCCACCCTCACTTCCCAGAAGGGGGCAGCAGTCCGAGGGGATGCCCACCTCCTGCGGGCCCTCCCCCGACCCACGCCCCAACTCTGGCTGGACCACAGCACTCTGGTTAAACCTTCAACGGCTGCGCACTGTTCTCAGCCTAATGTCTGAATTCCTTCCAGTAACTTAAGGAGAGGTCTCTGTGGTCTCTCCCGCATCATCAGTGTGCTCTGGGAGCCTGCACATCCCCCTCGCCCTACGTGCACCTCCCTTACTGAATAACTGGAGCCTCTCTCTCATCCAGGATTCTCAAACACAGTTTGGTCTGCCTAAAGCACCGCCCCTCCCCCCCCCCCCCCCCCCCCCCCCCCCCTACAGCCCGGCACACCCCTCATTCTTTAGAGCTCCATTTAGGCGGGTGTCTGCCAGGCGCGTGGGTGGCTCAGTTGGTTGAGTGTCTGACTCTTGATCTTGGCTCAGGTCTCCTCTTGCAGTCTGTGGGATTGAGCCCCCTGTCAGGCTCTTGCAGACAGCATAGAGTCTGCTTGGGATTTTCTCTCTGCCCCTCTCCTGCTTGTACGCTCGCTCATGCTCTCTCTCTCTCTCTCTCATAAATAATTACTTGGAAAAAAAAAGAATTTTTAAGAAGTTAAAAAATTTTTTAAATGGGTGTCTGCCTACCAAGGAGACTCTGACTCCCCAGCCCTCATCCCTAACTAGATGGACGGGAACAGAGTCTAGAGCACTCTGATGGCACGGAAGAACTTGGACTTGACATAATGGGTGCTTAGACTTCTTATAAATGATATGGTGAATAGGATATCCTAAAAAAAAAATCTGACAATACTGCCCTTAAAAATACTCCGTGCTGTCATAGGCAAAAGGTGACTCTACCAGGAAGAGGCAGACATCTGTGGATGTACATTCCTCTTCTGTCAGGGTAATATCCCCCGATTTTCCCAGGGGGGACCACCCCAGTCTCATTCTCCGTCCACTAGCTCGGGGGGAGCTGAGGCCACCCCAGCTCCAGGCAAGGGCCAAGTAGAGCACCCCCTGTCTCTGGCCACAGGGACTGGGTCAGGGACTGTCATGAGCCCCCAGGCTGGCCCAACCATACCCCTTCTGGACTTCTGCTGGCAATAGTTAGAAAAGATGCTCCCTTTTCCCCACGGACTGCTGTGGGAAGAGCCTGGAGCCCGCTAACAATGGCACCAACGTGCAAGAAATGCGGAGACAAGCACTGGGAAGAGACGGATTCTGCCAGCTTCGTGTGAGCACGTGGACTCAGCCACACCGCAGCCGGCGACTGGAGCTGTTCCATTTGGGCCACACGGTGATCCTAGCTGGGTTCCTGTCACTCGCCACCAAGAACATTGACCCCCACGCAAAGGCGATCAGGGTGCAGGCAATGGAACAGCACGCCACCTCAGTCCTGCCACAAGAGTACATGGCCTGGTGGAGCCGGCTGCAGGCGATCGTGCAGCAGCAGCCATGCAAGTGCATCAGCAAAGACTGTGCTCGCTGGTGGGCATACGCCAGTCGTCTGGGCAGCAACCCACCCGTGGCATGTAGTGCATCACCTCTTCCTATCTCTGCCTCAACGAAATCACTAACTCAGTTCGGTAGACAAACACCACAGGCACACAGTTTTCCATTATATAGGAAAAGCAAAGCCCTAAAAGGTGACTCCTTTCCAGGGTGAAAGCGGAGAACATTAGGAAGAACAATGTGGTTCAAAAGCAACTCCAGCTCTCTCTGTACCAGCTTTTCGGTTTTTCTTTACATCACAAACCATTCTTAAAAATAAAGTCTAGTTTGAAAAGGGAGCAAGTTCCTAGGTGCTCTGAGTTTCAAAAAAAAAAAAAAGTTTGGTTTTTTTTTTTTCCAATCCTAAATTCTTTTATTTATTTTCATCTTTTCTCTCCACCCACACTGCCCTAGGTCAGGCCACGAGTATGTTAGGAACCGTCACTTGTCGCTGGCAGGGTGACCGATTTGTATCGAGTGCCCAGGACTTTCCCAGTTTTAGTACTGAAAGTCCCATGTCCTCGGTCCCAGGCACTCGGAGTGGCTGGTCACCCCTTGCGTCAGGTGAAGCGCAAGCCCCATTCTACCTCCAGCCTCACTTCCTACAACCACCAGCACCACCTTGGTTGGCACAAACCCCGGGGTCCCCCTCCCACGCCCCGTGTCCCCCCAGGGTGGCTCCTGCTTGTCCCTGAAGACTCTGCTCTGGTGCTGCCTCCCTCAGAAGGCTTCCGAGGGTTCCCACAGGACCCTGGAGCTACAGAGATCCTGCCACTGGTCAGGCTGTATAGTCACTGGCACTACAGCCATCTCCCCCACTGGCCTGGGAACTCCCTCAGGGAATGAGCTGTTCTGTACCTAAGGCCCTAGATGTTTACCATCAGAGCCAAGTGAAAAACATCACGAGCACTGGGGTGAGGACTAGCTGTTGGCAGCACTCTTTTCCAAGTCATTTTGGGATCTACTAAGGCCCACACCTATATGCAAATCGCCAGGCTCCTTGGACTATAATACGGATTAAGCTGATCTGCCTGATCCAGGACAGGCAGCTCGGGTTTCCAAGAGCACCTGATGGCCTTTTAACCTAAACGATGAACCTGGGCAGTGCCCAGATACTTAAAAGGAATCAAGAACCTTTACCATCCCCTGGCTGGTCAGAGAGTAATGATGCGGCGTTGGGCACAGAGATTCGGCCAAGTTGCGAGTCTTCACAAACTGACTTAGGAGGAAGTTTCATTCACAAAGACAGGGCAGTGGGTGCAGGTACAGGGCCGATCCTGGCTTCAACCCGTTTGGGCTCTTATCACCTTGGGGCAAATGAACCTCTTGAAATCCAGTTCAAGGTCCTGCTAGCCTCTCTGAACCTTAGTTTCCACTTCTATAAAATGGAAAACAGGAACAGTTCCTATAGCTCACAGACTTGTGAGGACTCGGGAATAGCACACAGGAAGTCCTGAGCAAGGACCTGGCGCAGAAAATGCGCTCGATAATTATTCAGATACTTGACCAGGACCAGAGTCAGGCAGAGCTAGGTGAAAGCCTGCAGGTGCCTGGATGCCAGCACGAGGCCCAACCTCTTTTAGAAATGCATCCTCCCCCTTCTCAGCCACATCCACCCACTCCTAAATTCCTGAAATCCTTCCGCCTCTCCCTTTCCAGCCCAGCTGCCCTCTTGTTTAAGATTCCTGGCTTCCCTACACCCCCTATCCTGGCTATGTCTCTCTCTTTCCTCCCTGTGTCATCTCTCATCATCACCCCCCCCCCAAAACCATTCCTTACTACATCCTGATCCCTGCTACTCTTTGAGATCCACACACGTTTATTAAACGCCTGCTCTGTGCTAGAAAGGACATAGCTGAGAAGCAAAGCACCCCCACCTCTGGCCAAATGAGAAGCCCCATCTAATTTCCCTCCCACTAATCCTTGCCCTGGGTCCCTGACTTCCTGCTACTGCTCCCTGCCTGCCCCCCTCCATCCTTCTTCCCTCCCATTAGTAATCTTGGGAGCTCGCTCTGGAAACGAGTCTACTTCTTACCACCAAAGGTTTGCCTTCTTCCCACTCAACTGCCACCCCACACACTACATTTTCCTCCCTGGAGTCATTCCCTCCACAAAAGTCTCTACTTTCCATCACCCCCTCCAAACCCCCCCTCCCATTCCAGGTCTGTCTACATGCTCTGCACCTGTCCCCAATTCATTCTCTTTTTTTTTTTTTCATTCTCTCCATAGCCACTGAGCTCCTACTGTGTGCCAGGCACGGCGCTAGATGCTGAGAATACAGCTGTGAGCAAAACATGCAGTCTGTTCTCTCCTGGAAGTACCGGTTTAAGAGCAGACAGAAAAGGAGCGAAAACACACAGGATGAATGCAGGCAGTGGAAGGAGGCACTGAATGAAATCAAGAGAAAGAGCAGATGGAAAGGAAAGGAGGTGGGGAAGCACTTCAGGTGGGGTGGTCTGGGAAGGGTCTCCCTCGCTGATGAACGTGGCTACAGCCACCTACTGTGTGGCTGACACCGATCAGTTTCTTTCCACGCCTGATGTTATCGGATCCTTGCACAAGGTTCACCATCCCCATTTGCAGATGGGGCACCAGAGGCTCAAGGAGGCGAAGTAATCTGTCCGAGGTCACACAGTAGGATCGGGATTTGAATGCAGGTCTGATGCACTCCTGCCTCCCAGGACCACGTCTGCCACCTGTCCTCCCCCAAAGCTCTACTTCTGATAGTCCTCTTCTTAGTCTCCCCCGGGGGGGGGGGGGGGGGATGTTTTCATTGCTGCCGTTCAGTGAACACTCCTACCTGCTTCCAGTTTGTGTGCATTCTCTTATCCTGCTCTCAAAACGACACTAAGAAGCAGGTGGTGTCACTATATCCATTTTACAACTGAGGAAACTGAGGCCTAAAAATTCACACACTTAAAATTCAAACTCCTGGGTCCATATCTCTGACTCCTACGCTGTCCTGCCCAAAGAAGTTCCACGCCGGTAAGCTCGGTGCCCACCGCTGCCCCACGGCAACAACGAAGTCTGCGTTCACAAACCGAAACCTCATTCCCTTACTTTACAGACGGGGGTACTGAGACTCTGAGAAGCCAAACCACTTGCCCAAGGTCACACAGCGAGGAGCGACGGTGTCAGGGTTCGAACCCCAAGCGCCCTGACTCCAGAGCCCTCGCTCTTAACCACCATACAGTCTTTCCCGGGCGTCTCTCCGCGCCCTCCACCTCGCTCTCACACCTCGCAGACGACCCGGCCCGGGGCTAGGCGCCCCCATTCCCACGTCCAGCCCCGCGGCCTGCCCCCCTCCACCCCCAGCACACTCACTTGAGGTGGTCCAAGGAGTGGATGTTGCGGGAAGACTTGCCGTGGCCTCCGCCCACCCAGCTCCGCGAGCGGCCAAACATGTCGGCGGCCCCGACCCGCTGCCCGCCTCACGGTCTCATGCCCGAGCGCCCGCCGCGGCAGCACAAGCGGAGGAGGCAGCGGCGGAGGTGGTAGAAGGACCGCCAAACACCTTCCTCCCCGGCCCACAGCTCCGCACTGACATTCAGCCGGAACCGGCCGTTCGACCGCCGCGCTTTACGGCCGCCGCCACGAGGAACGCTGGGAAATGCAGTCCTCCCGCGAGGCCCCCGCCGAGAGGACTCTGCAAACAAACTACAAGGCCCGGCGTGCATCACGCAACGACGGACCTGCGCCCTTGGAGAAGAGGCGGAGCGAGAGGAAGAGAGCCCGCAGTATAGTACGGTGGGCGGGGACGGGAAAACTGCGCGGAGCCTTGAGGAGCGAATCGGTGAAGCTGGGTGACTCAAAGTAACCGCAGTTCTGACAATTATCAGCTTTTATGATAAGAATAGCTATTGCAGGATATATACTATGTGCCAATGTCCTAAGCGCTTTACATATGTTGTTACTTAATTCTACCAACCAGCCTGTGAGGCGGGTCCTGTTATCCCCATGTCCCACCCACCCCCGGGGAAACCGAATCACAAGTTTCAGGGGTTGACTTACCTAAGGTCATGATTCAAACCCTGGCACCCTTATTTTATGCCCCAATAAACTACTAATCTGTAACAAATTGGTAATGGCCTTGATTGTTCTTAACGGTTTTTTTCTGTCCCCACATGAGCCAACAAGTTGTATCTAAATTTCTGTCTTGGAGTAGGAGTGAGAAGCTCCCTGGAGGCAAGACTGCCATGGTCACCATTCATTCATTCATTTCTACACCACACAGTTATCTACAGTGTACTGTGTCCCCTTAACTGTGTTCAGACATGGGCTAAGGGCCGATGTTCTCCCCATTTCCTAGCACAAAGTTTTGCACATCACAGGTGCTCAACAAATATTGGCAGCGTGGGGTACCTGGTGGCTCAGTGGGTTGAGCGTCTGACTTTTGGTTTCCATTCAGGTTATGATCTTGAGGGTGAGATCGAGCTTGGGATTCTCTCTGCCCCTCCCCTGCTTATGCTTTCTTTCCCTCTCAAAATAAAAAACAATAAAAATATTGGCAGAGTGAATGAATGACTGCATTAAGGTTTCACCTTCAGCAGTTGGAGTATTAATGGTTTTCTCTGTAATTCATCTAAAGGGGCAAGAAGACAGCCATGGAGAAAAAAGGGCAGGTCCGTTCTCCGAAGGCATGCAGACCTCGCATCTTTCTGGGCCCTCCCTTTTCTCTGGGCCTAGATTTCCTCATGTGTAGAAAGGGTAACGTGCTACACTACCCCATCTAGCTACAATTAAGCAATGTATATAAAGCACCCAGCTCAATGCGGCCTGAGATTTAAAGGTCTGTTGAACTGCTCTGAAGATCGCTTTGGGCAAGATCAGTCTCCTGAAGGATATACAGGGGTTCCTCATGAGCAGGGGAATCAGTGAGTAGGAGACTCACTTTCCTATGTACTTCTTGGTTGTTTTAATGTTTAACCGCGTACTATTTTTTTAAATATTGATAGAGAGCAGAGAAAGAGCGAGAAAGGGGCAGAGAATGGGAGGCAGTGAATCCCAAGCAGGCTCCGCACTGTCATCACAGAGTCCGATGCAGGGATTTCTCTCACCAACTGTGAGATCATGACCTGAGCTGAAATCAAGTGTCAAGAGTCAGACGCTTAATCTACTGAGCCACCCAGGCGCCCCTAACACGGGTTGTTTTTAAACATGGTTTACAAAGTAAAAACAAGAAGCACCTCCACTGCTGCAGGTCTGTCCTGCCTGGGACTCTCTTCAGTCAGGTGTCCCTGAACCCTAATATGTAGACCCCCGCGATGCACGGACCCTCTCGCAGGCAGAATTTGGAGAGCTCAAGGAGGCACTGATTGATCTTCCCCGCCTCGGAAAATCGCCGCTTTGGGAAGTCGGAGATTTTTCACTGGTAAATTCACCGTCCCCCTACCCTGCCTCCTTTTGGAAAGTAAACTGAGTCCCAAAGAGGCGTGACGCCACACCCAAATCTAGGGGATTGCTGAGGAAGCGGTTTCCTCCAGCTTTCGTAGCCTTCAGGATACATGCAGGTTTGAACAGTGTTCTCTTTCCCCTCCCGCTACTCCGTGGGGAATTCGCAGAGCGAATTGGATTTGAGACCTGGGCGGAACCCGGAACCAGGAAAGCAAGTCAGAGGCCAGCGCCCCGAGGGGCGGGGCGAAGCGGTACCGCCCCCTGAGGTCTCGGGCCAATGAACGCGGGCGTCGAGCCGGCCAATGAGCTCGGGCAGGGGGCGGCTGGCCAATGAGCGCGGGGCCGCTCCGGAGGCGGTGCTCGGAACGCTACCAGGAGGGCGACGCGGCGGCCGCAGCCATGGGCGCTGAGCCTGTGGGGGCGCACAGGGGGCGCGAGGCTCTGCCGGGCGGAGCTGACGCGACAGCCGCCGGGACTGGCCCTCGGCGCTGAGCCGCGGTGGGGTTCCCGCTTGCGCTGCGAGGGCCCTTGAGCGCGAGCGGGGCGCGTCGGAGGAGCCGGGCAGCCGCCGGCCGCCGGCCGCCTCGGGGGGGGGGCCCGCCTGGCCGCCTGGAGGATCGAGAGGGTCGTGTGGGCACATCTGAGGGTGCGTGGACCCCGCCGGGCACTTTTCAGGGGCCAGGGAGCGTCCGCAGGGGCCGCCGCACACCGGCGGGGGTCGAGCCCCCGGGGCGTCCCTGGATGGCTGAGCTGCCCCCTTGTCGGCCGCCCGGGCGCCGCAGCGGCTGAGAGCGCTGGGATCGCCGGGCCGCCGCCGCCCTCGCCGCCCCCTGCATGCCCGGCGCCCGGGTCGCGGCCCACCTGGACGCGCTGGGCCCCCTGGTCCCCTACGTGCCGCCGTCGCTGCTGCCCTCTATGTTCTACGTGGGCCTGTTCTTCGTCAATGTGCTGATCCTGTACTACGCCTTCCTCATGGAGTACATTGTGCTCAACGTGGGCCTCGTCTTCCTGCCCGAGGACATGGACCAGGCACTCGTGGACCTCGGCGTGCTCTCCGACCCCGGCTCGGGTCTCTACGATGCCGACTCGGAGCTCGATGTCTTCGACGGTTACTTGGAGTAGCCTTGGCTCCCGACCTCCCCTCCCCCCCCTCCAACGACCCGCAACCCTCGGCCTGGACCTGCCTCCCAAATCATGCCGCCGCTGCTGATTGGGGGCATCGTGTGGCCAGGGATGGGACCCCCCAGGACGAGGCCCTCGCTGGCCTCCAAGACCTGTAAGTGCCCTCTCTGCGCCAGATGAGGATGGGTTGGGGCGCTGGCGAAGAAGAGGGTGGCATCTCCAGACCGAACAGACACCCTGCCCCCAGGCTTCTGACTCCTCCCTCCACCTCCTGGAGGTCTGTTTAGATGCCAGGAATGGCCAGCCCCCTTTTGGGCCCTTGACTGGGGCTGGAAAGCTTTCCCTGGTGAAGGTGACAGTCGTTGAGGGCAAGGGAGGCCGAGCTTGAGTGGTGCCTGGGTTAGCCACGGTGCCTACCGCCACAGCTTGTGGAAAAGCCTGTGCACCCAGATCCCTTTGAGGCAGATCTCTCAGCTCCTCCCCTCTGTCTCAATCTGGCTTGATGGTGACCTTGGCTTTTTGGGAGTTCCCATAGTCCCAGAAGCATAAAGACTTGCAGTGTCAGAAGAGGTGGCAAGCCAGGCACGACCGCCTTTGTCCCGTGGCCCCTTTGGGAATCGGGTGGGGACTTGAGAGCAAGGGCTCAGAGCTGAAACCTCCAGCAAAGTCTGCGCTTCCTCTTGGCCTCAGGTTTGCTGCTATGTGGGAGTCGGGTTTCAGGGTGCTCCAGCCGGGCAGTACTCCAGCTTGCATCTGCAAGGGCCGCCAGTTTTGCAGATTGCTTTTGCAGACTGGCAAGCTGGGGCTGGCGTCGCCTGCGGTGTCTGCAAGACCTCGAGCAGGAGTAGGGACCACAGGATCTTTGCACTGAGGGGTTCAAGTCCTGCCGCTGGGCCGCGACCAGGAAGCTGCATGTCCTGTCCCACCTTGTGTGTTGATGGGAGGGAAATGAAGGTCCAGGAAGGAGAAGGGCTTGGCCAAAGCCTCACAGCCAGGAAGAGAGGCGACTGGATAAGATGAGAGGGGGAGAGAGAGGAGCAGGCAATCTGCTGGGTCTGGTGAGGGTCCGTGGGATGTGCGGCCACTCTGTGGCTGAGCCCCTTGGCTGTGAGCGTCACTGAAGGGAAGATATCAAGGTAGCAAGAGCTCCTTTTAGAAAACAGACACTAGTGCCACTCACCCCAAGCAAGCTGAGTTAACTGTCCCCATCTCTGTTGCCGGTCTTTACCAAGATGACCATAGTCAGAGGGAATGCCGGGTGGGGCAGGACCTGCTGGTGGCAGTGCTGAGGGCTGGGGGCTCCCCTGAGGGGAGGACAGTGAGATTTCTTTGATAAAAGCTTCATTTGAGCTCAGTATGACCTTAAGAACCAAGTGCCAAGTGCCGGGCAGAGGGTGTGTTAGCCTCTCTTACATACCTCCCCAGCCTGCCTACCTACTTGCCTGCCATCCATCCATCCATCCATCAATCTGTTCTTTGATCGAAGAAATATTTCCTGAGTAATACTGTGTCCCGTGGGTGAACACAGTGAACAAGAGAGACGTAGCCCTGGCCCTCCCAGCACACGGTGAGAAGACAAGCAGATTCCCAAACAAGATCATCAGATTTTTTTGAGAGCCGTTAAGACCTATAGGAAGGACCTGGGCCATCCCTGTTGAGTTCAGCGCTTAGAACAGGTGCCTGGCATCTGTTGAGTGAGTGTAGCAGAATAGAGAGAGGGCAGGGGGAGTCAGAGAAGGGCTCTTTGAGGCAATGACACATTTGAACTGAGCCCCAAGTTGGTAGATGGAGCCAGACTGAAGATCTGGGGGAAACCAATCCGGGCACAGGGAATGACTCGTGCTGAGGCAGTGGGGTAGGAGAGTTCGTTGGTGCAGCAACCAGAATGAGGCCACCGTGGCTGGAGAGCAGCCCAGGAGAGGTCAGTGAGGCAGGTAGGGGAGACCATACAGGACCTGGGAGGCCAGGGCCACGAGCAATGGGAAGCCATCAGAAGGTTTTAAGCCAGAGATGACTTTGGCAGCTGTGGGCAGGAAGGGCCGTCGGCACAAGTGTGGAAGCAGGGAAGCCAGTTAGGAAGTGTGTAGTTGCTCGGGCTGGAGGCAGCAGGGGCTTGGCTGTGCCAAGGTGGGTGAAGATGGAGACACAGACTGAGAACGCCTTACGAAGGTAGACCCTGTGGACTCCATTCGAAACCTGTCCTGAGTACTGATCATTCACCATGCCTGGTGCCAGGTAGGCCCCTTTGCATTTTCCCTCATTCAGTCATTCAACAAACTTTAGCCCCGCCTGCTCTGCCCCCACCCCCCAGCGCTAGGCCTGGGAGGGCCTGAAATGAATCTCTGCCGCCAAGCCAAGCGCTTGACTTTGAGACGGCGTAAGTTGGTGAAGAGTGTCTTATTTTATCTCTTCACCACATCAACAGAAACACTTCCCCTTCCAAGTGAAAACATTGGCACGCTCTGAACCCCAAGCTGAAGCCCAAATGCTTCGTCAGGCTTCGTGCGCCGCAGAGGCTGTTCGAGCAGAAGCACCAGGAAGCGTGTCGCAGGGACACCGTTGCAAAGCTGTCAGAGCGCAGGGCCCAAGCTGGGAGGCAGGAAGGCCCGGGACGGGGGAAATACTCGAGCCTGGAGAAGCCACGCACAGCATTCCTACTTCCCGAGTCCCAAGTCCCGGCCCAGGAGGCCTTGGCGCCGGACCTGGGAAGCCCAGACTCGGGTAGGGGAGGGTACGTCGTAACAGGAAAAGCCTCTGGGAAAGATCTAAAAATGGTCTGACTGCACCTCATCTGTGGGCCCCTTTCTGTAATCAGGGGAGCATCAGTAGTCAGATTTCTTTCCCTCTGGCTTGCCCCCATGCGGACGTGTGACAAGGTCACGGAAGCATTGACGAGGGTGGAGGGCATGCCGGGCAGCGGGGTCTGGGGAGGACCTCGAGGCGCACTCCCTTGGTGTGTGTGTGTGTATGAACATAATACATTTCATCAAACATCTGTTGAGCATCGTTGGAAGGAGGCAGTATTAGGTTTGTGTTTAGGAGCAAGAACCTGGTTCAAATCCCATTCCTGGCTGTGACCTTGGGTGTGTCACACATCTCCCTGCGGATCCGTTTTCTCTTCTAAAAAGCGGGGGGGAATGAAATCAGTCTCGTTGTGAGGATTAAGTGAGATATATGTAAGGCTCACCGTCCTTCCTGTGTGAAGTAAGTGATAATATTAATGTTAACCATTGTTGGAATTAACAGATATGATGGAAAGTGTATACGCTTAGGCCCTTGCAAATGTGTAAACCTGCACGTGCATCCCTGCATGAATATTTATATTCCACGACCAGCCACGGAGGACTGCCTTCCTGGCCTGGGACCCTCAGGAGACCTTTCCCACTGCCTGTGGTCTCCCCAGGCCACCAGATCTGGGCCCTGCAGAGCCAAGGCTCTGCAGTTTTCCTAGAGCGTTAATCACTGCCCAGCAGCAGGAAGTGGGGCAGCCGGAGCCCCCTCCTTCCCAGGAGAAAGACCCCCGCGGCCAGCCTGGAGCCAGGGAAAGTCCTCACATCCCCGTGGTCCGAGGCAGAGGCAGTGCGGTGGATTGATCTGTCCCTGTTCCTGGCACAGAGGGAGGAGGGCTGTAGGAGAGAGCGAGCCTCTCTGCACCGGAAACGGAGAGCCTGCAGGATGCTGCTGTCAGTCACTGGGGCCTGGTAGAGCTCAGATATGGAACGCGGGTAACTGGACCCTTTGGTCTACTTATTACAGAGTCTCCAGGCTTCGGTGTCCTCACGGGGTGCCACGGCCGCTCCCTCTGGTCTGCCTGCCCCGGTCCCTCCGTGCTAGTCAGCAGCCTGTGCCCTGAGCAGAACACGCAGGCCGGCACGGCACTGCCCTGCGCAGAGACCCAGGATTTCTGCAGGGACGCTGACAGTAGCTTCAGGTCACAGCAGACCCACCCCCCCAGGCCACTGCTGGAGCTCCTGGGGGGGAAAGGGGGAGGAGGGGGTGAGGGCAGATGAGGGAAACCAGGCGGTCTCCTGTAGCTGTGGTCCAGGCAGGAGACAGGCGATGGTGGCCAGCGGAGGCAGGTGCACCCGAGGCTCGGCCGACTTGCCCCTCTGGACACGAGAAGGTGTTCAGCTCCTTGGCCCCGAGGCACACAAACGGGGGTTGCATTCAAGGAAGACCCTCAGTGCTTGTGTCTGTTCTGTCGAACAAAGAAGGGTTCCTCTGACCTTGACCGCTCATGTTCCTGCTTTCTCTGCCGTCTTTCCCCCAGAACTTGTGAAAGCCCAGCCTGCTTGTGGGAAATGAAGATCATGGTAAAAGGGACAGGCAGCACTGTCCCCATCTCACAAATAAAGAAGCTGAGGCCCAAAGGGGAGGAGGGAGGGAGGGGCCAGAGGTAGCGCTCACTGGCTCTGCCAGGCCTGCTGCCCTGAGGCTCTCGCCCCTTTTTGCTGAGTTTTTTTTTTTTTTTAAAACCTTTCAAACTTTACTTTGAAAGAATTTCACACTGATGCCCAAGTTGCAAGAAGAGCAGGTAGAATCCCCTTGCAGTCTCCACCCAAAGTCACCAGTTGCACGGATTTACGTGTTGCCGTGTTTGCTCCCGAGTTGCTCTGTATGTGCATGCGTGTATACATGCGTGTATACGTGTAGTTCTGTATCTGAGCCATTTGAAAACAGACTGCAGACCTTGTGCTCCTTTACCCCTAAATATTTCCCTGGGTTATTTTCGTAGCCCAAGGACATTCAGTTCCCTGGCCACAGTTTGAGTTGTCAAAATCAGCCAACTTAACACCGATGCGAGCCTATGAGCCAGTCTCAGCCTATGACTTTATTCAGATCTCACCGATCGTCCCAATAGTGACCTTTCACGATACAAAGGCAAAGCTGAGGTCCCAGATCATATCCCAGATCACCCTTTGCCTTAATTGTTGTGTCTCTTGAGTCTTCCTCAATCCCGACGTTTTGGGGGAGTACAAGTCTCTCAATTTGGGCCTATCTGATGTTTACTCTTGAGATTAGGTTCAGATGATGCACTGTTGGCAGGAGCCCCGTGGAGAGGTGAGTGTGTGCCCTTCTGAGTGCGTAGTCATCAGGAGGCACATGACGTCTGTCCCACTGCCGGTGATGTTAACTTTGATCGCTGGGCTAAGGTGATGTCCACCAGGCCTGTCCACAGTAAAGTTACTGTTTTCCTGTTTCTCACCTGCAGTTGTGATCAAACTAGTTGTAGTACTTCATCTTTCAAAACCCTACTTTTTTATGTGAATTTTTTTATGTTTATTTATTTTTGAGAGCGAGAGGGAGACACAGAATCCAAAGCAGGCTCCAGGCTCCGAGCTATCAGCACAGGGCTTCATGGGGGGCTTGAACCTGTGGACTGTGAGATCATGACCTGAGCCAAAGTTGGACGCTCAACCTACTGAGCCACCCAGGAGCCCCTCTAAATTTTTTTTTTTTTAATTTATTTCTAGGAGAGAGAGAGAGAGACAGCGTGAGCAGGGGAGAGTGGGGGAGAGAGGGAGATACAGACTGAAATAGGCTCCAGGCTCTGAGCTGGCAGTCAGCACAGAGCCCGACGCGGGGCTCGAACCCACAAACCGCGAGATCATGACCTAAGCGAAAGTCGGACGCTTAACCGACTAAGCCACCCAGGAGCCCCACTGTAAATTTATTTTTAAAAGGATGTTTATGTAGCTGAAAACATCAAACCAACATTACGAGGCATGGATAAAAACGTGAGTGCCAAATCATTTAACTTCTGACCACATACCAGAGCCAGCTAATGGCCTGGGGCCCCTGGCCTGCTCTTTGTCACGGGACACCAGCCACTGTCCGGTTTGATGGGGTAGTTGTCGCACCTGCATAAAGGCTCGTGCGCGTTACCTGAGACCATGAGGGGCGTGTGGTCGGCTCTTCATAAATGATGCTGTCCGTGTTGACGGTGTGTCAGACCCATAGGGGACTCAGCCTGGAGGCTGTGCCTCCTCTTGGGGGCTGATGACCAGGAAGGATGTGTCTGCTTAGGTGGCCTTTGAAGCAGCTCAGGGCGGTGATGATTGGTGCCCTCACAGCTGTCCTCTGGAGCC
This sequence comes from Hyaena hyaena, assembly GCF_003009895.1. Lineage (NCBI taxonomy): Eukaryota > Metazoa > Chordata > Mammalia > Carnivora > Hyaenidae > Hyaena > Hyaena hyaena. The sequence goes on along the minus strand of NW_024080870.1, from coordinate 2,247,663 downwards.
TGGGCGTGGCTGGGAAGAGTTCCACTTCCAACTCCAGGCATCCTGAAGGGGAAGGCTTCATTCCTGGGATTCCTTCCTGGCAGGGGCTCGCCTGGGTGGTTAAAAATAGCTGCCCCTCTCACATCTCCCTTCCCCTAAGCTCGTCACCCAGTCACCCATGAAGTGGGCGGGGTAGGGCTCATTAGTTCCATTATAGAGGATGGGAAACTGAGGCTTGGGGACGGGTCAGTGACTCACCACAGATACCCAGCTGTGAGGTGGCCAGTTGGGACCCATAGCCTCGCTCCCAGTGCCTCCTCAATGGAGGTCCTCTGTCACTCCTGGGCACTTGCTACTTTTCCCTTTTCCCCCAACCAGAGGCCAGGCCGAGGCTGTTTCACAAGCCAGGGGTATCTGGCTAGAACTAATGGTTTTCTGCGCATCGTTTGTTTCTTGCATTGCCTTCTGTTGATGATGAGTGATAGTCTGTTTTATTCATGAAAGTGACGTAAAGTTCCCTTTAAAAAAAAAAAAAGTGCATTGATTTAAAATACTAAATAAATAATTCTCCGGGCAGTTCTCAGGGCCAGACTCCAGGGCAAAAGCTGCCGTGTCTTAGGACCGAGCCTCTGGAGACCCCTTCTGGACCAGGAATCTCCACCAAACCGACAACCGATGGGTGTCAGCACCTGGCACGTGAGCCAGACCTGGGCTGGACACACCGGCCCCTGCTTCTCCAGGACGCTGGCTTCCATCGGGACGCGGACCCAGGCGGCCTCTCCTTGCCCAGCTCCTTCTGGCCGTGAGCTCTTGGCCCAGACAAGGCAGACGTCCTTCCGCTGCACGGCCCATCCCTGAGACGACAGCTGAGACGCGGGGCACACGGGCTCGAGGTGACATCTGTCCGTGTCCGCTTTAAGTGGCCAGTTGGTACATGGAGAGAGCAGAGAGAGAAGAGCGAGCAGTGGGCTTCCAGCCCGCGGGGTCCTTGGAGGGCGACAGGGCTACCGTTTGCAGAAGGCCCCCAACACTGAGGAGCAGCCCCGCCTGTGTGCTTTAGCTGGGGGGGGGGGGGCTACTTACGGGCGCCTCGTGCATTGTAGTCCTGCCACCAATGTGATTTCATCTAATCCTCACAACAAACAGTCCAGTGAAGTAGGCACTGCTCTCTTGTTTCAAAAGAATAGGACCAGAGAGACTCAGTAATTTGCCTGAGGACACATAGCTAGGCAGGGCAGAGCCTGAATTATAGATGGGCCTTGCCCCGGCTGCCAGCTGCCCCTTGGGACGGCCGACCTGTAGAAGAGAAATCTCTGCTCACTCAGCACGCCCAGGGCGTTGCCCCACCAGCCCCTTAAGACACAAGGGTGTCTTTTTCTCACTGAAGCCAAATGCCAGACTACTAGGCAGCTTCTCCACCGAGGTACTGGGCTGACACGTCGCATCTTAAAATGGCTCGAGGGCCCAGCCGTCCTTCTCCATGACAAACCAGTCAGCTGGCCACTCCCTCTGTCCATTTCTAGGGAGGAGCACAGGATGAAAGGTTACAGCTTCAGAAAGGAGGAAGAAAAAACCAAAAAGCCACTCTGGCCAATGAATTGTCTTTCATGCACTAAAGATACTAGAAGCCTGGAGAACCCACTGGCTTGGATTCTGCAAGCCACGGCTTTCGATGCCCCAGAACAAGAGAGGAATGAACCTGAGATCAGACCACGGAGGGAAGGTTCAAGTCCCGGTTCTGCCCCTCGCAGGCTGTGTGGCCCTGACCAAATTGCTGACCCTTTCTGAGCCCCACCTGAAGTTCCGGATGATGGGCCTGCTTGGCCCCACCTCCCAAGGTGGTTCTGGGGTGGAAATGAGCCAGGACAGGAGTTAAAGCATGTAGCACAAGGTGAGCGTAGAGTGCCTGAGAAGTCCCACCTGCTGTTGGCGTTCTCAGGGTTCTCAGTGAGGGGTTCACTGTGAGGCCAGACTCGCAAGGTAAAGGACAAGGGGACTGATCTCTCGTCGTGGCACCAGTGAGTGTGCCTCCAGAGGACACAGAGACCCGGGCTGCCCTCAGCTTGCTGTGTGGCTTAGGGCAGCTCACCACCCTCTCTGGGCCCTGTGTGGAATGAGTGTCACCCACTCCGATCAGGGTCTCTGAGACCCCATGTGACACCGTCAACAATTTTCTGCCCTGTTGCCTGGACTGTTCTTTGTGTCCTTGTTTTTTTCAAAGGAGCTCTTTTTCAAGTGAAGTCATGTTCTGAAAAGACGGGACCTTTGTCTTCCTATCAGAAGTGGAAACCCAGCCTCCCTTCCCATAAATAGAAGGTGGCCCTGCAGATGGCGCAGGGCAGTGGTGAATGCAGCTGGAGCCCTGGGCCTCCTCGGATGGGAGATCAGCGTGTGAGACACACGGTCCAGCCAGACCGCCGCTGGCCTGGGTTCCGTCTCAGTGCTGGTGGTGGTGACCAGGACTGGGAGAGGAGCGAGGCCCCATTCCGGGGACTCTCTTCTCTGACATGCTGTCCACACAAGCCTGAAGTGGGCGTAAGTGTGATCCCCGGCCTTGGAGGGCTCTGCAGGGAGCTCTGCTCTCAGGAACCCCCCCACTGGCCCCCACAGGGAACCCCAGAGGCTCCTCGGACGGAGGGGAGGCCGTGGACACCTCTCTAGACGGCTGGGCTCGCCAGGGCTCTGGCCACAGCCCTGGCTTCCCCTCCCCAAGCCAGCCCCAGTGGGGAGGTGGGGTGGGAGCCAGGACGCAAGGACTCAGCCTGCGTCATCAGTGAGTGGAGGCCAGGGAAGGTCTCAGAGCTGTGCAAGGATGTGTTCCCGGCTGGCCTCTCCAACCTGACAGAGGACGCGAGAAACTTTGTAGATTTGGCCCCTCCCCCACTCTCCACCAAGGCTTGCCTTCTGTCCCCCACCCCACGCGAACGGGGCGGAGGGGGGGATGCAGGCCCTCGTCGCGAGCCCGCCCTCCACCTGGCATGTTCTCCGTGCACAGCCTTCCCCAGACTCTGGGCTCCATCTGTCACCTGTGCTCCGTCCTGTCTCCAGCCTCCGTGCCCTCCATCAAGGGCACGACTGCATTTATCGCTGGGCCCCCAGCACCCAGCTCAGGACCCAGCACACCGGCTGTGTGAAATTAGGCAGGGCTGAAAATCCCCAGTGGCATGCGGCCCTGGAGAACTTGAGCGTGCCGGACAAGTTACTTGCCGTCCCCGAAGCCCAGTGTCTTCCTCTGTGAAATGGAACCTAACAGCGCGTCGTCCCGGGAGTTGTTAGGCGGGCCGAGTGAAATGACCTGTGCCACTGGCCTTCTCCGGCATGCTCTCCCAGGAGGGGGCCCTGGGACAAAGATTCAAGGGCAAGTCGTTTATTCGGGAGACGATCGCAGGAACTACCAGAAGGGCGTGGGTCGGTGAGTCAGGGAAGGGTTATGCCACCACTGCGGACCTGGGCTCAGTCCTGCTCAGGGACTCTGGGGGCCAGTGTGGGGGCTAATAGGCTTCAGTCGTCTCAGCTGCGGAGTGCAGGAGCCAGGCTGTGACCTGCCACTGTCCTGGTCATCGCTCGTAGGGAGGCAGCTCCAGGGAGACCTTGCTTTGCCTGGGGAGATATTGGCCTTGCCTGTACTTACATCCGGGACACACAGGGCAGCCCTCGGGCAAAGAGGCAGGTCTTTGCACCCGGTCTGCGTGCCTCAGAGGGGTGAGTGGAGGGAACAGGGCAAGGGACCTGCAGCCTCCGGCCTGGGCTCACGGCCCTTAGGAAAACCTCAGGAAGTCATTAGCTGCCTGATTGTGATTGTTTCTCTCTCTCTTTTTTTTTTTTTAATGTTTATTTATTTTTGAGAAAGAGAGCGTGAGCGGGGGAGGGGCAGAGAGAGAAGGAAACCCTGAATCTGAAGCAGGCTCCAGGCTCCGAGCTGTCAGCACAGAGCCCGATGTGGGACTCAAACTCCCGAACTGCGAGATCATGACCCAAGCCGAAGTCGGACGCTTAAGCGACTGAGCCGCCCAGGCGCCCCGGTGATTGTTTCTGTTGTAACAGAACAGCTGTGCGACTGAGGCGCAGGTCCCTTGGCTTCTCTGAACCTTGAGGAGATGCGTGGTTCTCGGTGAAGGCGGTTCTGTCCCCTCAGTGGCCCTTGGGAACGGGGCCAGGGTACATTTTTAGTTGTCACCGAGCCCGGGGGCGTTACCAGCATTTAGTGCTCAGGGACCAGGGATGCTGCCGATGGTCCTTAAGTGCCCAGAACGCCCCCCCCCCGCCGCCCCCCCGCCACCTCAGAGGACAGTGACGCCCCCAATGTCTGTGAACAACCGTCCGTGCCGTGTGTTTCGCGTAGGTTTGTCTGATGTGTGACGACATTTGCAGGAGGCATGGTCTGAGCTGGCAGAGATGAGGCACAGAACCGGGGCAGGCGAGGAAGCAGGGAGTAGAAGATGTCGCAGAGACGCGGCACCCTGCCGGACGCAGAAAGAGAAGGCTACGGGAAACGGGGACCAGCCGAGGGGCCTGGCCGCGAGCATGATGCCATGTCCTCGGAGGACGAGCCCAGCGGGGCTGCTGAGTAGCTTGGCCACAGCCACATCCTTCCCAGAGCCTGCAAAGCGTTTTCCAGGCGGGGCGGGAGGCGCTGCCGAGCCCCGCCCACTACCCCCATGGGGCTCAGGTGGGCCACAGGCCCCGGGTGACCCCTGAGCAGGCTGCCGTCCTTCCTTGGGCCCCCTCCCCCCTCCCCCCTCCCAGGATGGACAGTCCCTCCTCTCCAAAGTGACACTGCGCTGGGTCTCCAGTCCAGGCTCCTTAGAAATGAGGCAAACTTACTTCTAAGAAGTTATTAGTAATGGGGCTCCTGGATGGCTCAGTATATTAAGCAGCCGACTTAGGCTCAGGTCATGATCTCACGGTTTGTGGGTTCGAGCCCCACATCGGGCTCTGTGCTGACAGCTCAGAGCCTGGAGCCTGCTTCAGATTCTGTGTGTCTCTCTCTCTCTGACCCTCCTACATGCTTTCTCCCTCGCTCTCTCAAAAATGCTTTTTTTTTTTTTGATGTTTATCTATTAGTAAAAGTTGTAGGAAAACACCCCCCAGCCCGAGTCTGGGGCTTCTGATGGTTCTGAAGGCAAAAGATGGAGGGAGGCCTCCCTGTCCCCTGCCGGGGCCTGGAGGTTGGGTCCTGATGTACCACGAAGCAGGGGTGCGGGTGGCGGGACCATGCTTCTGTGCCAGTAACACCCCTTTTCCCTTCTCGTTAGGCCTGCTTCCCCCAAGAGCTCCGTGCCAACAGAGAGGTTTCCGTCCGGACCTGGCAGAGAGGGGCAGAGAGATGGAGACTGAGAGCCAAGGCCCAGAAGGCCTGTGCCCCTGTCCCCTCTCCCCTCTGGGAAAGGCAGGGGCGGCCGGAGACCTCCCCGCCCGCCCACAGTGTCGCACAAGCGGCCTTGCCTTGGCTTCCGTCCTTTCGCCCTTTCGCAGCAGCAGCGACGGATGTTTACAGGAACCCAGCCAGAGTCTGCCTCCCCGCTCTTCACCCTCTTCACCCCTGCCGGCTCCTGCTTCTCCACACCCCGTCTCCCGCCAGGATGCTTCACGCTGCGGACACGACACGACTTGCTGCGAAAGCCGCTCGCGGCTCCCGGTCAAGGCCAGCGGAGCCCCAGGCCCGGCCGGATTTGGCCCCGAGGCTGGTCTTAGATGCAGTGACCATGTCAGGGAGTAAGTCAGAGGGGAAAGAGGCCAAGGGACGCGGCGGGGGCTGAGGCTCGGTCCAACTTACTCATTTCAAGTTACTCGTTCTGCAAAAAAGGTGCCAGTACTGATACATCATGGCGGGGGAGCGCCTCGCTGCTCCACTGGCCAGAAATAGTTTTGAAAATGGGAGTGGCAGGAATACTTGATGTCGATAAGCCTGTGAAAGCAATACTTAGGAAGCTGACTTCTTTCAATTAAAAAATGTACGCAACTAACTCCAGCCCGTGGGGGCCTTTGCCTGTTTTTATTTTCTTTGAGATCTGGAAAAGAGCTCTTATGTAGGACCCTTGACCCTGCTTGACACCTGGACAGAAGAGTCCAGGCTTCCCCAGCTTGGGACCCAACAGGCCAGGCTGGGCTGGCGTGGGAGTCAAGGTCGAGGGGCCGGGGCCAGCCTGCAGGGCATGGTGGCCCCATCCCAGAGTCCAACGGGAGACCTCTGTTAGGGACGAGGGAACCCGCGAGGGAGGGAAGGAGGAGGCACCGTCATGTGCACAGCGTGTCAAAACAAAGGTACCGCCTTTGGCTCCATTGTGTGGGTGAGGACACTGGTGAGGGAGGGTCAGGCCCCCGCCCCCCACAGACCTCCGGGGAAAAGGCAGCTGCGGCGCCCCCTGTCTCCCAGAGCTTCTGAGAAAGGGCGCCAGGGAAGGTGGACGGGACAGATTGGAGAGGCCCAAGGAGAGAGGTGAGGGTGCGAAGGGAGATGGTTTTGTTGGGAGAGAGGCCTGAGGGGAGAGCTGAGGATTTATGCAAAAGATGCAGCAAACCATGGAATCCTCCGTCAACGTACAGCCTGACTCCAGACAGATGCCCTGGCTCCCCCGGGTGTCGCTTCTCCCACCCAGCAAATGGTGCCCGGAGAGCAGCTCTAGCATGCTGTGCCAGTGCCTGTGGGCACCCGACTCCCCCTCGGAAACCGAAACTGAGAAGGCAAGTTTGCATCCTGACTCCCTCCTCTAGAGGGGCGTGGCCTTAGGCAAGTCACCTCCTTGAAATGGGGACAGTAATTTACATACCTCCTAAGATGACTTGGTGCTCATTACAAAGGTGCCCCACTGGGCTGTCACAGCTCCGCATTAGGACTCGCAGCTTTTGGCAAGCAGAGCCCACATTGGCTTGCAGCCCCCACATGCCCCCTCGTCCAGGTGCCTTTGTGCAGTGCACAGACCACCCAACCACACCAGGCAGCCCTACCCAGGGAGTTTTTTTAATTGACTAGATACAAGACTTCCCAGAGCAGGAACCATGAGCACTTTACGGAGTACACCACCGTGTCCTTAGCACATATTTGCAGAATGTATAAAGCAAAGCGGTGAGGATCATTCATTCCACAAACATTTATTGAGCACTTACTATGTTCAGGCACCTTGCTGGGTACAGAGGACAGAGCAATAAACAAAGCAGACAGGGGACCTGCCTTACTGGAGCTCATATCCCAGAACAATAGCAGACAACACAATAAATATCTGCCAAAAAGAAACTAGAGACCATTTTAGAGAGTGGGCGTGAGGCTGTCTATTGAATAGGGTGGTCTGGGCGGCCTTTCCTGCACAGCTGCTGTCCTTTAAACTGAGTCCTACGGGATCAGAAGTTGTCCCTTATGAAGAGCCTGGAGGAACATTCCAGGCAGAGGCAGGAACAAAACACACATTCCTACGTAATAGGGACAACTAGTGAGTATTGAGCTCTTGTGTTCAGCCTATTAGCTCACAGGATCTCTGCATAACCCCATGAAGAAGATACAGTAATTAGGCCCATTTTTCATATGATGAGGCTGAGGCACAGAGAAGTAATCTGCACAAGTGGTGAGCTGGGCACTGAGCCCAAGCAGTCTAGCCCTGGGGTCTGTGCTGCTGGCCGTAGACCTTGGTCCCTTTGAGCAGGAAGGGTTTCACATAGTACTATTGCAAAGTGATGGTTCCTGATATTTATTGAACACTTACTATATCCCTGGCGCAGTGATAAGCACTTCACATGGGTCAGCTCATTTAATCAATGGCAGCTGTCATTCAAGTTCGAACGGCAAATAATCACAGCCTCTGATGGGAGTTGTGTCATCTCTGAACAGACGGAAAGCAGTGGGTATGACGGTGCCCTCCCCGCCCAGCTGAAGGGTGCCAGTTAGGAGCCCTGCACTTGGTTGGGGGTTGGGGGGCTGGTTCAGTGCTCACCCCTGTGGCTGCACAAATGGGAGCCCCTGGACGGCACACAATCCACAAAGGCGAGGACCCCCAGAGAAGTGATCCCCAAGCTATTTAAAACCCAACCCTGGGGATGCCTGGGCAGTTCAGCCGGTTGAGCACCCGACTTCCGCTCAGGCCATGATTCACAGTTCGTGAGCCCAAGCCCCTGCATCAGCACAGATCGTGCGTAGGATCCTTTGTCTCCCCCGTCTCTGTCCCTCCCCTGCTCTCACCCTCTCTCTCAAAAATAAGCTAAAAAAAAAAAAACATTAAAAATTAAAAGGAAACGAAAAACCAACGCCCCGTGTTCTCTGCAGCTAGGCCGAGAAAAAAAGGCATCCACCTCTTTGCAAGGACCGAATCCCTCCGACCTTCCTGACTCCCGCCTGCCTCCCCCGTGGGAAACAGAGAGTTGGGCCCCAGGCTGAACACACATGCTCCCACTGCCACCAGAAGAAAGCAGGCTTATCCTGAATCAGGACTTGCGACCAAGTGGGTCACACTCCCGCAAAAAAAGCAACAGGAGCCCAGCTGGCAGCACTCTGTGTAGACGGCAAAGCTTCCAGTCCCTTCCAGGCTCACCGCGGCCAAGGCAGGAGTGCAGGCTGACTGAGGAAGGGCTCCCAGCAGAGGGCAGAGAAAAACATCAGCTCTGTCAGGCTGACGGTGCCCCAACCTTACTGATCCCCAAATAATGAAGTGTGACAGAAAGATCCTTTCCAAAGAGACTTAGGGCCAAGGTGGATTCTGCTGGGGGGCGGGGGGGGGGGGGGGGGGGGGAGTGGGTGGAGGGGCGGAGCTGGGTTATCAAAAGAATGCTTCTCTCTGTGGTCTGTCCCCTGTCCCCGTTTCTGTCTCTGCCTCCTCCTTCCGTTTTGGGTGATCGCCCTTCAACCCAGCCACCGTGCTGAGAGGCAGCCCAAAGCAGTCCGAGTAGAGAGGCCCTCCTCTGTCAGTTTCTGAGGGGAACCCAGGCCCCAGCCCCCCGCCCCCCCGCCCCCCAGCCAGCACGGAGTGCCCAGGCCTTCAAATGCTGCCGCCTCAGTCTCCAAGCTGGCCCAGCTGGCACTGAGCTGTGCCCCCCCCCCAGCCCAGCCCACAGGACAGACGTGTGAGCAGAGTAAACATGTGTGCTGTTTTCACCTGCTGCATTTTGGGGTAGTTTGTGATGCATTCAGACGACCGAACAGTGGGCACCCCGAAACGGCGATCATGGTATAAACTCAAGCCATGGGCACGCCCATGAGATGAAACAAGCCCTTTATACTGTAGTGAAAAAAATGACCCAAATAATGAAGGCCAAGAGGCAGGAGGTGTGGTTCCAGCCCAGCCCCCTCCCCCCACCATTAGTGCACGGTCAGCTCTTTCCAGCTCAAGTCCATTGTGTCTGGCCAGGCCGAGCTTTGGCCTCGACAAAGTTAGTGCAAAACAGTGAGTCCGGCAGACAGAAAGCAGCTGCACAGAACCCCGGCCTGTCACAGGGCATTCGGCAGGCGGGGCTGGCCGCTGGGACCCGCCAGGGTAGGAGAGCAGCGCAGAGAAGTGACTTCTCCCTAGGCTGACGGGCACCTGGGGAGGCAGACGTGGCCGCCTCCTCTGGCCTGGCCAGGGCTGCCGGGAGCGTCCCGCAGGGAACGCCTCAGGGCTCCTGGGTGGACGGCGGCCACCACCAGTCCCGTCCCCATCTGTCAGGGCAGGCATCAACCTGGGCCCCTCGGTAGCCTGGAGCCGGGCCTGGGTCCGTCCGCAGAGCAGGCCACGGGCCTTCCCACAGCTGGGTGGGGGCCGGCCCTGAGCCGGCAGGGCTGGGCGCCACGATGCTGAGGCTCACAGGCGGTGGCCCGAGAAGAACTGTGTCCACAGACCACCAGTTCAAGGTCCCGCGTGGTCAGCGTCCTCAGAGAACGTGCTGTGAGAGGCCAGAAGGAGTAGGTCAGAAAGCTTGGGGGAGCAGCTTGACCCTGGGTAGGGTGCTGTCAAGATTGAGGGGGCGCCTGGGCGGCTCAGTCGGTTAAATGTCCGACTTTGGCTCAGGTCATGAGCTCACAGTTCATGAGTTCGAGCCCCGCGTCGGGCTCTGTGCTGACAGCTCAGAGCCTGGAGCCTGCTTCAGATTCTGTGTCTCCCTGTCTCTCTGACCCTCCCCTGCTCACGTTGTCTCTCTCTCTCTCTCTCTCTCTCTCAAAAACAAATAAACCATTAAAAATTTTTTTTTTAAAAAAGAGTGGGGACAAGGTGGAGATGGAGGAGGGGGACATCACAGCTTGGGGGAGCGCAGAAGTGAGGGGACAGTCATTTGCACAAAAACTTGTAGACCAAATGCCTGTGAAGACATTGCAGGACAGCCAGCAGGCTGAAGCAGCCGGGGTGGCTTGGGGACGCCCAGAAACTCTTGTCAACGCTCAGGGCTGTGGGCCGTGGACTGCTGCCCCCACACCCTGCCCCTGCCTCCCCGCGCCTCCCCACGCCTGGCCACAGGGAGGATGCTCCGAGCCCAAGTCCCCAAAGCCTTTAAAGACCCCTCCACCAATTGCAGGGGGAGGCCCCAGGTGGTGCGGGGTAGAGCTCCCCCCTGCCACCCCTGTCGTCCCTTCTAGGGATCCTGACTGACGTCACAGCACACTGATCCCAGCAGCGGCTTTCCCCGCCCAAGCGCACCTCAGTCACTTTGTCCCGGGCATCGCGGGGATCACTTGAGGCTGATCCGCGGGTCCAGCTGCTGCAGGTGTTCATGGACGCCGAACGGGATGGTGGGCGTCCACATCCTGCAGGGGCGTGGCAGGCAGGGGCCCGGTTAGAGCAGAGACGGGGGCCTGGAGTCCCCTCTGCAAGCCGCCCCCAATTCCCTCCTGCCACCCAGCCTAGACGCTGGGAGACTTCCCACCCGGCAGAACCAGACATGCGAGAGGGCGTGAGGACAGCAGATGTCTAGGAGCCCTGAGACCCCTTTCTTTACACCTGGTTCTGCTACCTACTTGCGGTGTGACCCCAAAAAGGTCAGTTAGCCTCTCTGGACCTCATTCTCCTCATCTGTAAAATGGGTCTTTTAGGATCTACCCTAGAAGATCGGAGTGATTATGTAGCTTAAGTGCCTTGGAAAAGCATAAAGTACTGATACTGGACATCAGACACCATGGTGACAAAACATTACATAAGTTTGAACCAAACTGCCACATTTTCCAGGTCCAAAATAATAGAATACGAATGGCTTCATAACGTTCACCCTAATGGATTTAGCATTTTCAGGTGCCAGGCACTGTTCTAAGTGCTTTATACACCTAGGTTAATTTAAACCTCAAAAAGCTGCTTGAGGGTAAATATTGTATCACTCCCATTTTACAGACAAAGAGACTGAGGCCAGGTCCCACTGAGGGCCACAGTGGGATTTGAGCTCAGGGCCCACAGGAGGGCTGGGGGCTCTCTGCCCACCTGGGCCTGATACTTACTCCAGCGTCTCCATGTGAGGGCACTTTCTCAGGCTGGCGGCCAGCTGCTGGGCTCCTGCGGCTGTGAACTTGTTATACTGGACACTGGGGAGAGAAACCTGTCCTAGGGCCTGGCCCTCGGTCGGGGCCATCCAGCCCCAGACCTCCAGGATCCCAACAACCAGACCTCAGCCCGCAGCCCCGCCCCCCAAACCCTGGACCCGCCACCCCACTGCCCAGGCTTCCGCACTCACTCCAAAACCCGTAGAGACACCATGTCTGGAAGCGCGTGCGCCAGGCTCTCGGCTCCCGTGTCACAGATGCAGTTATTATACAGGCTGCCAGAAACAGAGGGCAGGGCAGGGGGGGAGAGTGCCGTGAGGTCAGAGCCCATGGGGATCCACCCCCAGCCAGATTTCTGCCCCATTTTACGGAGGGGCAAACTGAGGCCCAGAGAGCTGAGGCTCCTCCTCCGGAGTCACACTGTGAGTCCAGAGAAGCAACACAGGATTTTAGTGGAAGTAGCTTCCTGGCTGAGACTTCCCAAGGTCAAATCCCAGCATCGGGGCTTGCTGCCTGTGTGACCTTTGGCAAATGACTTAACTCCTCTGTGACTCAATTTGCTCCTCCATAAAACAGAAATGAGTAATTGTGGGGAGGCATAAATGAGTGGCTGATGCTACAATACCCAGAACAGGACAGGCGGTTGGAATGAACTTGATACTAGCTGTGGTTATTACTATGTCTAGGGCTGGGGGCGCTGAGGGTGATATGAGTTACCGTGGATGGCGTGACTAGCTCTGGGGATCATAGGGGACAGGAAAACTCAGACCCACTGGGCCAGCTCGGGTTTCTGGGGCGTGCCCCCAGCTGGTAAACAACACGACAGGTGTCCCCGGTGACAACAGAAGCTGTACACTCATCAACAGTCGTTTTTTTTAAAAACCTTTTTTTTTTTTTAATGTTTTATTTATTTCTAGGAGAGAGAGAGAGATAGCGTGAGCAGGGGAGGGTCAGAGAGAGAGGGAGTCACAGACTGAAACAGGCTCCAGGCTCTGAGCTGGCAGTCAGCACAGAGCCTGATGTGGGGCTCGAACCCACGAACCACGAGATCATGACCTAAGCGAAAGTCGGACGCTTAACCGACTAAGCCACCCAGGCGCCCCTCAACAGTCGTTTTTTTAACAAGCCAGGTCTGCCTTGGTTCTCATTTCAAGGCCATGCCTTTGCCATGACTCGGCCTCAGGGCCAGACCGCAGAGATGCATGTAAAAGCAGCAGGTCTACACTGCAGCAAAGTGGATTCAGGCTAAGCTCCAGCATCCCCAGATGTCACAGCATGGCCAGGTAGCGGGGGAGGAAACAGGCGGAGGCTTTGCAGTTTCTTCCTGGGGTGGGTCTTAGGACCCAGGAGATTCCCCGTCTGCCCAAAGACAGAGGATCCTTCCCATATTTCACTGATGCCAAGATGTGCAGGTTCATATCTGAATATCACTGAGATCAGGATGTGTTTGATAATCAATGTTTAATTAGCAGTGTCTTGTCCTCTAAATGGTGTCTTACAGTGGATGGCATCTTAGATTGCATAAAGTATGAGGTTTCATAAAGTGGCGGTCAGAGCAGAGATTGCCCCTCTGTGCCCCACCAAAAGCCCGCTTCTGACCTCCGAGGGCCTCCCTGCACAATCTGGCCTCCCCTACCCCTCGCACCTCATCGCCCCCCCCCCTCTGTCCCTCATTCCCTGTAGCCAGTCACAGTGGCCCTTTTGGCAAAGACTCGAACTCTTTCCTACCTCAAGTCCTTTGCATCTTCTGTTCCCTCCTTCTGGAATGCTTTTCCCTGAGCGCTTCCCACAGAAAGGGAAGGGTCTCCTGACCTCCTGGGTTGAATTCACTACTCCCATTGTACCCTCTCCGGCTCTTGTTTGTTCCCTTCCCAGCATGAGTCACCATTTTAAAATATTTTATTTGTACATATGCTGACTTACTGATTATGCATAAAGCCTGAGGGCAAGAGCCATATCTGCTTTGTTCATAAGTGTATCTCTAGTTCCTAGCGGAAGTTCTGACCCGTGGTTGATATTAGAGGTAATTAGATGCTCTGCACAACTCTAGGAAGGGCCAGTCCCATAGACTACAAGTTGCACAATACACAACTAAAACAGCTGCACATGGCAACACTGGCTGGAAGGATAAAGAACGGATGTGTCAATAACTAGATGAACCAGATACCATCTCCCCTGGGAATATGACTGGGCTGTCTTAGGCAGGTGGTGAGGGCTGAAGAAGGAGCCAGAAGCTCCTCCCAGCCTGTTGAGAGAGGAGAGAGATGGCAAGGCTGAGCTGAATGACTGGGGCTCTGGCCCAAGCCCCACCCCCCACCCCCCACCCCTTCTCACTCCCGGGGCCATCAGGGAGCCAGGCGGGAAGTAATCAAAAGCAAGTGGTGCTATGCCACGGTCCACCAGAAGGTGGCAGTGCAGGCACTGTGTGCGCCTCAAGAGCCAGCCAAGGCTGCCTTCTAGAAACCGGCACCCCGGGGAGCCCAGCAAAGGCTCAGACTTGCCAGCCCCTGGGGAGAAAGGACTAGTGTTTATTGTGCACCACAGCCAGGCACTGCGCCAAGCGCTGCCCATAGGCCGTTGGGATGGTACCCATTTCCCAGATGAGCAAACATTCTCTGCATGAGTCAGCCGTTTGTCCGGTTGGCCAGGTGCTCTTTCCCCCAGGACCTGCGGTCCACTTGTTGGGGGCGGTGGCCTGACCCCGCTGCGGGGGCTGTGTTCATATGGACATTCGGGCGACCCCCCAGCACCTAGCTGCACAGCAATGCAAGCAGGAATTCTGGCCCTCCCCCAGCCGGCCAGCTCAGGGGCCCCACTCACCTCAGCCTGAGGAGGGACGCGGCCAGCGAGGGCAGGGCCTCGGCCAGCTTGCAGGCGCCAGCGTCGGTGATGTTATTCTGGGACAAGCTGTGGGGACAGGCGGGGCTCAGGGCCAGGCTTGCACGCTCCTTCCCGCGGGCGCCTCACAGGGTGGCCCCGAGCCCCGAACACATGCCCATCTACCTCGAGGACCGTCATGCAGAACAGGCTGCGGACAGCGCTGGGGACAATGTGCGCTCTTACTCAATCAATAAAGGGATAGTGTTCCGTCCTGTGGCTGAGTGGGAAGGGGGGGGCGCGGATGGAAGGAGAGAGAGGTCACACTCCCCCCACACCTGTTCTAGGGTTTGAGACCATCCTCTCCCCTTCGCCCACAGCCCCACACAGGAAGTGAGCGAGTGTTCATTCAGTTTACTGGCGGGTCTGTTCTGTTCGCTACTGATCCCTGGGCCAACGGTGCGAGTGACATAACAGGTGCTCAGTATTTAAGTGGGGGAGGAAGCGACAGAAAGAAAAGGTAGGGGAGGGAGGGAGGGGAGGAGGGGAGGGGCAGGGAGGAGATCCAGCTTCCCCACAGTGTTACCTAGAATCCTATAAATAACTCGGGAAGTCTCCGTGTCCCTACATCCAAGGAAACCCGGTAGTGAGTCCTGAGGCTGTCCCGGGTCTTCCTAGGCGGAGTGTGGATCCACTTGGATGACGGTTCCAGTAAACAACCATGTGGATTCCCCTACACTGTATCCATCCACTTCCCAAAACCCAGGATGGTTTTTTTTTTTTAATTAATATTTATGGGGCGCCTGGGTGACCCAGCTGGTTAAGCATCTGACTTCAGCTCAGGTCATGATCTCATGGTTGGTGAGTTGGAGCCCCGCGTCAGGCTCTCTGCTGTTAGCGGAGCCTGCTTCTGATCCTCTGATCCTCTGTTCTTTTGGTAATGTTTTGGTGATAGATCTTAGTCTGTTTTTCCTCTCTCACCGCCCCCTCCCCCCTAACATTTTCCCTCCCTACACGTGAATTAGGTTCATCACTGCACTTCATAATCAGGGATTTGTTTGCTCACTTGATTACGAGGAGACCTCTGAGGTCAGGGGCTTTGGGAAGCGGGGCCTCCAGGACCTCCAATGGGGCCTACACATAGTAGGTGCTCCTGCGGCATTTGCTGATTAAATCAGCACACGCCTGAGCACACACTTGATGGCATCCGGGAGCGAGTGAATGACTGAATGGCTGGGTGGAGAGAAAGAGCATGAAAGCCACACGCGGCAGGAAGGGCAGACCCAGCACTCACTTGAGGGTCTCCAGGGCCTTCAGCTGCGGGAAGGTGGCCGACAGCAGTTCGACACCCTCATCCCCGATCTTGTTCTCGCTCAGCGAGTCCAGGCTGCAGGTGGCATCAGAGGGAGGGGCCATCAGCCAGCAGCCCCCTCCCACCTCCCACCTCCCACCCCTCCTTGGACACGCCACAGGCAGACTTTTGAGAGCGGGTCTTCATGCCCAGGGAGGGGGGTGTGTGCCAGCTGGCCAACCAGGGGACAAGCTTCTGACTCTCCAGGGAAGTGAATCATTCCTCCCCGCCCCCCACCCACTCACCCCCGAACCCCCTGAGCTTTGGCAGCTTCCTTAACCTCTTGAGACCACAACTGTGCAAGGGGTTCCTGTTCCCCGACACTGCCTCCCCACGGGGATGCCGGGAACAGCATGTGAGACCGAGGATGGAAAAGAGTTTCACAAGATTCCACTTTTTTCTATTACTGGGGATTCTCATCGCTCCTCGCTTCCCCACAGTGGGGGCCTCTGGCCATTCACACCGGGCCGGCCGGGCGTACCGAGGAGGCAGCAGGAGAGAGGGAAGGACAGACAGAGGTAGCCCTTCTCCGCGCACCTTCCTTGGGGTTATTGAAACCAGAGGTCGCAGGGGAGGTACCCGGCTCCATACTCACTCCAGATGCTGAAGGGAGGAGAAGGCCTCGAGGATCCTCACCAGTTTGGGAAAAGCCTGGGGGCCTGAGATGGGGCCCAGCCTAGGAGGCAAAGAGCAGAGGTAAGAGCCTGAAGCAGCCATAGCCGCTTAATCTGGCGCCAGGGTGGGGTGTAAACAGCACAGAAGGCCTGAGGTCTCACCCCCTTCCTGCCTCCCCAGGGCCTTCCCTCCCCTGACCCACACCCGGGGGCACCCAATCCCTTTCTTTCCAAAGCCCCCCACCCCCAACAGGCCAGCTGGGCTCCTGGCCTGGGGAAATGGTTCTCACACTCTGGCCTGAGGACCCACCCGTCTTGAAAAACCACAGCTTACTTATTTGCCGTTACATTTTACTAACAGATAAAACCATTTGTTGAGTACTTATTACGTGCCAGGCACGCACTGGGTCCTTCACTCAGATTAGGTTTCATTTCACCCGCACAAGGACTGAGCTAAAGGCGCTTCTTAACCCCATTTAACAGATGGGGAAACCGAGGCACAGCGAGGTTACCTAATTCCCACAAGGTCTCACAGCCTGGCTCAACATCCACGCCCGACCTCCAAGGAATGAGAAACATAAAGCCACCAGATGGCTGTTTTGTTCTGCTTTTAAAATGCGATTAAGTGGGGGCACCTGGGTGGCTTAGTCGGTTAAGCGTCCGACTTTCGCTTAGGTCATGATCTCGCGGTTCGTGGGTTCGAGCCCCGCGTCGGGCTCTGTGCTGACTGCCAGCTCAGAGCCCGGAGCCTGTTTCAGTCTGTGACTCCCTCTCTCTCTGACCCTCCCCTGCTCACGCTGTCTCTCTCTCTCTCCTAGAAATAAATAAAAACATTAAAAAAAAAATACGGCTAAGTGTCCTCAATGTGAAGAAAGGTCTTTGATTCTGAAATGTCCTAAAATGTTCATTCCTTTTTTAAATTGTTTTTTTAAATGTTTATTTTCTGAGAGAGCACGAATAGGGGAAAGGCAGAGAGAGAGAGGGAGACACAGAATCTGAGCTGTCAGCACAGAGCCCGACTCAGGGCTTGAACCCACGAACCGTGAGACCATGACCTGAGCCAAAGTTGGACCCTTAACTGACTGAGCCACCCAGGTGCCCCTAAAATGTTCATTTGTAGAGAAAATGTTTGCTTGTTTGAATGAACACACTTAATAAAGAAGAAACGATGGTGACTCCACGCAGTCGCTCAGATTTACCCTGAAAAATTCTCCATCTTTGAAATCTCAAAGTCTGGGAACCTTCCTCAATAAAAGGTCACGAGGTGAGAGTAGTCCAAATTCTGATTTGGACTCCAGGTGATACCGCTTGGCTCCCGTGGGGCCTTGTGGGCAAATCCCTTCACCTCCGGCTCCGTCTGCTCAGACTCAGCCCCCGTCTCAGGAGCTTGTTGGAAGGATTAGGGAATTCACGCATCAAATATCGATTACGAGTCTGCTGGGTACCAGGCCCGTAAGAGCCTGTCACAGAGAGAGCCGTGAACGAAACAGACAAAACTCCTGGCCCTCGTGGAGATGACAGTCCGGGGGAGCAAGACAGATAATCAAAGAAACCGGTAAATTATCTGGTGCAGAGATAGTAAGTAACACAGAGGAAAGTATGGCAGTGAGGGGGGGTGAAATTGTACTTTGACACATGGGAGTGAAAAGGCCCTGCTTGGCGGAAACCAGGAGGAAATGAGAAAGTCAGGGTGTGGGGGTTGCAGATTCCTGGGGAAAAGCATTGTGGGCAGAAGACACAGGCAGTGCAAAGGCCCAGCGGCCGGACGGTGCCTGGGGAGGTTGGAAGCCAGCAAGGAGGCCATAAGGCCGGAGTGGAGGGAGGGAGGGAGGCAGCCCAGGAAACTGAAGGGCGGAGATGTAAATGGCCGAGTCCCCCCCCAGAGCCCCTGAAGGGTCACTGAGCAGCTAAGCGGCCTCATCTCCGGGCCGATGGGGTGTGCCTGCTACCTGGCACCGTGGCTGCCGGCCACACACCCGAAATAGTCCTTTCCTTCCTTCCTTCCTTCCTCAGAACTTTCTCGTGGCTTCTGGCCTCCAGGTGGCTAGTCTCCTGGTTCTGGGCTGTTCCACTTCACGGCTCTTGTTCCCCACAGCACAGTTTCAACCTCGAACTAGGGGCTTTTTACGCTGAAAATACTTCAAAGCCAGAAGGGGCCCTTGGTGATTGTTTTCATACATTTCCTCTTTTCAGCAACATTGCCAGCTCTGCACAAATGTGGCACCTTGTCTCTGTTCAAAACAAGAAAAGCTCGGCTCTTTCTGGGGTGCAGGGGAGCAGTACTTGGAGGGGCAGGCAGCTTGTGGCTGGCCAGCTGGGGGCCTTGGGCAAGTCGCTTAACCTCCCTTAGGCCTCAGTTTCCTCCCCTGTAACATGGGGAAGATCGTGACTACCTCCCAGATCACATCCAACATGCATTGAGGACACTGTATGTGTTTAATAATTTCTTCCTAATCATTCGAGGTGAGTTTTAGGACCCTTACAAGGATCTAAAGGATCACACATGAATTTAGCTTCTGCCTCTGTTGGATCAAGAGCCAGAATGACCTGACTTTTGTAACTCTGGAGAGTGGACACCCTCTAGGCCTCAATGTTTTCATCTGTACAATGGGGACATAGTGACAATACCTGCATTCTGCACGGCCTCCCGACCTGGCTCTTTCCTACTCTGTCCTCAAGCTTCAAGCCTTCAGTCACCTTCCTTGCAAAGTCCCCTTGGACCTTCCCCCAAGTCTGTACTCCCAGCCCCTGAGCCACAGCCACAGATCACAGCGGGTCATAATTGTCTGTTTACACTAGACTGCAGCTGCATTGAGGACAGCAGCCAAGCTCAGTTGAGTATATCTGTCCAGTGAATGAACGGAAAGGAGCATGATCACCAGTAAATGGGCCACATAGCTTCACGCCCGAGAAACTGCAGCCCCAGACCCGACCAGCCAGGCTCCAGATGCCGGATGCCGGTGTCCGGAGGGGCGAGGCCAGAGGAAAGAAACGAGCTGGGGGACCCATCTCCATTCCGGTGGCACAGGCCCAGCTAATGCTAGATCTGAGATGCCTCGTGGGCACCCGAGACGATTCGCTCCCTTGCTTACGCGAACTCCAGCTTCTTTAGATCCCGGACCGCAGGGAGTTCTCCTGCCGTATCTTCTGAAGAACTTCTTGTCCTGGAGAGAGCAGGCGGGCAATGTTAACAAGGAGCAGGCTCCTCGCCTGTCACTGAGCTCCTCAGTACCTCAAGATGCCTGCCTCCGTGTCCCCAAATTCCCCAGAAGTTCTCCCTTCCTTGGGGCTATTGTTGTCCTCTGTTAGAAACACCTCAGAGGGGATGCCTGGGTGGCTGAGTCGGTTAAGTGTCTGACTTCTGCTCAGATCATGATCTCACAGTTCATAAGTTCAAGCCCTGCATCGGGCTCTCGGCTGTCAGCACAGAGCCCAGGGAAGATCCTCTCTCCCCCCCCCCCCACTCTCATAATTGATAAATAAATAAACATGAAAAAAACCCTCAGAATAGGACATTAGGAAGGCATTACTGTAGGTTTCATGGAAAAGAGCCTCAGGGTAGGCGCTTACCAATACCCAGCCAGGAGAGCACATAGTAGGTGCTCAAACAATGGATGGTGACAGAATGAGAAAACATTCTGTCATTGTTTCCTCTGCCTCTGGACCTCAGTGCTCTGCCATCCATAAAATGGGAACGATCCGGGCCCGGGGTGCCTAGAAAGGTAGCCACTGATATTCTGCTACCAGATGGAGAAGGCGTCTCCGCATCTCTCTCTTAAAAGGGACTCTCTCGCTGGCTTTGGCTGAGAACTGTCCTGGCTTTTGTCTGTCCTCAGGCTTTTGTCTGTCCTGAGCCGCTCTCACGCGCCATCCTCCTCACCTCTGTATCTGTACGAGGTTGCCCAGATCTTCCACATCCTTCAGGGACTTGGCCTTGAAGGGCTCGATGGTGAACTTCTGCTCCACCGCCCGGAGCAGCTTGGCCTCCCCACGCTGCTGCAGAGACTCCCACAACCCCACCATGTCACTCAGCGCAGCCCTGTGGAGGAAAGGCCTCAGACCCAGGTACAAGGACCGGGCTAGACCATAACGGAGGGGCAGCTCCATGAAGGGACCTCCTACCTATTCAGATACTTGCTGTCCTCAGGTTCATCCCTACTTCCTCCAGGAAGCCCCCCATGACCTCTCCAGCTCTTATTGATTTCGCCTTTTTCTCCACTCTCCCAGTGGTTTTATTTCACCTTTTGCCTTGGCTACCAGGAAGCTCAGTGCTAAAATCGTGGCTAAACCACTACAAGATTTGAGACCTTACAGCTTGGGTAATGTATCTTTAGGCAGACGGTGGGAGAGATTCTCTGCAGTTTAGGCTGAAGTGATCAAACACATCACTGAAGGATTTAAAGGAGCCAAGTTAAGGAATCAAAGGGGTGGAGTATGATCAGATGTGAGTTCTGGGAAGACTGCTCTGATGGTTGAATATAAAGTGGAATAGAAAAGGAGGGCACGGAGGCGGGGAGGTCAAGGGGTGGCTGTGGCTTTAATCCAACCACGACAAAAATGGTGGCTCGATGAGGGGAAAGAGAGAAGAAAACAAATTTGAGCCCAGACCAGTCGTGGATTCTAAATGTGGCCCAGTGCCTGGCACATGGCAGGCCTTCAAATATTGGTCGAACAGGCTGCTCTTCAAGAGCTGCTATCCATCTCTGAGCCTTGACTTCCTCATCTTAAAAATGGAGGGAATCGCTCTGCCCCTGCCTGGCTACTACGCGTACAAAACGAGACCCCACAGAGCCAGCACGGGGCACAGCTCCAGAACCATCAGCGGAAGCCCCCTCGCCCGTCCCCGGCCCCCACCTGAAACGGGTGACGCAGCTGAGTCCCACGAGGCTCCCCAGTCCAGAGGGGTCAATGCCAGTGCTGCAGAGGTCCAGGGAGAAGTCTCGGCCGGCCGCCTCCAAGGCGCTGCCCAGCACATAGGCGTTGGGGGGCGTGAGCCGGGTGCCCAGGAAGGAGAGGTGGGCGGGGAGCCCCTGCACCACGTGCTGCCAGAGCCCGGTGTCCAAAGTCTCACGGGCACAGTGGAGCAGCTCCAGCAGCCGCCCGGCCGGCAGCGTCCCTGGCTGCAGCCGCCGCAGGTACCTGCTGAGCACCTTCTGCTTCCTGGCCGCCAGGGTGGCGGCCGCCGGCCCCACCAGGGCCCCGAGGCAGCGGCCGTGCGGCTGGAACAACAGCCCGGCCAGGAAGCGCGGCACGCCCTCCAGCCAGTTGTCATAGGGCCTCTTCTTCCTCGGGGTCAAAGCCAAGTACTGCGGCAGCTCCTTGTCCTTGATGTCGCTGCTCAGGGACAGCCACACGGCCCCCAGGAAGCACTGCAGCAGGAAGCTGGAGAAGGCCAGCTCCGTGTCCCCGGCCCCCGGGCTGGGCCGCACCAGGCCCTTGGCCACCGCCCAGGCCCTCACGTCCGCCGCCGGGAGCTGGCTGTCGGGCAGGGTGCCCCGGTGTCTGCGGCCCCGCTCCCAGGCCAGCCTGGCCAGCGCCGCCAGCGCCCCCGGGGGCCCCTCGCGGGCAGCAGGGCCCAGCAGGCCCACGTATAGGCCCGTGAGCGTGGAGGGCAGCTCCGCCTCGCCGCCCCGCGCCAGCAGGGCCTCGGACAGCTGGGACACGGCCCGGCACAACGTGGGGCTGTGGCTGTGGCTGAGGAGGAAGGGCTGCCGCCGGAGGCGTTCCAGGGCTTTCTCCCGGTGCCCAGGGGCCCCTGCGTGCTCTAAGTGGCGCGTCAGGTAGGTCTCCGCCTGCTCGGCCGAGAAGCCAGTCACCTCGAACAGAGCGTCGGCCTTGCTCAGGCTCTGGGCCAGGCGGCCCCGGGGCCGGGCCGTGAGCAGCAGGGTGCAGCCCCGCAGCAGCTTCCGCTGGAAGAGCCCCGCCAGCAGCCCGCGGACCGAGTGGGGCTCGCTGGACGTGGGCGCACACGCAGCGTGCAGGAGGCCGTCTTGGCCTTCGAGGCCCTCGAAGCCGTCGAGGATGAGCAGAACCCGGTCGGGCCTCCTCAAGATGTAGCTGAAGACCTCCTCGTCCGCCGGCAGCGGCTCCGGGCCCAGGGAGAAGAGCAGGTCCCGCAGGCGGTACGCGTCCCCCGCACGGTCCAGGCAGTGGCAGGGGAAGGCGAAGACGAAGTCGTACTGGGGCAGCTGGCCGCGGGCCCAGGCGCGGCTCACTTCCCGGGCCCAGCGACTCTTCCCCTGTCCTGCTTTGCCCAGCACAGCGACCACCCGCGTCTCCCGCTGCCGCGGGCGGTCCCCGGCCGCCAGCAGCACCTCGGCCAGGCCCCCGCGGGCCGGCTGCCGCTCCGCCCAGTCCGGGGTGGCCAGCTCCCTCTCCTGGCTCTTGCTGATGCTCCTCTCCAGCCGCGCCCTCACCAGCTCCACCTCCACCAGGATGTCTTCCGGGCCTGCGGGCTCAGCCTGGTACCGGTCCCGAAGGGAGCTGCGGAACTTCTCCACCCGCTCTGCAAAGGCCCAACGGGGTGCGTGTGTTGGGGGGCAGGGTGCTCGGGCGGGGACAGCCGAGATCAATCATGCGTTCATTCATTCACTTCCACACCCAGCGTTCACACACTTGTCTTCTCCCTTGCTTACCCGTCCCCCCCCTTCATTTACTCACTAACCCCCTTCCGCTTTTGCTCACTCACGTGGAAGGCCACGGGGCAGGGGGCGGGGTGAAGGGTTAAGATAATGGAATCTGCGTATCTGGTTCAGATCCCAGCTCTACCAATGCTTAGTGTAACCTTGAGCCTGTTACAGAGCCTGCTATGTCTCGGGGGGCTGGCCCCGAGAGTCCTCACGTGCAAAGTGGGGATGGCCTTAGGGTTGTTCGTCACATGGGTGATTCGGTTACGTCTACCGTGTTTACAGGAGTATGTGGGACAGTGTAAGACTCGGGCGCTTGGCCATTCTCGCATCCCACGTGCCATCAGCCCCCTCCCCACACTCGGCTCCTTCCTTTGCCCACTCACCCAATTACCACCCTCCCTCATTCATGCCCTCGGCCTCGAAAACAAGACGGCAACACCCCGCGTGGGCTTATGAGAGCAGGACCCACGTGTCAGTGAGGGGCAGAATCGAATGAGGAAGCCAAGCGCTGAGCGACTGAGGGAAGTGGGTCCGGACCCCCGGGGCACGGAGAGTCCGCCGGCACTCACCAGGCCATTTGGGGAGCTTGCTGGAGACCTCGTGAGCTGCCGGGGATCGGGTAGGGGACAGCTGCTCCTCTGAAGAAGAAAGAGTCGTGGTAAGGGGCGTGCCCTGGGACTCCCCGTCTTCCGGGGCACGCAGTCCTCTGAGTGTCCCAAAGGCAGAAATGACAGGGGAGGAGTATCCCCCAGATAAAGGTCATCAGGTGGTGACCCAAGCTTGTTTCCTACTCAAAAAGGTCTTTTCCAGCCAGCTGTACTGTTAAAAATTTCAGCACTGTTTTAAAAATCACAAGAGCTATGGGGAAATGGGGGTTTGCGGATTCTGCAGACAATTCAGAAGATGTGGCCACGCTGGGTCGGCTTTTCTGTGGGGGGTGGGGTGGGGGGGATTAGCTAAAGGCCGCTGTCCCCCTCGCATACCCGCTCCTGCCCCTCCTTACCCTCCCTGCCTTGTTTCACCCATAATTGCAGCCTGCTTGTCTCCACGGGTAAGCTCAGCTCATGGGCCTGATTGGGGTGATACCTTCCCCCCGGGCCTCAATCCTGCTTCCGGGGACCCTCCCGGGGACCGCCAAGGGTCTTTACCTGTCATATTCGCGCGGGAGGTCAGAGCTGGTTCCGGCATTCCGGGAAGGTCCGTCGCAGATGGGGCAAAGGGGCTGGTGGAGCCGGGCCGTTCTGGGGACTTGGGAAGGCTGTGTAAGGCTGGGCCGCCGGAAGGAAGCACTTGGCTGCCCTGGGGCATCTCACCTGCATCGGGGCCAAGAGGAGTGTCAGGAACTCCCTTGGGTCATCCCCACAGCCCCCCCCCCCCCATTAGGCCGTGTGGCTTGGGAAGTCTGGAGAGGAGTCAGGGGAGCTTCCGGAAGAAGACAATTTCAGGACAGGACTGAGAAAAGGCCTCTGGGGTTGCATCTAGCTCACCGAGACTCGATTTCCCCATCTGTGAAATGGACACAGTCGGCTAGCTCATAGGGAACTTAGGGCAGGCACCGTTCTGGCACTGTTCCTGCTCTGTGGTCAGAGCTCATTTTCCTGGATGTCAGGGACGCTCCCTTGCTCCCGGGGCCCCAGCACATCATACGACAACTGGCATACAACCCCTAAAAGATGCTCTTGAGTCGGGTGAAAGCGTCCTGCAGCTTTATCCTCTCTCACATCCCCGAGAGCCCCAGTGAGCCTTCCCCTGTACCGGTCACAAGCCCTCAGTGTCGTAGGTCAGCAGGGACCATTTTGCTGATCAGAAATAAGGCAAATCTGAAACAGCTGCGCAAGGATGCACACCAAACTGTTCACCGCACTGTGCGCTAGGCAGGAAGGGCCCCAGCAACTCTTGTGAGCACCTCTTACTGTTTGCCTTGTACGTGAGCGTGTACTGAGGTTGTGATTTTAAAATATAATAAAGCATGGGGCGCCTGGGTGGCTTAGTCGGTTAAGCATCCGACTTTCGCTTGGGTCATGATCTCGCGGTTCGTGGGTTCGGGCCCCGCGTCGGGCTCTGTGCTGACTGCCAGCTC
>NW_024080870.1:1734450-2222505 GCF_003009895.1 Hyaena hyaena | reverse complement strand
AAAAATAAAATAAAAATAAAATATAATAAAGCTTGGGGCGCCTGGGTGGCTTATTCGGTTAAGCGTCCGACTTTCGCTTAGGTCATGATCTCGCGGTTCGTGGGTTCGAGCCCCGCGTCGGGCTCTGTGCTGACTGCCAGCTCGGAGCCTGGAGCCTGTTTCAGTCTGTGGCTCCCTCTCTCTCTCTGACCCTCCCCTGCTCATGTTGTCTCTCTCTCTCTCTCCTAGAAATAAATAAAACGTTAAAAAATTTTTTAAAAATATATAATAAAGCTTAATAAAAAGAAAAAAGCCGGGGTGCCCACATGGTTCAGTCGGTTAAGCATCTGACTCTTGGTTTCAGCTCAGGTCATGGTCTCACGGTTCTGTGAGTTCGAGCCCCACATTGGGCTCTGTGCCGACAGCAAGAAGCCTGCTTGGGATTCCCTCTTTCCTTCTCTCTCTCTGCCCTTCCCCTGCTCGTGCTCTCTCACTCTCAAAATAAGTAAACATTAATTTAAAAAGAAAAAGAAAAAAAAAAAAAACAGCCAAACTCAGACTTAGTGGGGGAAATGACACTTGGAAAGCTAGAGGCACTGAGTGGGTCGCTCCCCCAGACCGCTTTGGGGAAACCTGCTCTTCTCTGAGCTGTGGGACACGGGGTCAGAGAAGGGTGCTCTGGGGGGGCGGTCACGAGAAGGTGCTAGCCTACAGCTGCCAAATGCCTGGGGTTTGGAGAGGACGGGGTCAGGGAGTAGTCAGGTAGCCGGCGGGGGGGGGGGGTGGGCAGGTGTTGAACACTCACCTTGATAGATGACCATACCAGACACCCCTGTCCCAGCCCCTGAGATTTGCCAGAGCCCCTGGGGCAGGGTGGGGACGATCTGGATGTGTCCGGCAGGAAGACTCAGGCAGCTCAGCAAGGGACTGGAGGGGGGCACTGCAAGAGACAGGGTCCTCTACAGCACCCGTTTTGTGTTTATTTATTTGATTACCGTTGGACTCCCTTTCTTAAAGGGCTCCAACCTCCCTCAGAGTGGCAGTTGTGTCTGTCTTGCCCACGATGGTGTCCTGGGCACCTGGCAGAGTGGCTGGGCACAGAGTAGGCACTCGGTTCACAGCTAACGAAGACACAGCCAATGCGCAGCCCTGTGCAGGGCCGGGGGGTGAATGCCCTAATTGGCGGGGAGTCCTGCTATGGCTCCCAGGGCTGCGTTTCCCTCCAGGGCACTTTCTCCAGCACGGGCTGAGCTGACGGGGACCCTGAGGATGGGACTGGCTGCGATGGAAGCCGGAGCCACTGCTGCGGTGGGGAGTCCCGTCCCTGGTGGCCCCTGCCTTAGCCACTCTTCAGACACCCCCAGGGACGGGGGAAGCCTGCCCCCTCCGAGTCCCTAACGTACCAGACATCAGGACGTTTTCTCCCAGCCAGTTCGGGCTGGATGCTGGCTCCTTGTTGAACACAGCAGGCGGTGACAGGCAGGACCGAGGAGAGGAGCCGCTCACTGAGCCCACCAGGAAAGTGCCGGTCACCACGGGCACAGCGAGGGGCTCAGCTGTGAGGAAGGGGACCCTGTTAGAGACTGCGTGGCATCTGCGTGGGTGTCCGCAGGGGCCCTCCTGGGGACGACAGCAGAGGCAGAGGAGATCTCTCTCCTGGCCGTTGGAGAAAGCTCCCGTCCTCTTCCCAGCCCCGGGTGAAGCTGGTGTGTCGGCAACCGCGCTGTGCCCAGCACCCCTCGCCTCCCAGCCTTCTCCCTGTGGCTGGGTCCCGAGAGCCTCCTAACATGGAGAGCCACAGGCAGGACAGAGCCTACGAACACAACCACCTTCCACAGCCGGTCACTGAAGCCCCTGGGGACCCGAGGAGGCATCAAGCACACCCCTCAAGAAGGCAGGGACTGCCCCACGCCCCCTTGTCCCCAGCAGACTGGGAGCTCTCGGAACACAGGGACTACTTCCCGTTCATCCTGGGGTCTTCATAGACAGAGCTCCTGTCTCCCCCGTCAGATTGGGGGCCTTGGAAAGTAGGAGCCCCGTCTCTGCCATCAGACTGGGAGATTTCTGAGGACAGGGATCACTTCTCCATCACTCTGGACTCCTCCTGGGCAGGGTCTCCGTCTCCCTTATCAGAATTAGAACTTTCTGAAGGCAGGGGACAGGCTTTCTCCGTTGGACGATGAGCTGTTTGCTCACTCTGTCCCCACTCAGGGGCTGGTCTCCCCACCTCTGCAATAACAACTGGGTGGGAGGAGAGGGGAGGTGGAGGAAGAGGAGGCAGCATCTGGTGGGAGAAGGCGTGAGCCTGGGGGAGAGGCTCACCAGGGCTCTCAGGAGGGCCACAGGGCACTGGGCGACCAGCTGACCATAGGTGACTCTACTCTAAAAAGACAAGTGTGGCCTGAAGGGGCAGTGGAGCAAGGCAGGGGGCAGGGTCTCAGCTCTGACTCAGAATTAAGAAGAAGGGGTGTTGGGGGAGAGGCTTTATAGGAGAAGCTGAATCTCCCAGCAGCCCTGAAACGGCAGAGCAGGGGCTATGGAATCATGATCTTGGTTTGAATCCCAACCCTGCCTCTCACTAGCTGTGTGGTCTTGGACAAGTGACTTCACCTCTCTGAGCCTCGGCTTTCAACTGCCAGCTTCTGCATGCACCTGAAGAGGCCCTGACTTTCCTGCCTCAAAATCTCCCTGGGGCCCCCACCCTTACCCCGACCCCCACCCCTGCCCCACCCCTATGCTGCTCACCTAGCTTCCTGTGCTTCGAGTCCACAGGCAGTTCCTCTGGGAAGGCTGCAGAGAGAACATCATGGTCAACTGCCCCAAGGAAGGCATGGTCCAAGTGCTGAGGGGCTCGTGAACCCCAGCAGCCCAGAGGGCCTTGTCCAAACCCCACCTTTCATTTAGAGAGAGAGAGAGAGAGAGAGAGAGAAGGAGAATCTCAAGCAGGCTCCATGCCCGACACAGAGCCCGACAAAGAGCTCGATCCCATGACTCTGGGATCATGACCTGAGCCGAAATCAAGAGTCAGATGCTCAGTCGACTGAGCCACACAGGCCCCCGCTCCAACCCCAGCTTGAAGCGCCCAGGGAAGTGAGGCACTGGAAGAGACCGAACCACAGATGGGACACAAGATGAGAGTGAGTTTAGAACAAGAAACCAGCTGCTTTGGGTCCCTTCCTAGCTGTACGTCTTTGAAACGTGGCCTCTGTGAGCCTTTGCTCACTCATCTGTGAAACGGGGGCGGGGACCCCTACTTTGCAGGAGTATGTTAGAAATGGGCGAGTTAAGCATCAAGTACCAGCACACCCAGGGAGAAAAACCCTGTGTGTCCCTCAGCAAGGGGCTGATTAAACAAATTGTTTGCCCACCCGGTGAAATTCCACGCAGCCCTAAAAAAGAACAAGAAAGCTATCTGACATATGGGGAAGTAAACTGGTGTCTGCAATTTACTCTGAAATGCTCCCAGAATAAAATGAATGGATGAGTGGGTGGATAAAGGATGGACAGATGGATAGAGATGTGTTAAGAGAAATAGAGCCAAACATCAACTGTAGAATGTTCATGGCACGCCTGTGCTTGTGGGCCATACGCTTCTTTCACCTTTACTGTATGTTGAAAAAGATCATAATAAAATGCTGGGGGAAATATTTGTTTCAGGCAGGGAAACTGAGGGGCTGGGGGACAGGGGTGGGAGGGAGATTTGTTTTCACTGAATATTCTTTGCACCTTCTGAATTTTTATAGCCTTTTTATAGCATGCACCTGCTCTACCTGTTCAAAAATAAATAGGTACAAGTCCAAAAGATGGTCTAGAACATTGGAAGTAATCAACTGTTATGCCCACTTTACAGATATTTGCATTCAGTGGACATTTATTGACGGGCTACAGCAGGCACCATGTTAGATTCTTGGGATGCAGTAATGAGTAAGGAAGACAAGATCGCTGTCCTTACAGCAGGAAACTAGTCAAAAGGCAATAAATAAAATTAGTCCAGATAGTGGCAAGCACTAAGGGGCTGGAGAGACACAAAGTAAAAAAATGAGTGAGGTAATCTATGTGGAAGAATGGTCAAGGAGGGCCTCCAGGAGGAGGTGACAGGTTAGCTGAGACCTAAAGAATGCAAAGGAGCCTGCTATGGGAAGAATCTCGGGAAAGGGCATTCCAGATAGAACAGCAAGTTCAAAGGCCCTGAGGCCGGGAAGGGTATGTGCGTTATGGAATGGAAGGAAGCCAGTGTGGCTGGAGTGTACTGGCTCATGGGAAGTTTGGAGAAGTGGGAGGGCCAGACTATATAGGCTTTGTGTATGTATTGTGTAGCCATTGGAGGGTTAGCAGACAGCAAGATGATCTGATTTGCATTGAAAAACCCACGTTGACGGCCAGGTGAGGGCACGTTAAGGAGGCCCGGAGACTGAGTAGGAGGCTCAGAGAGGTGCAGGCACTTGTTCAAGGCCACCCAGACCATAAACAGCAGACTGAGGATTCAAACCCAGTTCTTGCTGACTCCAGAAAATTTGAAGACACCTCCCTCAAACACAGGGTGACAACTAAGGATGGAAGACAAGCCAGGCTCAAAGCTCCTTTGGGAAATGGCAATCAAAATAGCTGGGGACAGAGACACGCCTGGAGAATGGCCTTTAGCACCTGGCCTGTCTGCCTCCTCCCTGGGTCACCAGGAAGGAGCAATGAGGGGAGCTGTGTGTGGAACATCCAAAATCAGCAGAGCACACAGGACTTAACAAGGGCAGCAACCGGGAGCCACAGCAGGCTCTGGAGCTAAGGCAGGGCCAGGGGCAGGCAAGCTGAGGGCAGATCAGAGAGGGGCTTACTCACGTCTTTTCTGACTTGTCTTCTCCTCCAGCGCCTCCACACTCTCGCTGATGATTTCTTCCAATCCTATATGCTCGACTTTGGAGAAAAACCCAGAACACCAACATACAGTCAGTAGATGTCCACAGTGAGCCTTCCTTCATTGCCCCTATATTGGGGTGGGATCTGACCACCCTTCAAGAGGTGACCGTCAGGTGTTGCGATGTCCCCCAAGGACCGAGGAGGAAGGAAATGCAGGCTGAACCGGGAATCCCCCAACTTACCGAACATGTCTTTGCTCAGGCCGTCCCGTTGTGAGTCCTGGAACACATACTGATCCAGTTCCGCTGCCAAGACAGGAAAAGGGCAGTCAGTCAGTGAGTTCTCTCAGTGCCTTGTGTTGTCAGACCTTGGGACAGGCACCAAGAAACGGTGACCCTCCAGGCCGGGCGCACACAGGGAGCTCAACCCGTGTTTGCTGAATGAATGATCACATGAGTGAAGGAACACTGAACCTTCAGGGCTCGGAATCTAATCGGAGGGATGATATGCACCCATGAAAACTTAACTATTGCTGTAAAGTAGTACAATGCAGTATAGGAGATTTGTCATGGGCTTTAAGTTCAACTCCATCTCCCATAGCCCTATTAGCTGTGCAAACTTCGACCAATGACTTAACCTCTCTGGGACTCCATTTCCTCATCTGTGTAATGAGAATACATACTGCCTTCAACCCAGGGATTAGAGGCTGTACCTCCAAGTTAAAGCATAAACACGGGTAGCCAGCATACCATAGGCACTCAATAAATGGTGATTAATGAATTGAAGGGGTACGTGACCTAGAGCCAATAGGGAGACAGTTATCACGGTGAGAGGTCAGAAGAAAGACGGTGTATAGTGGCATGGGTCAATCTGGGAGGGCTCCTGAAGGAAGTGCTCCCGCATCCAAGCTTTGAAAGATGCGCAGAGTCAGAGGGGTGGAAAGCGGAGGGCTTCAGAGAGTGGGGATGGAGTGAGAGAAGGCGTTTGGGACACTCAGAGATGGGTGACTCATGCTGGGGAAAGTTGGAGCTTGATTTTATCAGCAACGGAGAGCCACAAAAGACTTCTGAGCTGAGGAACAGCATCAGAGCAGCAATGGCCATGATGACAGTGGTGGTGATGATGGTGGCAGTGGTGGGGAGTACCTAACTTCCTCTTTGTAAAATCCTTTCTTAAACACCTGACACAAAGAGACTCATCCAATCCTCAGCCATCCCATGAGGCAGATGTGATTATTCTACCCATTATGCACACAGGGAAGCCATCTTCCAGGCATATTCCAAGATGCCTTAAATGACTGCATGCTCAGGGCAGGCCATGGCCTTCTAGAAGCACAGAGAAAGCCCACAGACTTGAGGAACAGGCTTGAGTGAACCTTCCGCTTCCACTGGCTTTGGCCACTTCAACTTCCTGGGTAGATGCTCCCAAGCGAAAAAGCCCCAAAATCTTAAAGAATGCTCAAATCCTTCATCACTGCCTCCAGTTGTGAAGAAATACGAATGCCCTCATCACCCAACACTTCTGCTTCCTCAAGTAAGTTCCCAGGAAGGAAAGGAAGTGGGCAGATTTCCCAGTTCTGTAATTTTTGAGACACGCACAGCTACTATTCTCTCCATTTTCTGCTTTGCGTGCTACTGGATTAACTGTTCACTGGGGGGAGGCCGGCCACATTCATGCTGAGCACAGACCTCCTCAGTGATGTGGTTCTTGGGTTGCCAGGAAAAGGGCTGTTAAGAACAGTTGTGCAGCTTGTTCACTGCATATAGGTGCCCAGGAGAGGACAAGTGGAGGCTGCATCCTCCAGAAGAAGGGGCATCTTTTTCTAATTCAACAAAGCCTCTGTATGAGACGGTAGTGATTCTGGTGAGGAGGGAGACGTTACCCTACTCCCCTCTAAAACAAAACAAAACAAAACAAGACAAAAAAACAAAAACGGAACAAAAACAAAACACAGAAACAACAGCAACCCCTCTCTCCAAAGAGTTCTGCCCTTATCAGGAAGCTGTAGCTCTTTTTAAAGCTGCAAATCAGCCTCTCAGCTTAAGCCTTAGAGAACCTCCCCACCCTAGACACTTTCCTTTTTGTGGTTAAAAACAAAGATCTTATGATGAGAAAGACCGAGGTTCAAATCTCACACCTGCCCATTACTATCTCTCCTGCAGCCTTGGGTGCATTGCTTTGCCTCTCTAAATTTCAGTTTCCTCATTTGTAAAATGAAGGCACTAATAGTATCTACTTCCTTTGTTGTAAGGATTCAAAGCAATAACACACACAGTGAGCAGCATGTAACAGGTACCCCCATGTAACAAGTGGTTTGGTTTAGGAACTGGGGAGAAAAGGAGGAATGCCTGGTATGGACTGTGGAAGGAAGGAAAGAAGAGCAAGAAATATAAAAAGGAATAGAGGGGCACCTGGGTGGCTCAGTTGGTTAAGCATCTGACTTTTGGTTTCGGCTCAGGTCATAATCTCACAGTTTATGGGTTTGAGCCCTGCCTTGGGCTCTGTGCTGGCAGTGCAGAGCCTGCTCGGGATTCTCTTTGTCTCTTCCTCTGCCCTTTCCCTGCTCTCTCTCTCTCAAAATAAATAAACATTTAAAAAGGTATAGAAATGGAGGCAGAGGATGTAAAAGTGAGATTTGGACTGTCTGATAGTTACTAGCAAAGGGGTCGATTTCCCTTATGATTCTCCATCTCCCTTCTTCCCTGGAGTCTCTGTTTTTAGCCCTCGCTCTGCATCCGCCTTGCCTTGATTTATGAAGGACAGGCCTGTTGTGGCTCGTGGTGAATGGAGGGTAACAAAAGAGAAAAAGGAACTCTTCCCCTCAACTGGCCTTTGTCTGGGTTCAGAACGCTTCCTCACCGATATTGGCATAAGCCTCCCTGGTCTCTTCATCACCTTCTATGTCACACAACAGTCTGCTGAACTGCTCGCAGTTGATGGTGTCCATGTCGGGTTCTGGAGGGAAAAGTCCCTTGGATGAAGCCGGAAAGATCTGGGAAGAGGGCTGGTCGGAACGGAGGAGGGGCGGAGGGGGGCTGGGAGAGGTCCCCTTTGGGAGCGTGGAGCGAGCCCGCGCTTCTGGAGCTGTCCGTGGTGCTGACCAGAGCTCAGCAGCCGGAACGTCCCCTGGCGGCTAACTGTCTCCACTGCAGGCTGAGGGGGGCGAGGACGGACTTGGGAGGGGCCCCAGGGAGGAAAGCTCACCTGAGCAGAGCTCAAACTCCTCTCTAGCCAGGTCCGTCTGGTCATAGAGGTGGTATAGCTGCAAGGGGTCAGCACTGCTGTTGAGAAGCTCCAGGTAGCCGCCTTCCAGAGGCCCCAACTCCATGGTGGCACACTGCCCACTGCCTGAAAGAAGACATGTTCAGCCATCGCATG
Source organism: Hyaena hyaena (assembly GCF_003009895.1). Classification (NCBI taxonomy): domain Eukaryota; kingdom Metazoa; phylum Chordata; class Mammalia; order Carnivora; family Hyaenidae; genus Hyaena; species Hyaena hyaena. Next base: position 2,214,297 of record NW_024080870.1, on the reverse strand, counting down.
GCGTGTTGGGAAAATGTAGATGGTTAACCTAACATAGTTCCTAGCTGGGTCACTCAGTGAAGGCCAGACTTCGGGAGGGCCAAAGAAAGTGAGCAAAAGGGCTCATTCGTCACCTCTTACACGCTCAGGGCAGTGGAGAGAGGAAGCTCTATTTCCTTCCTCCAAGGAACTTACAGTCTCTCTGGGAAGATGCCCCTGATACAGGGAATGGAGCTGGAGAAATCTAGATTCGAGACATCTTATACCTGGGAGCCAGGAGACTTGGGCTCCACATATGGCACTGCCGTGAGTGGTAACAGTTCAGATTTGTAGACCACCTACTATATGCCAGACACACGGGCTAGCACATTTCATTCTCACATCAACAACCATATGAGGCAGGTGCTATTACTATCCTCATTTTCCACGTGAATAAACCGAGGCTCAGAGAGGTGAAGTGACTTACATAACATGACCATGTCCAAGGTGAACTGGGAACTTGTTCTGGGCAGTCTGATGCAAGGATGTGCAATTAAGTGTGATGCTTTACTGCCTTGGGTGAACTTGAGCAGGTCTCAGTGCCTCTCTGTGCCTCAGTTTCCTAATATGTAAATTGAAAATTCCTAATCTGTTAAAGCAGATTCTAAGATTCTTCATTTGGTGAAGGGCGTATCAGATGCCTCAGATATTACTTCACTCAATCTTCCAAATATTCTGGACATGTCCAATAAAAACTTGTATATGAAAGTTCGTAAATGCATAACTCATAGTAGCCAAAACATAGAAACAACCGAAATATCAGTCAATGAATGAATAAACAAAAGATGATAAATCCATACAATGAAATACCATTCAGCCGTAAAAAAAGAATAAGGTACTGATACATGCTACAACGTGAATGAAACTTGAAAACATTATACTAAGTGAAAGAAGCCAGACACATCGACCAATATATTGCATAATCCCATTTATCTGAAATGTACAGAATACATTACAGATTACATTACAAATCTTTACAGATAAGTAGATTAGTGGTTGGCTACGGTCAGGGAAGAGTTGTGGAGAACATTGGGGAGCAACTAACCCTAGGATTGGGGTTTCTTTTGAGGGAATGCCAAAAATGTTCTTCAGCTGACTGTGGGGATGGTTGCACAACTGTGCGAATATACAAAAAAATCACTGAGTTGTGCATTTTATTTTTTAGATTTTTTTTTTGAGAGAGAAAGAGAGCACATGTGAGTGTGGGGGGAGGGGGAGAGAATCTCGAGGAGGCTCCACGCCCAGTGCAGAGCCTGATGCAGGGCTTGATCTCACAGCCATGAGACCTGCGCCAACCTCAAGAGTTTGATGCTTAACTGACTGAGCCACCCAGGTGCCCCTGAACTGTGCACTTTAAATGGGTTAATTGTCTGGTATGTGAATTATCTCCCAATAAAGCAATAAAAACAAAACAAAACACTGACCCTGGGAGATAAGCATTATCATCTCCGTTGTTCAGAGGAGCCAAGTAGCCTCCAGGATCGGCACAGCTGTTACTGGCTCCTCACTCTGAAACCTCATCTGTGTGGCTCCGGGGTTCCTGGCCCTTCCCTAGCAGTCCCTGATTCCATGGAGGGAGCCTTGCCTACAGCTGCTGTAAGAAGCACCATAAAACTTGAGGAGCTTAAAACAACAGAGCCTTCGTCTCTCACAGTTCTGGGGACCAGAAGTCCAAAATCAAGGTGTTGGCTGAGTCATGGTCCCTCCAAAGTCTCTACGGGAGGGTCTTTCCTTGCCTCTTGAAGCTTCCGGAGACTGTTAGCATCCCTCTATTTGTGACCCTGTGGCCGAATCATTGTCATCTCTGCCTCAATGGTCCCATTGTCTTCTCTTTATGTCTCAAATCTTCTGTCTAACTCTTAAAAGGACACCTGTCCTTGGATTTAAGGCCTACTTAAATCTACCTAAGTCATCTACAATAATCCAGGATGATCTTATTTCAAGAGGCTTAACTTAATTATACCAGCAAAAACTCTTTTTCCAAATAAGGTCACATCGGTTGGTTCTAGGGATTTGATGAGGACCTATATTCTGGGGGCCACCATTCAACCTCCTGTACATGAAATGCAGCTATGCGCTCAAAGGAATCACCTCTTCTTAGAAGAGGTGGCAAGGGAGTTGATCCTGAAGGCCAGAGGCGCCTTCTGATTGCCCCTGCCTGGGTCACAAGGAAGTGGGAAGGACAGCAGAGGGTAGAACCATGAGAAAACACACACACAACTCACCAACACACCTTCCAGCTGCTTCTTTTCATTTGACTCATTAACAACGCTCATCGCCTCTAGAGGGTCTCCATATAGACCGTGGATATCACAGGGAAGGAAATTTCCAGTCCAACATGTGGCCCTGGCTGTGGCTGCCTGTTGATAATGGGTTGAGTGGGAGCCCAAACATAACCCAGCAGGAACCCAAACATAGCAGACTTATCTCAAAGGCCCAGCCAGCCATGACTGGAGGAAGCAGAACCGAAAGATGAAGCCACCTCCCTTTTCTTGTTGTGAGGCCAAGCCTTGGGGTGGGGGGGGGAAGAATTCCACCTCTCCCAGAACATTGGCCTGAGAGCCACACAAGAAATCTACTGTTCTCTCTGGGTAGGTAAGAAGAGAACTCCCTTCCTTAAATCTTGCCTGCCACCTCCTTTTCAATCTGTGCTGTTTATCAGCAGCATGTATAGTAGCAATCCGCCTCTTTATCCAGGCAGTGGTGTCGCCAGGTGACAACAGCTCTGGCCTGACCCCAGAAATTTCACGAATGAGTTGGGTGACTTTGGTCGAGTTACCCAAACTGTTTTTTCACAGGGTAACAGGTCTGCCAGGGACCTTCAAGTTCAACCTCCTTCACTCTACAGAGGAAATGAGACCCTGGGAAGGCACATGACTTGCCCAAGGCCCTATAGCCTGTCTCCGGCCTAGCCTGCCCCTGTTCCTCCCCAGAACAAGACTCTCAGTCCAGTGCTCTTTCCTGCCAATCAAAATGTTTCCATTCAACAAACAACCTCAATCATATCTAGACCTAGGAATAGGGACCAGTTCTATCACGGATGGGCGATGGCAGGGAGTACAGGAGGCAGGAGCCTGAAGAAGTGTAGCCCAGCCTCAGTTATTGACGGGCTCAGCTTCAAACTTTGGATGGCATCACCAAATGCAAACACCGGAGAAATACATTGACAGAAGAGATAAAAGGCCAACTTGCGTGAGCTCTGGAGTCAAGTGACCTGTCTCTAAAACCACTCCTACCTGCCAACTCACTACAAGCTGGGCAAGTTCATTGTATCTGCCTCTTGGAGCCTCAGTTTCCTTATCTGTAAAATGGGAATCATAATTGGTACCCCATAAGGGTCAGGAGAGTTAATTCTCATAAAGCCCTCAGAAAGGTGACTGGCCCTTATTAAGTGCTTATTGAATTCTGGCTTAGGACGGTATCCGGCACATGTGTGCTGAGCACAATGTGGGTGACAGCCACCATTACTGTCACCCTTATTATGATCAATTCACTTCTAACCTCTGTGACTGTGAGGTGGACAAAGGACCCTTTCTCTTTCATTTCTGCCTACACCACAACACTGTGAAGCCAAGCTTTGTGTCCTTTGACATAAGGAGACCCTACAGCCCCCATAGGAACAAGAAAGCCCCACAGCCAGCAGTGACACCTGGGAAGTCTGCTAATGTCCCCCATCACTACCGCTGAGAAGCTGCCTGGGAGAAAAGTCATCCAAGCTCTGTGTCATTAGCTTAGCCCAGACAAGAAGACATCTACTCTCAGACACCCTCAACATACACCCTGGCACCTCCCTTCCTGCAACCCCAAGATCAGCCTTGCACTATGCACTTTCTCTTGTGGGCTTCTGCCTCCACCCCCCACTCCTACCTCTGAGCTCCCAAAGAGCTCTAGGGAGAAGGCAGGATGGAGTATTAATGCCCATTTGATAAACGAGGATACTCAAACACTTCGGTGAACTGGCTTGTCCGAGGTCACCTGGTTGGAGAGCTTGAGTTTGAACCATGGCTGGGAGGCATTCAGCGAGTGACTTAACCTCTCTGAGTACCTGTCAGTTTCACACTACTGGATCAGGATAACGACGCTTCCCTTGTGGGACCACTGAGAGGCAGAGAGGGGCCCTTGGAGGCCCGCAGGAGGCCCATGGGCAAAGGAATTCCATTGTGTCAGGACGCTGCAGAGCTGGGACTCAGTTCCGAGAGTCTAGTCTCCCAAATCCATTCATGCCAAGATCTACTTCCATCTTGGCTTGGCACCTCCCCGTATTCCCACAGCCATGTTCCCTACGCCTCTGGATGTTTAGGAAGTGCTTCAAAGGCCCCTAATTGAACTCTTTCCCCCACATCCCACTCTAGAGGGGAATGGGGACAGAGATGGCTCAAACCACAGAGTCCCCTTCAGTCCCCGAGAGTCCCCAGGGCAGATCCTATGTGCCAGGAGTCCCGTGAAGGCAGGAGCCCAGTCCACAGGCCCTAGCCCTGTCTAGCTCATCTATGCCTGGACTCCAGCGCACTGGAGCGGGCTGCCTGCAGCGGGCTCTCTCCCTCCATAAAAACACTGCATAACTAGAATTCGTAGGTGCCTGCTGAGCGCCAGGCAGCAAATGACACGATGCATAGACCTTATTCCATTCAGTCTAGGACATACACGTGTGATCTGTATTCCCATTTCTCAGGTAAAGAGACAGGCTAGTCATCTGGGATCTGAGCAACGGCTTGGCTCCAAAGTCACAGCTCCTTCTAGTCCCTCGTGGTCCTCAGCCGCCCTGGGGAAGTGCCCTCGCCTGGTGAAGCAAGGCGTGGGTGACATGATGATTTCTCCTTTTGAGGAGCCGTCTGGGGCACAGCAGAGAAGTGGTCTGTGTCTTTTTGGTAAACGAGTAGTATTTTTAGAAGGTCCTCTTTGAACTCGCCTCCCTCCCCCCCCCCCCCCCCCCCCCCCACTGGGCTACCACCTTCCACATCCAACTTGAGCAAAAGTTCCTAATCTTTTTGCCACCAAAAGTCCCTTTGGGGGTTCATTTCTGTCCCCACTTTGTACTACACCACAGATTTTCAAAGACCATACACACCAAAATGGTGTCTGAAATAAATGCCTTCCTCTCTCCCCTGCGGGAAATCAAGTATTACCAAACCGTTCTAATTCATACTTAAGTAACTTCACATCCGCCATCTACAGCTCCCCAGTCTGCCAGTATCACCATCCTTCGCTGCTGGGAGATTCTTTTCTGTTTGGGGCTGTGCTGGGTACTCTATGTTTTATCTTATTTCAATTGTCACAGCAACTCTGGGACAGTGGTATTCTTATAGTCATTGGGCAGGTGGTGACGAGGTTAGCCTCAGTTTATCAGACACTTTCTTCCCAGAGAAAGGGGGGTGGGAAGTCTGTCCTTTGGGGTCTAAGGCAGCATCGAGAGGGAAAAAGAGGCACCTTGGCTAATCCCACATTCTTCAGCACTGCTCTGCACTGTGGTAAAAGAGCATTAGAAAAAATACGTCCCTGTGTGTTAACCATACTTCTCTTCCAGAGGAAGGAATGGAAAATCTTTGAACTGTGTGTCTAGGGATGTGGCTTTCCACTCCAGCTCCGCCTTTGATCTTGACCTCTGAGCCGTAGTGGGTGTGGAGACCACTCAGCAGAGGCATTTGGTGATTCTAGATTCCTCGTTGCTTGTCAGCCTTTCCTGCCTTCCCCTCAAAGCCCCCCTCACACCACCTTGCTGCCTCACTTCAGGACAAACTGCTTCCGGAGGTCAAATGGTACCAGGAAGTCAGAAGCCTGGGGTCACCTATCTTCCACAACCAGCCCCAGTCGGTATGTCTGTGGGGCTAATAGATCAAACAAGTTCCTCTTCTCGTGAACTGTGTAGACCTCCAGATAAACTCTAAGGGACCAGCTGCACTTTTTTTTCCCTTCAAATCTGTAAAACAATGATTTACTAAGCATCTCCTGCCAGAAAAAAAAAAAAAATCCAGGGGCCCTAAATAGGTTTAAAACACAGTTTCTGCCAAGAAGCTTGCACAATAGACTCAGATAATATGTTAAGAGGGAGATAAAACATGATAATAATACTAATATGGTGGTTAAGAGTGCATGCCCCGGGTTAAAATCCCAGTCCCTCCACTGACTGTGTGACCTCACATAAGTTACTCATCCTCTCCTGTGTTGTGAAATCTACTGCCCTTGGTTGGCACGGCATCTATGTCATTGGGCTGCTGTGTCGTGTCTCGGGTGACATATCTGGAAAGTGCCCCAAAGTAAAAACAACAAGGCATCACTCGACACTGTACAACTGGCCGAAGTTAGAAAGCGAGGCAACGCCACAGGTTGTTGGTAGGAGAGGCTGGTGCAGCCTAAGAGGTCGGGCACCACTTAGAATACCTGAGGATGCAGAGACCCTACAACCACGCAGTTCAAGTTCGGGGGCATAGACATCCCAAAGAAATGCTCCCATAGCTCCGCAGAGACCCCCAGCAGATGATTCACTGTACTATTTGTGGTGGCAGAGTGTGGAGGCCACCTGGGTGTCCACTGCTGAGGGAGGGACAGTTAAAAGTAGCCACGGCAGTCCATGGAGGGTGATGCCCTGATTAGAAGCAACAGACCACGGGGCGCCTGGGTGGCTCAGTCAGGCGAGCATCCGCCTTCAGCTCAGGTCATGACCTCACAGTTCATAAGTTTGAGCTCCGCATCAAGCTCTGTGCTGACAGCTCGGAGCCTGGAGCCTGCTTCCAATTCTGCGTCTCCCCCTCTCTCTCTCTCTGCCCCTCCCCTGCTTTCATTCTGTCCCTCTCTCTCTCAAAAATAAATAAACATTTTTTTAATTAAAAAAAAAAGAAGCAACAGACCAAATGCACACAGAGCAGGGCAGGTGGAACTTAAGAAATAGTAGAGAGCAGAAAAGTCAGAAACAGAACGAGCTCTGAGAGCCCAAATCCAGATGTGCACAGTGAGACATGTGAGAAAAAGCAGCAAGAATGATACAGGAACACTGCGCACACCTTGACTGCATTAGCATGCAAATCTCAGAACAGGGGGAGGGGACAGAGGGCCCACAACCTTCCCTCCCCAAGGGGGCTGCACAGAATACCGTTCAAATGCAACTCCAGATGGAAGTTTAGACCTTGGTCTCCGAGAGTCGGACTTGACAATTTCAACTGCGATGGCGGATACTACAGTGAGCTGCTCAGATCAGCCCCTTGAGGTCGAGGTGCCCACCTACCAGCTGCTGGGGGGCAAGGGGCTCACAGCTCTGGGAATAGCTCAAAGTCACACCCCTTCTCCAAGGGGGGCCCACATCCAAGGACAGGTCCCTGCAAAGGTCTGGTCAACGCCTCAGTTTGCAGTAACCCCAAAGTCTGTCCCAGCCTCACTGTGGAGGGCGGTGCTGAAACTTCTGCTGAGACTTACAGCAGCCCCAAGCTGCCTCTGCCCTGTCCCTTCGGTGCCCACACCTCACCTCTCCCCCAGGAAACCCCCACACGTGCAAATCTCCATCTCTGAGTCCGCTTGGAGAACCTGACCTGAGACCAGCTCGTTCTGTTTCTCTGCAAGCGGGGCCTGGAAATCAGTCAGAACCCCACAAAGGACCCCACAGAGACCACCTCTGAGAGCTCGGGCAAGCCCCCTATCTTCTCTGCCTCTCTCCTGGCCAAGGACATTCCCCTCATCGTGACTTGGAGAATCTTTGGGGGTTCAAACGGGATTCAAATGGTATACATGCCTGTAAATGGCACAGTTACTGGGGGCGAAGGGCCCAGCGGACCCAGGAGGAGAAGGCAGGAGACTTAGCTGCAACTGGGAGACGAGGGGTGGTCAGGGCTTGTGCAGAGCACAAGTCCCCTTCAGGCTTGGCTGGCCTCTCCCGCCTCCAGGTGGCCTTACCTCTGCACGCCCCAAACATTCCAGGCTGCTGCCCTCAATGACCCGGAAAGGAGTCCAGCAGGTTTTTCAGGGAAGACAACTTGAGCTCCTGGGATGAGGAGGGGGCAAGAATCCACAAAGCCGGGCCCTCAGCTCCAGTCCTGACCCTCAGCTTAAGGCCACCTAAGCCAGGGCCGGGCTGAGATGGATCACGGGCCAGCCCTGCCTGCCAGGGTCTGACCCCAGAGACAAGCGATTGGCACACTTGGCTGCGAATCAAAACAGCCTGGAAAGAACACTACCCACCCAGCAACCCCGGGCCTGATTCCCAGAGGCTCTGTGTTGGTTTCCACCCCCCCCCCACCCCCTCCAAGTCTTCTATATTTTTAAACAGGCACTGGTCAGGCCCCCTGACATGCACACTTGCCTTGTAGAGAATTAAGAGGTTTTATTTTCAAGGCAGCCTGGGTTTCAACTTGCCAAGAAGACCCTGGCCCTTCAGCCTGTAGGAATTTTTTTGAACACTGGGAAGTGTGCGATTCTCCTTCCCACAAGGAGAGCCTTCTAGACTCTCCACCTTTCCACTTCTTCCCAGCCAAGAACCCCGGAATCGGATTGAACACTTCCTCGGTGCTTCTAGTTTTCTTTCCAAGAGTCCCCCAGCAGCTGTCACCGGGCCCCACAGCCCAGATTGTAACAATAGCTGCCAGGTCTTTCCACCAATTAACTCTCCCAAAGCTCCGGTATTCGTCAGCCCCCTTTACAATTGTTTTGGTCACATCTGCAAAACACCTGTTCTATAATTTGCCTTTATGTTTTCCTTGAAATAAGATTTTTAGAAAACAAACATATTTATTTTAAAACAAATCTTTCCATGGGGCTCCTGGGTGGTTCCGTCGGTTAAGCGTCCGGATTCTTGATTTCGGCTCAGGTCATGATCTCACGGTTGGTGAGATGGAGCCCCGTGTCGGGTTCTGCGCTGACACTGCAGAGTCTGCTTGGGATTCCCGCTTTCCCTCCCTCTCTCTCTGCCCCTCCCCCGCTCATGCGCACACACGCTCGCTCGCTCTCTCAAAATAAATAGTGAATGTTTAAAAACATGAAAGAAAACTTTCCAGAATTGAAGTCAGGAAATCAAACACATCCCAGCACATGAATGCTCATAGCGCACTGTTCATAATAGACAAAATGTGGAAACATCTCAAATGTCCGTCGACAGATTAATGGATGAAAACAATGTGGCCCATCCGTACACGGGCTAGTATTTGGGCATAAAAAGGAATAAAACACTGACACTTGCTATAACATGGATAAACCTGGAAGACAAGCTAAATGAAAGAAGCCAGTCACCAAAGGACAAATATTATATAATCCCCCTTACGTGAGGCACCTCGAATCATCAAATGCATAGAGACAGGAAATAGAAGGGTGGTTGCCAGAGGAACAGGGACCATCAGTCTGGGGTGATGAGAAGATTCTGGAGAATGATGGTGGTGATGGTTATAGAACAGTATGGATATATGTAATGCCTCTGAACTGTATACTTAAAAGGGTTACATTGGTAAATTTTGTTACCCTTAAAAAAAAAAAAAAAGGAAACTTTTCACTACCTCCCATGGGAGGGGCTGGGAAACGGTCCTTGCCACTCTAAACAAAATAATGTTATCAGAATAAAGGCAGCTGCTCTACCATTCTGTTAAAACGAAACATGAGCAAGTATGAGTGTTGGTAAAGGCAGCTACACACAAAAATGGAGAAGGCTCGAAAAAGAATCAGGAAAGCAATGATCTCTTCCTCTCCACGAGAACCAGTGTCAAGTAATACCTCTTTAAGAACCGTCTTTGGACCACCCATCACATATGCTTCAAAGTCTGGAAACCTCCCTTCCGCCCACAACTTCCCCTCAGATCATTCTGTACTATCCTTCCAGAAGCTATAATGGTTACTCCTGGCTCAGGTATATTCTTTGCTGGTTTTTCCAAAGTACTTCTGTGCATGTTGGTCAATCACCAAGATAGTGAGCGCCCTGTGTTTTTTTGTTGTTGTTGTTTGGTTTTTAATGTTTATTTATTTTTGCGAGAGAGAAAGAGAGAGAGAGAGCACAAGTGGGAAGGGGCACAGAGAGAAAGGGAGATACAGAATCTGAAACTGGCTCCGGACTCCGAGCTGTCAGCACAGAGCCTGAGGCAGGGCTCAAACTTGGGAATGGTGAGATCATGACCCCAGCCAAAATCAATAATCAGGATGCTTAACCGACTGAGCCTCCCAGCCAACCCAACAGTGCTCTTTGTTTTATCTACCTTATGGATGAATCTCTGAGAGGGAAATCATTTGTTCAGGGTGACTGATGGCAAGTCAGAGGGCCAAGTCCAGAAGTTTCCCCTTCTTCTTCGGGTCACTTCCCTGATTGTCCGGGATTGACCCCAGGCCTTGGTGTTGAGTCCTTTTGTTAATTTCCTGACTACTCATCACAAGGTACCAGGCGCTGGGGTGTCAAGAGGTAAAACCAGGTCCCTGCCATCAGACCGACTTTGTTGTATCAGCAAGACTCTCTCTGACTACCCAGGACCTGCCCTGCCTTTGTAGAGGCTCACACTCCAGTCCAGGGCTTGGGCTCTCTGCACTCTTGGGCTCAAATCTTGACTCTACCAACAGCTCAACTATGTGGCCTTTGATAAAACCTGCTTGGGGAAGTCCTCATGGTTTTGTAACATGATGACAGCACAGGGTGGCCACATCAGTGCCTCTCAATGCCTGTATAACCTGTGGACCTCTGATACAGAAGTCACCCAGATAAATGAATTAGGGCAGGCCCAGCCAATGGAGACTGGCGGCTGGGGGGGGGGGGGGGGGGGGGGGGGGGGGGGGGGGGGGGGGAGGGTGGAGGAGGGGGCGGGGAACCTGGGAGACTACACACTAAGCAGCCTCCCAGGTGATTCCCTCGTGCAGGAAGGACCCCCTCGGCTCAGTCCTCTCTGAGGATCGTTCCACTGTACATTCTGGGATCCTGGAGACCAGGTCCTTGCCTAAGGCAGCCTGGGGTTTGGAAAGTGACGACTTGCTGGGGTCTCCTCCTCTCTCCCGTCAGCTCCACCAGGCTTTAGAGCAAGATTCATCAATTTCCTTAAATTTCTGGTCAGCTGGGAGTATTTCTTTCCTTGTTCGGTGTGGAGAGGGGACTTGAGAGAAGGAAGGCATCCTGCCGAAGTTAGGAACTCTAGACTGCGATTGCAAGTGGAGCACCGTGGGGTGCTGTGGGGCACTGGGGACCTCTGGGTTCCGATCCCACCCTGTGTCACCTTGGACGGGGGGAGGGCGTGGGACTCGGAAAACAGCTGTGGGCTTTCAAGGTCCAGACAGAGCTAGACGTGACAGCTCTGACTCTGGCATTCTGGGGATACCAGAGACACCCCCCTTTCTGGGGCTCCTTGGTTTGTCTGGTTGGGAGGCGTGGCTCAAGTCCCCAAAGTAGGAAGAGACGCCAACCTTGTCAAAGCAGTCCGGGAAAGCAGCAGCCCTCGCCCAAGATGATCAGAGAGAGGCTTGGAATTGTGTAAAATTTCTGGACATAAGATACTCCATTTTAAAGCTCCATTTTCCTTTCTGGCTAACGAAGTCAAACTCCTGACCGGGGCCACAAGTGGCAACTGTTTTACCAGCAATTGCTCATAAATGTCAACAAGGGCAACTGACACTCAGATCTCATGGGGACAGTAAAGTGAATCAGCAGGGTCCCCCCCCCCCCGCCTCCTGTTCTTTATCTAGATCATGTAATTTACCCCTTCCTTCTTTCTTATAAAACCCCTGGCTTTCCCCACATGAGCAAGAACACTTTTCTGTGCTCCCCGAATTGCAATTCTGAGACCTTCCAATAAAGGCTTTGCTCTTTCTCAGTTTCGCCTCCTTTTCTCGAATGACAGAGGTGAGCATTTCTCCAGCGAGCTCAGCTAAAGGTCGGGCTCCCCACAGCCCTCCCTGCGCACAGCATTCCAGCGGAGGGCCTGGAGCCCAGACTCCTGAGTCAGTTCGGTAAGATGACCCAACCGGAAAACTGAGGCTCAGGCAAGGACAGCCCTGGCCCCAGGTCCTCCGGATAAGGAAAGCCTGTGTCCGCCTCAGCGCTGTGCGTCCCCACGCGCCTCTACCAATTCTAGGACGCGGAGACAGTGCATGCGGCACGGGTTTGGCACCGGGCTCAGCTCCTGCGCCCCAGTCTATCTTGCAGACGGTCGGCTCCACCCGCCTCGCCGCTCCGCGCTCTGGGCACCAGGCTCAGCTCCCCGACGCGCGCCCCATCCCGTCCCTGGTCCAGGCCAGGGATGAGGCAAAGGACTTCCCCCGGCTCACACTCTGCACATTCCCTTCTCCCTCCTTCCAGCCTTGCTGTGTGACCTCAGGAAAGGAGCTGCCAGGCTCTGAGCCTGGATTGCCCGGCCGACTTGAGGGGTGCAGAAGGGACCCTGGTCACCTACCGCTGCTCGCAGGACTCCCTGGGCTGCCGGTGGCTTCTCCCTCCTGCCAGCTCTGGAGCTGTGGCCAGACTGGGGCAGATCCACTGCCCAGCCACCCTACCTCACCCCCTGCGGCTGCCCTTTTCTCTTTCACTTTCTCTCTGCACCGCGGGATTTGGGCCAAGCTGGGGAGTAAGCAGGCACCCACGCCTCCCTCTGCTGCACCCACCACGTGTTTTCTCTGAAGCGCCTGGGTTGTATCCCTACACTCCTGGGCTCCCCCAGAACGTCACTCAGCTCCTGGAAGTGGCCAGTCCCTGCCTGAGGGGAGCCCGCTGCGCCTCGCCCACCTGCATGTAATCTGCAAGTCCGGGCTTGCAGGCAGCCCGCCCCCTTCGCTTTTGCAAGGCTTCGATTTCTCTCCAGCTCAGCCCAGCTGTGAAGGTGGCAAACGACCCTCCTTCACAGGACGTGGGACTCAGAGACTTGCTCGCTGAGCCATTCACTCCTGGGAAGCCAAATGCCCTTGAGAGGAAAGAGGAAATTCCTCTGGGATCTCAAAGGGCTGGAAACTGAACCTCGGCAACGTGCCTCCCCCTCCCCTCACTGAACGGCATTCCCCATTCCTCCTCCAGAGGTCTTGGACACCAGCTCCACACACCACGAGACCTTGCGGAGGTCACCTCCTTTCCCAGGCTTGGATTTCCTGCCTGGAATTGAAGGGGTGAGTCAAGGTGACTTCTGACCTCTCCTTCCCTAGCCAAACTCAACAAGCTCTATTCAACAGAGCTGGAAAACTTACTCTCAGTGTGTGGGTTCAGAGAAAGCCACACGTTTCGGCGGTGCCTGAGGAAGGGAGCCCCATCCCTCTCAAACACACATCAGCGACACCAATACTATCAGGCTCCTAGATGACACTTAGTTCCTCCAGGGTGCCAGGCACTGTGCTAGACAGACCCTTCTATCCCCACTATTGTCCCCCATCATAGAGTTTTCCCCTTCCCCTTTTTTTACAGCCCGGGAAAGCGTCTCAAGAGAAGCGTGGTGACATGTCCGGGGTCACATCACAGCCAGCCAGCAATGCAGCTGGGATTCAAACATGCCGCACCGATGCCAGAGCTGGTGCCAGACATCTGTGCTTTGGGGTCTCTCACCCTCTATCTCTTGCCCCCCCCACTTCTTCCCCAACACACAATTTGGAAACTGGGAAGATGATGGCCTCTGTTTAGGTGACTGGCCATTGCTGGCCAGTGGGGGGCTGCCACACACCAAGGAACTGACTCTGGCTTTGGTTTTCCAGCTTCCTCAAGGGATGGGGTGGGGTTGGGCAGGGATCCGTCCTGCAAGGGCACCCCTCAGTGTTTACCTAGGAGAGAGAGGACCTTGTGGTTGGCTGAGTCAGGCCACCAATGCTCAGAGCTGACGACACGCCTCCGCAATGCTGGCCCACTAGAACACTTGAGCGCTGATAAAAGTGCTCTCACGTGCCAAGCACCTGGGCTGATCTGAAAGCCCCTCAAGAGGTAGGGAATAGCCAACCACCTCACTTTCTACAACAGCCCCAATGGCACAAGGGCCCCTCTTTCCGCCCTCATCCCCGGGTCAGAGATGGCCAGACCAGCTGAGACCTCACCCTGAATCAAGAAGCCTTCTCAGCCCCAACTTCCTCCGCCAGCGGTTTTACCTTGGGGCTCAGGCAGGTAGGACCCCGCGGGGCGTGGAGCCAGGCAACGCATGGTCTGGGAAACACAGTGAGGCAGCCTCTCCCGGAGTCTGACAGCCCCTCCTGGTGCCCTCAGCCTCCCCAGCGATGCCTCAGACTGTCCAGCGCAGGAGCAGACAGCTTCATCTCCAGTTGGTTCCCCCACACCAGTCCGGAGCCAGAGCCCACCAAGCCTAAGCCAGCATGCAAAGGAAGCAAGCAAGGGACCAACAGAAAACTCTGCCCCTATGACATGGCATCCAGCTGCCAGATTTCTCTGTCTGAGAACTCTCTCATTTGCCTACGCTCCCTTAAGCCCTCCCCTGGCCTCAGATGTGGATTTCAGTTCCTTGTTGTAGACTACATGGGGTGACTGTAGAAGGTTGAGACTTGTCTCGTGGGGGGCGCCCTTTGACACACTGACAGTCTCAAATGACGGTGGCCATAGTGAAGCCATACTGATGCCAGTTGCCAGTATCTGCCATCCTCTGCAAGACGGGCGCCAGGATCAGAGTCCCACAAATGCCTCAAGACAGGCTGAGCGCCACCTGTCCCTGCCCACCCTGGGGTCCAGCAGACCTCCCAGATTCCCCTTCCCCCCACCCCACCCCCACCCCCACACCAAATCGCCCTGAATTCCCTTGGAGACCGTGAGTGGTCCACTCATCACTTTTACTCCAAGACATTGGACCCAAACGTGAATTACACATAAAAGGAAGCTATCCCAAATGTGACCTACTTACAAGCCAGACGGTTTGGGGTGACACATAGATGCATTTATAAATAGCATGGACGCCCCCTGGTAGAAAGTTAGTATCCTTGCAAATCTCTCCCCATGCTCCTCATGGCATCCAGGAGAAGGTCTGTGTCTGGGGCTCCTAGGTCTTGAAGACCTGTTCAAAAACAGCCATCCCTGTTTCGCAGAGGGCAGCCCCCAGCCTCAAGCCTTCAGGAAGACGACAGCGTCTGGCCAGATGGTGTAAACACTGCTCTGCCTTCCTGTTCCATAGTTACCTTCAAAGGGGGCTTTTCTTTTCATTTATGGTGGACATACACTTTCCTTGCAAAATAAAGTTGGATTGCAAAGAAAATGCGAGTGCTTTGTAAAAACACCTGTCCGGCAAATAATAGCATAGAAAGTGGGCAGAGAACACCAGGGTGGGGCTGAGGTGAAGGAAGTTTGGGCAGCACTGAAAGGCACCGCCTGCATTTTTACTGAAAGAGCACTGGTTTGGGAGTCCCAAGAGCGGGCGTCAAGCCCCTGCTGTTACTAGCAGGTGTGTGACCGTGGACCCCTCATTTCCCTTGTGTGGGCCTCCGCGGCCCCACATATGAAATCAAGATGATAATCCCTACCTTGGGAGCATGATTATTTTGAAACAGCCCCTGCTTTCGGAAGTCTCTGGGAGGAAGTAGGCAGATGAGTGGCAAATGCTAACAGTCAATGTGAAACAGGGTCTTGTCTTGGATGGCTAATATAACAGACGTGACAAATATTAGAAATCTCAAGAAGTCTCATCTTCCCATGACCTGGTGCCAAGGGAGAGGCACCCCTGGGCATTTAGTTGTCTCGAGGCCACGTAGGAGGGTCTCTTCCTGTCCTCGGAAGCAGCCAGTTCCGACGGCCACGGCCAAGGCTGTTCTGAATCAGTTTCATGGCAGGACCGAGCTCGCCACGAGAGTCTGGTCAGACTGGCGGTGCACCTGCGTGGACGTCTGCATCTGTGAGCTGGCCTGATCTCATCTCTGCTACCTGACCTTTCCACATTCTCCCTGATCCCCTCCAGGCCCACTCCCAAGGCCCAAACCTGGCCATGCCTGGGTCAGCACAGGTCTCTGAGCCGGGGGATGACATGTACCAGGCTGCACGATTGGCTGATGCCAGAGGCTCATGATTCCACCTGAGCCCAAGGCTGCTTTGGATATAATCCATTCCCTCCCTAATGAGCGGCCCTCTCTTGCCCCAGGGAAGCTTAGTCTTCCTGGTAAGACTATCATTCGGCAAAGCTTGCCCTCCCTTGCTACGGCCTCCCAAACAAAGCTTCTGGGCCCTATGGCCCTACGGCCCTACGGCCCTACCACTGCGGGTACCTCTGCCCTAGCAAAGTCCCAGCCAGGACTGAGAGCCTGCCTCCTCCCCATCCAGATATATTTTAGCCATCCTTCAAGGCCCAAGTGTCTGCCTCCATCACCCTTCCAGCTAACAAAAATCTTACACTTTATTCATTTTCAGCTAACTTGTTGCCATGTATCTGGCAAAGCATCTTTCTATTTCATAACTATAGACTTTGTCGCTGCCAATAAGGTTGGAGTGTTTTATTTTCTAACTTAAAAGTCACACCACCCTGGGGCGCCTGGGTGGCTCAGTTGGTTGAGCATCCGACTTCGGCTCAGGTCATGATCTCGTGGTTTACGGGGTCGAGCCCCGCGTCAGGCTCTGTGCTGACAGCCCAGAGCCTGCAGCCTGCTTCAGATTCTGCGTCTCCCTCTCTCTCTGCCCCTCTCCTGCTCTCTCGCTCACACACTCAAAAATAAACATTAAAAATTTTTTTTTTAAAAAGGCACACCACCCCAAGGTTGTTTGAATGAAGGAATGGACTTTGGATTTGAACGATCCAGGAAGGTTCAAGTCCCAAATGGTGAAGAGTCCCCTCTCCTAGGGTGTAAGTGCATTTTAGGGGTTTTGGTGCCCACCAAAATCTCTAGCAGGTGCTACAATGGTGATTAAGTAAGAGGGAAGGAAGGAGGGAAAAGAAGTCAATAGAGACATAGGTGAATAAATATTACAAATCTTGTACGTATCCAGATTAGGCAGGTAGGAAAGTGCATGAGAACGCAGCCTCATGCTGAGTAAGTTAACACATGAAACTATAAAAGAATAGGTAAATTGATAAGCATATATAAGTGGATACTAGAGTTAATTTGATGGATTGAGAAGTAGAGCTTGGTAGGTGGTTCTGGGGACCGGGTAAATTTGAGGACAGGCAGGTCGGTGGGTGGGCAGGTGGCCGGAGGGAAGACTAGAGACTAAGTCAGGACACAGGTGAGCTGCTTAAGGTAACAGAGAACAGAAACCATGGCCGGTTGGGTCAGGTGCTAGGCTTGCAGCCAAGCAGGGTATGAACCAGGCCACCGGTCGGCCTGGGAAAACCCATGGGGAAGTGCCAACTTCCGGCTCCTGGGGGTGAAGGTGAAGTGCGTCTGCCTGACTGTGGAGCCGCCCCACGTGAAAGGAGAGTAGTGGCTCTGGCCAGCGCATCTCCGCCTCCTCCAGGGACGCACGGGAAGGTCCTCCAGATCAGAGCCCAAGCGGATCTTGGGAGAGGAAAGAGGGGGGCAGGAGGGCACAGTGCCCCCTCCTCTCCGAGGTCTGGGTGCGGTGGCTCTCTCTGGGGTTGAGAGCCAAGTGGGGAAGGAAGCTTGGCAGCCTGAGGCGGGCCCCTCCCTCCCTTTCCAATAAATCACGCAATATCCTAGAGGGAGACTTAGTTCCGAGGTTCCTAGAACAGAGTCCCGGTGGGCAAAAATAGCACATCGTGAAAACACAGAGCTACAAACAAAAGAAAGCCAAAGAAAACAATAAAAGATAGAGCCACGGAGTGGGGGTGTCCTGCGGCATTGACATTTGCCCAAAGGCACTGCTGTGCCCACTCTCCATTCACAAGCCCCACCCGGTGGCTTTCATCTTTATGTGAACCTGGGGGTGGGGGGGGTCGCTCCCCAAACGCCACCACAGGGGCTGATGAGTCAGAATCCGCTCTCTTCTTGCCAGAAATGCATGTGCTCCACACTGACTGAGGTCACTGAACCCTTAGAGCATCGCCCTGGGTACTATGATCGCCTCCATCTTACAGATGCAGGAAACTGAGGCCCAGTGGGGTTCCAGAAAGCACTCACAGCCATACCCCTCGGAATGAGGGAGCCATGACCAGCACCCAGGCAGTCTGAGGGCGGAGACCATGTGCCTACCAATGTGCCAGCCTAACGGTGGGGACACAGGGATGCATTTCTCAGATATACAAAGCACCCGAGCACTCAGCGCTGTGTTTCTTGTGGGGTAGGGGTCTAGGTTCTCTGTGGGACGCCCACCCCCTGGCCCTGTGAGACCGTAAACACAATTGTTTGCTCTGCACCTCAACCCCCTGGGTTACTCTTCCCCATGCAATCCTCCTGGCTGCCTCCCCACTAGAGTAAGCTGTCTAATGCCAAGTCCTGCCTTGAGTAGTTTCCGGCCACCATCTCATTTAACCTTCACTACAGCTTTCGGAGCTTTATATCATCACACCACTTTCAAGATGAAGAAACTGCAGCTCAGAGTGATCAGGTCACAGTCACATGGTTTGTAAGGAGCAGAGCGTGGCCTCAGACCTGGAGCTACCGGGCTCCAGCCTGGTCTTTCTCCATCACTGCCATCTTAACTCTCCCTTCTCTGTCCTTGGATTGCTTCCACATATCGTCACCCGCTGTCACCAAAGAATGCCTGAGCGTTTGCTCTGACTCCCCAGGGAAGCTGCTTAGTTCCGTTGGGACAAGGACCTTGCCAGTCAGGCCTCCCCTAACCCCTGGGGTTGCCTGGGGTTGGATGCACTCGTGCAGCCTTGTGCAGCACAGAGGCAACGCCCCCCTAAGGTTGCGTCCCCAGAACTAGGCTTTCTGCACCACTGCAATGAGGCCCTGCGGTAGCTGAAGGTGTCTTCTGAGTCACGCGCGTAGTTTCGGTTTGCATTTGGTCAGCCCGTCGGGGGTAGATTTACAGTACCCCCCTGGTTGTTTTGAAGAGGCCTCCAAGCAGAAAGCGCAGGGGTAGATCTGGACTTGTGAGACTCCAGAGTCCCCTCCCCAGGCCATGACCTGTGGCAAATCTCTTCACCCCCCTGTGCCTCAGTTTGCCCACCTGTAAAGTGAGAATAACAATAGTACCTGAACCATCCACCCAGCCACTCACCGGCCACCCATCTACCCACTGCCTTGTCCACCCGCCCATCCATCCATCCCTCCACGCATCCATTCAACCACCCACCAGTCCACAAGTATGGCTTGCACACCTACCCAGTGCCAGGCACCGTAGGCACTTGGGATGCGATAATGATCAAAATACAGATCCTTGCCCGCATGGAGCTCATCTTCCAGTGGGTTGTCAGATATAATACAAAAGTAAAACATAGAGAAGGTGAAAATGCCAGTCTAGGGAGGGGGCCCGGAGTGTGGCTGGGGGCCTGCAATTCTAAATGTGACGCTCAGGGGAGGCCTCGTTGAGAAGGTGAAATTTGTGCACAGAGCTGAGGAGGCGGGCCAAGAAGCCATCTGGCGAGGAGTGTTCAGGTAGTGGGAACATCACATGCCAAGGTCCTGTGGTTGAGAGCATGCCAGTCCTGTCCCAGGGGCACCAGGGGTGCCAGCACGGCTGGAGGAGATGAGCACAAGGACGGGACGAGAGCAGAGCCCTGACGAGAGCCACACAGTGATGGGCCCTGTGGGCCACTGTCCAGATTTAGCTTTTCCTCTAAATGGCGGGGAGCTAGTGCTGGGTTTAGAGCAGTGGAGGGTGAAGATCGTTAAGGGCTGTGGGGAGGGTTACAAAACCTTCACATGATGATTTCCTTTTCTGAACCCCCATTGAAACCAAAGTCAGGGCCTTTCTTTACAAAGCACCGGGTTTCTTCCTCTTCGCCTCCTTCCCCTTGGACGGCTGCTCCCTCCGGGCTTGCACCACACCCCCACCTGCCCGCAGTCCTGGGCGCACCTAGGAGGCCCGGAGGGGAGCTGCCTGGGCACCAGAGGAAAGAGCAGGGAAAGGAGGCAAACTGCCCCTTCTCTGTCTCCCGGCCCTGTAAGGACCGCGTCACCCCAAGCCTAGTTCCCTTTCTAGAGTCACATGGGATCAGAAATAAAAATATTATACCCCCGGGGAGGAAACAGAGTTAAATAACAGGAACCAGCAGACAGAGGAGGGAGGGGCTGAGGTGTGAGGCAGCCTCCATATAAAGCAGCATGCGGTTAGCCGGTAGAGGGGATGGCTTCAACTCCCCCCCCTCGCCCCCCGCCCCCCGCCCGACCCCGGGGTGCCTGCTGTGCCCCCATCAAGGCCACGCAGGCTGCTTGCATCCCCGTGAAGAAGTCAGGGCCGTCGTTCGGGTGGGAGACCGGGAGAATAAGAGATGTATTAAAAAACCAACAGAAACCACCTGGGCGAGAATTTAATCACGAGGAAAGCCAACCCCGTGTGAACTTGGTCTTGGCAAAAGGGCGAAAGAAATACACCGCCCCGCTGCCTGAATGCAGACTGTCAGAAGGCCATTTACTCCCCCAAAGCCGGGGCGGAGGAGAAGGCTTGTCTACTTCCAATCCCGCCTCCCGCACTTCCCACCTGGGGACCCCGCGTGTCTCCCCTGGGGAGAGGCGTCCTTTGTTTGTGGTTGGTGATCCCTAAGAGCGTCATGCCCGGCACACGGCAAATACTCCACCACTGTGAATCCTTGTCATCCTCTCCCATTTCAAGTTCCTCCGAAGCCATGAAGGGACCAAGCGTGCCCGGAGTTTATCACTCCGAGTCATAAAATGGGAAAAGCACAGATTTGGGTAAAGCAGGAGACAGAATAACCATGTGTCTTTGGGAAGAACGCTGTTTGCAACAAAGTGAGAACCTCTTTGCAAACAGGGAAGGAAGGAGTGAAATGTTCAAGGAGCCAGAGGTGTGGGTGGCAAGGACATCGTGGAGGCTTGTCTTTCTGATTGAAGATGCGTCGAGTGTCGTCAATGTTCTGAAAGTGAGACACTCTTCCTGTCTTCTCTCTGATCTGGTTCCTTCCTATCGGGTGTCTGTCTCCCTCTTTCTCTCTCTCTCCCCACCCCACCTTCTCCCTCTTTCTCCCCACCACCCTCCGTCCCTTCCCCCTCTCCATCTATCTGTCTTTCTGTTCTGTCTCTCCCTTCCTTCCTCTCTCCGTCTGTCTTTTGATTTGTGTCTCTTGCTGACCCAGGTGCACACACACGCATGCACATACACAAATGTGCCCACACACGGCCTCCTCTGCTCTCCAGCTGCACAGCCCCTCCTCTGTCTGGCGCCTCATTTCTCCATCTTGGAACCGCACCGAGTGTCCATGTCCACCTTCAGCACAGGACCTCGAGCTCCTTGCAGGCAGGAGCTGATCGGTGCCCCCAGCCCCAGTGCCCAGCACAGTGCCTGGCCCATCAAGGCCGCTCAGAGAGTGAATCGAGCAGGCAGGTGATTGCATGCTTCCAGGATGGGCTTCTCTTACACAGAGCAGAACGCGCCCCAGACACACCCCACACACCCGACATCACAGACGTAGCTCCTCAGGCCCTGGCTGCCTCCCGCCAGCTCAGCCAGCGGCCCCGGCTCCTACCCAGGTCCTGGGGACAGGGATCATCATACTGACTTTCCTTCCAGAGAGGAGGGAGGATCCTTGCTCTGCCTACTGCCAGTCATTGCTACTCGAGCCAAAGGGATGCCAACTTACCACCGTGGTCCTTGTGGTCGGGGTCCCTCTCAGCCCCTGGGGCCTGCCACCCCCGCCACGCCCATCTCGAGAGGGCCAAGTCTGGGTCCCCTTTTTCCAGCAGGCTCAAGGAGATCTTCCTGGCCAGGGCCTCGGCGTCCGGCTCATGGAGCAGAGCGCAGTGGTATTCCCCGGACAGGAGCCCTGTCTCCAGCATGCTGTCCAGGAGCGCCCGCACCTGGCCCGGCCGATGGCCGGCCAGCAGCATCCGGACCCGTGTCAGGATGGTCTGGAAGTGGTTCATGGCAGCGCTCGGAGGCCGGCCAGCTGCCTGGGCCAGAGCCTGGGATCTCTGCTCACCCAGCCGGCAGCATCCAGAAACATGAAGTGAAAACCAGGAGGAGGGAACCTCCGTAGTTAGTTGCCGTTTATTCCTGCTTAAGAAGGTTTCCTCATTTGTGTCATAGGCCGGGGTGCCTGGTGTGTGGCTGGAAATGGGTGCTCAGGCTGATTCTGACCCCACAGATACTTGCTGGTACCGCCCACGTACCTGCCACAAGGAAGCCCAAGCCTGAGATGCAATGTGGGATTTATGAAACGGAAGGGGACTTGCCTCTTTGGGGACTTACACAGGGATAGTTCTTTTGGGATGCTTTATCCTAACTGGGGCAGACACGGTAAAACAACTGGCTTTGGAGCCAGTCTGCTGGGTCTCAAATCCCACATCTGTTTGCCAATCATGTGACCTTGAGCTTGGCATTGCTCTCCCGGCCTCCAATCCTCCCCCTGGAAAGGCTGGGTGATAGAAATGGTACGTAAGCTCACTGAGTTGGATGGAGTGTTAGTAACAGTGCTGACCTGGGGGTGTTGAGAGAAGTAAATGAAATAATACGTGTAGAGCACCTAACACTCTGCACCATAATAATAGTTTAATAAATATGACCCATTACTATTATTATTATTATTATTATTACTGTCTTGGTTATGATTGATTAATGGTGCGTACAACTCTGTCATCTTGGGCTTAGCCTCACAAAACCTCAGTCCCCTCCTTAGCAAAACCTCCCAATAAAAGTAATCAAATCTCATCAAGTTATCTTGAGGATTGAAGGAAATAATGCATTGAAAGGGCTTCACATTGGACCTGGTAAGCATTTAGTAAACACTGACTATATAAGAATATCATCCCTGGGGCATCTGGGTGGCTCCATCAGTTAAGCAAACGGTTAAGCTTCCGGCTCTTGGCTTTGGCTCAGGTCATGATCCCACGATTCGTGAGTTTGAGCCCCGCATCGGGCTCTGCACTGATAGCATGGAGCCTGCTTGGGATTCTCCCTCTCCCTCTCTTTCTGCCCCTCCCCTGCTTGTGCTTTCCCTCTCTCTTTCAAAATAAATAAATAACATTTTTAAAAAAAGAATATCATCTTCTGATTTACTAATGCACAAAACAGAGGCTTTGTATCGGAGCCAGTCTGTTCAAAACTTCTCAATTTGGCAAAAAGAAAACAAATCTGTGAAGCCCAGCAAACTTCAAGAGGGATAAATACAAAGAAACCACACCTAGGTACAACAGTCAAACCACTAGAAACCAAAGATAAGGAGAGACTCATGAACAGGTTACATCAAAGAGAGCAGTTGAAGACCACTGACTTTTCATTAGAAACCATGAAGGCTAGAAGACAGTGGAACGATATCTTAGAAGAACTGAACTTGTCAACACAGATTTCTAAACCCAGTGAAAATACCCTTCACGAGTGCAGGAAATATAGATATACCTTAAATATAGATATACCTTCAGATAAAGGAAAAACTAAAAGGGTGTGTTGCAGCAGACCTATATGTCAAGAAATGAGAAAATACGTTCTTTCTGTGGGAGGAAAATGATATCACTTAGGAACTCAGATCTATAGGAAGGATTCAAGAACATTCAAAGTAGAAAATAAAAGATTGGTATTTTTCCTCTTAATTTATTTAAAAACATAACCACTGAAAGCAAAAACTGTAATATGGTCTATGGCAATAGGCGTAATACATAACGATGACTATCGCATAAAGATGTTATAACATAGAGGGTGGTTATCGACCTATGTAGTTGCGGCATTTCTAGGCTGTATATCAGAGTGTTAGAATGTTACCCCTGTGTAGGTTGGGGTAAATAGAAGACGTATATTATAATCCCTTGGGCACCTACCAAAACATAATGCAAAAAGGGACAGCTAACAAGCAACTAGAAATTAATACAGAATTCTGAACGAGGTACACTCTCTACTCTTGGTTTGAATAAGCCATCCAACAGGATCATGACATTATAAACTGTATACATAAAGGCAGAAAGTAGGAAATTCCAAAGCTCTTCTCACCTGACAAAGTGTTTGTACCTTTCAGCGAGCAGAGATGTCCATGTAAATAGTATTCCCAGGGCAACACATCATCGAGTAGGATAATAAAAATTGCATACTTTTGGAAAATCAATAATTTTTGCAGCCTGAATTTTTAAAAAAGACTCCTTTGTAGAAACAGCACATTGGAGAATAGTTTTACAAGCACGAAACAAAGCATTGCGTGTTCACACGTCTCTTGTGACAGGAGATTGAGATGGATACTTATGCAAATGCTCTCGGCTTTCGCAGAACTAACTTTGGGATGTGGCATGTGATTGCTGCAGCCAGAGGCAAAGAGGTAACTTTCTCCCTCCTTTTTTCCTGAGGTTTCTCTTCCTGGCAGTGAGGAGAGCATATCTGGGACAAGGCGGTAATGCCCACCTATCAGTCCTGAGAGGAAGAGAGGAGGTTTGAGGAGCTTAAAACTTTGAGGAGTTAGGAAAGAAGGAGCCCAAAGGGAGTTTCAACGGATGGAATCGGTGATATGGAACCTTCAGCCATGGCTGTGGAGGTGATAACAAGGGGTCGGTTAGAGCATGAGTGGGGGTGGGGCAGAGAGACAAAGGGAGACACAGAATAGGAAGCAGCCTCCAGACTCTGAGGTGTCAGCACAGAGCCCGACGCGGGACTTGAACTCACGAACCACGAGATCATGACCTGAGCCAAAGTCGGACACTTAACTGCCTGAGCCCCCCAGGCACCCCGGAAACCATGTTCGTAAATACCTAATCTCTTAGGCACTTGAGAGAGAGGACCCAGCCATGAGGATCCCTCCTCACCCATGAAGGTGGGGATGGAGGATGGAAGGTGGGGTGGCGGATCAGGAAACAGCAAACACGGGGGACACACGACCAGGGATAAGGGTGAGTTCTCCTGGCTGCTTGTCAGGCTGCCTTCCTCCTTGCTATCAACCCAGCCACCACCCAGTCACGTGCTTCACCAGGAAAACCTGGGTGCTGGCCTCCGCCTGGCCACTGATTCACTGTGCCACCACAGGCAAAACATTTCCTCTCTCTGGACCACAATGCCGTCACCTGTCACATAAGCGGGTCCGATCACAGGGTGGCTAGGATGCCTTCCAGTTTCGAAACAGTGGAAGTGCTACCTAACTGCAAAACCCACTGGCCCCAGAAAATCCCCCGCGTTCAGTCGTGAGGCATCTCCTGCACTTCTCATGTCTTCAGGTATCCGGGTCCCCCTGCATGACTTCTCTTCCCCCTCGTGATCGCATGGTGTGTGTGCTGTTAGCAGATGGTGTTCTGCTTGAGTCTCGCTTACTTATTTATCGTAGAAGGCGGTTTCATGTCCCCATCACGGGGAAGTCGCATCGCGTGTCCAAGGGGAGTGAGCAACTGAGACGAACACGGGGAGACTAAAGCAATACAAAAGTTGAGGCCCTCATACCGATCGAAGCTTCTGCTCCTGAGGTCCAGTCTCTGTGACCGGTGAGCAGGTGTCAGAGAGATATGAGAAGTAGACTTGCCCCCAAAGGAGCTGCCTGCATGTGTACCCCGGGGAAAGTTCTAGACGCTGTCAGTGAGGGTGTAGAAAAATGGGAGTTGTCCTGCTTCCCTGGAGGGCACATGCAATGGTGCCACCAACTAGGGTAGTGGGTAGGGAGCATCTATTAAAATGGGAGAAGAATATGCCCACCGTGTCCGCTCCTCAGTATACATGGGGGAGGGGGGGAATCCTTACACATGTGCGCGTCACACACGAGGCAGGATTAAATAAGTACATAAGTAAAGATAAAAATAAACACAAAAGTAGATATAAATGTCTTTTACAAACCTTCTGGAGCAAGTGTGGCTGTAATAAAATAAACATAATGGACCCAATGGAAGTGAGGGAGTTAGTGGCTGTTAAAGTAAAGTCAGTCAAATCAACTATGCATTAGGATCTAGGGTACCTTCTAAAGGTTGAATGGTTGAGTCTTTACAATTTTCTCCCCTTCCATTTCACAGCAGTGGGGTGTGACACATGACAACCAACGGCCCGGGCACGTGGGTGGTACAGTCAGTTGAGCATCCAACTCTTGGTTTTTGGCTCAGGTCATGACCTCAGGGTCATGACAGGGGATTGAGCCCCCTGTCAGGCTCATTAATAAAAGCCAGTAACACTGATATTATAATCATAAAACCTTGCTTCTTGTGTTCTTCTCACTTTGTCAAAGCCTGAAGCCACACAAAACATCACCAGAGCTTAGCTGACTCTGTGTGGTCATATCGCCCTGGAGGAGAGAGCTCATGGAGTCGCAAACATTGAAGAATGAAATCATAGATATGTTATTTGTCACTGTTCATACACGTTAAAATGCCTTCCTCTCTGAGATGGGCATTCTTTTTTTTTTTTTTAATTTTTAAGTTTATGTATTCACTCTGAGGGAGAGAGACAGAGAGAGTGAGCGAGCACGCAGGCAGAAAAAGAGGGAGAGAGAATCCCAAGCAAGCTCTGCACTGTCAGCACAAAACCCATCGTGGGGCTCAAACCCACGAACCGTGAGATCCTGACCTCAGATGAAGGCAGATGCTTAACTGACTGAGCCACCTAGGCGCCCCAAGATGGGCTTTCTTAAGCCTCACACACAATACATGAAATTTGCTGTGAGCTTACAAAGCATCCAACTTTGCAATGAAAATTAAATAAGTTGAAGAAACATAGATTACAGCCTGAATTGGGAGTGGAATTCAAATTCTCCGGATACCTCGCTAGGCTCCAAACAGCTGTCCCCAACTAGGCAGGTGTAGTTTGGTCATTTCACCATCGCAGGATTGTCAAACACTATCTTCCAATACACAGCACTTCTCTCTCAAATGATCATTTCTCCTCAGAAGTATAGTCAGAGGGCTCTAATGACTCATGACTTGTAACGATTCTGGAAGAAATTACAGACAAGCAATCACGAATGACGAGGGCCACAAAAGGTGTGGGGACAGTACAAGGTGCTGAGTTCATGAGAAGATTCTAGATGGCCTATATCTGAATTCGTAGCCCTTAGTAACCTATTTTCAGGGTCTCGTAGAAATACGACATTCTCACGGATGTCACAGCTATTGTTTTTTTTTTTTTTTTCTTAGAGAGAGTGTGTGGCAGAGAGGGACAGAGGGAGAGAAAGAGAGAGAGAATCTTAAGAGGCTCCACACTCAGCATCAGCTTCAATGCAATGGGGCTCATGCTCCAGGCCCCCTGACCCAGCTGAGGGCTCAGGTCATCCTTGGGCTCACCGGCCTGCAGGGCAAGAGGCAATCACATTGCCTCTATCTCCGGCTCCTCCAGCTTGGGGATCGATGATGAGAACGATGATATACCAGATATTCAGACACCACTGCTGGAGCGAGAATGGTCAACAGCTAGATGCTTTCTGCACATGGTCTAGCCCTCACCAAGGTACCGCAAGGGAGGCATTATCATCTCCTTTTACATAGGAGTCCCAGAGGCTGAAGTCACAGATGGTGATTGAGCAGGAACCTGGGGAGAAATGCCAGGCTGTGGATTTGCGAAAAGAGAAGAGGGTAGAACGCAATGTCTGCTGGAGTAGCTGCTTCCTCCCAAGAGGCCAAGGAGATTAGCTCCCTGGGGCCGTGTGGCTGCCATGTGTGTGCCCACAGGGCACAGGGCTGCTGGTCTCAACCTGAGTCACCTTGACCACCACGCTCGGGGACTTGGCCTGCTGCTTGCAGTTCCTGGGTTTCCCCCCAAGCCACAGGGAGTCCTCTGCTACCTTGTGACGGGGGAGGTGAAGCGGGAGAGTAGGCGGGGGCCGGCTGAAGGCTGCAGTATAATGTCGCTATCCGCGGTGGCTCGTGTGGGCCAGAAGTGGGAGGGAGAAGACCTGGGTCCAGCGAGGTACTGGACTCAGTTGTAACATCCCCCCACCCCAGCACCGCCACCTTCACGCCTCTACCCCTTCCATGATCACCGCCATGATGGCCTCCTCCCCCGACCCGCCCTTCATGGCCACCACCCCTCCCCCAGCTCCACACCTACTCTGACAAGCATTATTCCCACCACTGGTGTTCTTATTCTCTCCATGATCTCTGACGCTTGAAGAAGAGTCAAAATCAGGTCTATGGACTTCCTTCTGACACTCTTCCCAAGGGAATGTTGGGAGCACTTGTTGACATGGAACTGGACCCAGTGTGGAGATGTCACCTGTTTCCCCCAGTGGGTGCGCTCCGGAGATACAGAGAGGATCAAATGGTTCTCCACAGTAGGGTTAGCACTTATGCAAGGAGTTTGGGATCATAGGGACCTGAGGCTCAGAGACATGGAGTGCCCTCCTCAAGGTCACACAGCCAGTAACTACCAGGATTTAAGGAGTCTGTGTCTGCTGTCAAAGCCTCCAGGATCACAGCTTTCTCTCTGCCTTAGCTACAGAGCAGGGGGTGATGCAAGTGCTTCACAACTGCCAAGGCCGTGGCAGCCACAGGGATGTGTCACTTAGTTTTCTTCAAGGGAGAACCTGCCACGGGAGGGAGTCAAAGGTGGGAGTCAAGGCCAGCCACAGATGCCTCGGGCTCTGCCTCAGCTTGTAAGTTCAAGCCAGATACTTCCAGGCAATCCTTGGCCAGTGACGGAGCCTGCCAGTGACACAGGGTCTCGCCATGTCCGGTCAGTGCGGGAATCTGCTGCAGGTAACCTCCACACCCAAGCTCCATGTTGACCTGGCCGAGCCTCCCAGAGCTGAACCACAGTCTGAAGCTCTTCTTACACAATCTTCTCTGTATTCCCTTTCTCTTTTCAAAGTGTCAGATTGACCTGCCTATTTCTGTTCTGTCTCCTCTTTATTTTTCGGTGGTATCATCCCCTGCCGAAATCTCTCGTACCCCAACTCTGACTTGGTGTCTGCTTCCTGCAGGACCTCGAATGACTTAAAGTTGTAAGTCTGTCTTCTCTCCTGGCCCTAAGATCTAACTGTAGACACACGCACTCTTCAGCCCTGTGGAATGAGTGTATGTTAACATAACTGCTCCCTCCAACAACTATACAACTATCATCAATCAACCGCGGTGTCATTAACACCGCACGGACACACCCCTGGCCCACGCTAAGTGAAAGGAAGCCATGGGACAAGAGGCAGGGACTGGTTTGATCGTTAGTATAGGTAGATATGAATTCCTGGTCCACTGAGCACAAGCTTGAACAAGCCCTTTCGCTTCTCTGTGCCTTCACGCCTTAATGTCCTCATCTTTGAAATGATATTAATATTCCAAACTTCCAGTGCTGTTTGGAGGTCTAAATTATTTAAAGTAACAGAAAACAAGTACACATGGCCTGGCACACAGTAGGGACCCAACAGATGTATTCCTTCGCTGAACGCCTAACCAAAGAGTGACGCTAGCATTAGGTGCTGGGGATACAGCAGTGATCAATAATAACAAAATCCCGGCTCTTACGGAACTTATAGTCTCATTAGTTAAAGCTAAATCTGGAATATCTTGAAGATGCCTTAACAGCTATTTAAAAAAAAATAAGATAAGGCTCTCCTTTGAGAAAAGACAAAATATGAGACTGACACGGTAAGTATCCTTCAAGAGGGATATCAACTTTTGTTAAAAGAAAACAGAACAGTCACGTGGAGCGAAGATTGAATCGTCAACAAGGGTTAGTTGGATTTAATACACTAAGCTCAAAGGTTCCAAGTCAAAGTACA
Source organism: Hyaena hyaena (assembly GCF_003009895.1). Taxonomy (NCBI): domain Eukaryota; kingdom Metazoa; phylum Chordata; class Mammalia; order Carnivora; family Hyaenidae; genus Hyaena; species Hyaena hyaena. The sequence goes on along the minus strand of NW_024080870.1, from coordinate 2,184,769 downwards.
TTTTGTTTCTTGTGAAGTCTTATTATCTCAAAGTCCAAAGAGATGACTGTTCTCTTGAATGTATACAGAATCTGTTTTCACTTCTTCTAGTTACCATTGTATTATTTAGTTTTAATTTAATTAAGATAAGAGGTCGGAGAACTCAGTCTATGTGATCTCTGTCAAAGGTTAATTCCAGCTCATGGTCAATTTTGGCAAACATCACATGTAGCGCTTAAAAAGAATGCATCTCTCTCCGACTTCAGAATGCAAGTTTCCAAGTTCCTTCAATTAAGCCTGTTCATTGTGATGTTCAGACCCTGTCTGTATGCATTGGGCTTTGTAACTGTTTAATCTCTCAATGAGTAAAAGACAAATCTGAGAATCTCCCAAAATAATGGTAAAGCTGTGTTACGCTTTCCAGCTGGAATCTTTTCGAATCTCCTTTAAGGAAGAGTTTTTGACGGTAAACCCAGTTTTCATCTGAAACTATCTTCCTTTTGATGTTTCTCTTAAAAGATAGTTTTGCCGTTTTCCAACTTCCAAACTGACAATTTGTTTCTCTGAGCACTGCTTTCTCGCCTTTTTCCTGACCTTCATGGTGTTGTTGAGTTGAAAGTTGTCAGAATAATTGCTGTTCTTGGCAGATCTGCCCTTGATTTCTGGCTATTTTTGAGATTTTCCTTTATCCTTTGTGGTTCCAGAGTTTTCTTTAGTTTGCCCTGCTTAGGATTCCATGAAATACCCTAAAAGCAAGGTCTGGTTTTTCTCAACAATTGTGTAGATTTCTCAGACATATCTTGAATATTATCTCCTTCTCATTTTGTCCATTATTTACAGCTGTCCTATGACTCTCTTTGACTTTGGATGTATCTTCCACAGCCTTCTTAAGAATGAGCACACTACGGTGGGTCAGCTGGTTGAGCATCCATCTTTGGCTCACGTCATGATCTTATGGTTAATGAGTTCGAGCTCTGCATTGGGCTCTCTGCTGTCATCCCAGAGCCTGCTTCAGATCCTTTGTCTCTCTCTCTCTCTGCCCCTCCCCAACTCGCACTGTCTCAGAAATAAATAAGTATTAAAAAAAAGAATAAATATACCAGAAAGTATGCTAATCTGCTGTTTAATCTGCCTACTGAAGTGTGATTTCTAGTTATTATTCATTTTCCATTTCTCAATGTCCTTCTCTTTTTAATTTTTTAAACATTTTTATTTATTTTTGAGAGACACAGAGAGACAGAGCATGAGCAGAGGAGGGGCAGAGAGAGAAAGACAGACAGACAGGCAGAATCCAAAGCAGCCTCCAGGCTCTGAGCTGTCAGCACAGAGCCCGATGCAGGGCTCGAACCCACAAACCATGAGATCATGACCTGAGCCAAAGTAGGATGCTTAACCAACTGAGCCACCCAGGAGCCCTTCAATGTCCTTTCTTTTTTAAAAAAAGAAGTTTATTTATTTATTTTGAGACAGAGAGAGAGAGAGAGAGAGAGAGAGCATGCACAAGTAGGGGAGGAGCAGAGTGAGAATCCCAAACAGACTGCAAAGCCAGCACAGAGCCTGACGTAGGGCTCAGTCTCACTAACTGTGAGATCATGACCTGAGCAAAAATCAGGAGTCAGACGAGAGAGAGAGAGAGAGAGCATGCACAAGTAGGGGAGGAGCAGAGTGAGAATCCCAAACAGACTGCAAAGCCAGCACAGAGCCTGACGTAGGGCTCAGTCTCACTAACTGTGAGATCATGACCTGAGCAAAAATCAGGAGTCAGACGCTTAACCGATCCAGCCAGGCGTCCTTTCAATGTCCTTTCTGTTCTTTCTGAAATATGTTCAGTTATTCTCGACCATCTCTAGTGTCCCAATTTTTCCCCCAAACTCCCTTTTTCACCTTTAAATATATTCAGTGGTCTTCTTGTAAATGCTGAACAACTAGCGCTCTCTCTAAAACATACATTTGAAAGAAAGAGAGACAGAGAGAGAGACAGAGAGAGAGAGAGAGAGAGAGAGAGAAAGAAAGAAAGAAAGAAAGAAAGAAAGAAAGAAAGAAAGAAAGAAAGAAAGAAAGAAAGAGCGAGCCTGATTCACCCTGTTTGCCAATTTCCATGGTGTCAATTCTCCCCCTGTGCTGATCTCAGGCTACCAGTGGGATAGTGCTGAGCACAGAGTTGGAAAGAGACGTTCGCTATCAGCCCAAATAAACTGTCCTGAGCTGGCTTAAGCCCATCACTGATTTTTAACTTGTTCTGTGTTTATATTCTGGCGTCTGAAGTCTGCGGGTCTGTTTCTATTGTCTATTATTTCTACTTGTTTCCGCTCCCAGCGCTGTGCCTCCTTCTCTCTGGGTGTGTTTTTTGTTTGTTTGTTCGTTTGTTTTAACTCTGAGCTACTCATTTCTTTAGAACTTCATTGTAGGTGATCTTTGAGCCATGGTGTAAAATTAAGATCCATTAGTGAGTTCTTTGTGGTCCAGTGCTATGAAGGAACCTACTGTTAAATGTTCACCGGGGGTGTGCGCCCAACACTGTCCCGCCCTTACGCTTCTGTCATCTTGTAAGGGGATGTGGATATTTTCCAGAGTTTGGAAGAAATCCTCAGGAAAGAGACTGGTTTCCGTGGGTACTCACCACCCAGCATCTCTGACTCTGTATCTCTGGGGACCGTGTGGATTTACTACCTTTGTGCCAACCAGCAATGTGTTTAAAGGATGCTTTCAAGTATTTTATCCAGTGTTTTGGTTGTTTCTACAGGCAGAGCATCAGGGTATCTAATCCCTCCTAGTGCTAGAATTAGATGTCACTTTATGACTTTTTAGAAAAGTTTCACTTACTTCAGCAATCTCTACACCCAACGTGGGGCTCGAACTCATGACCCCAAGATTGTTGTATGCTCTACCAATTGAGCCAGCCGGACACCCCTATTACCTCTACTATATACATGACTTCAAGGTGTGTATAGTTTACTAGAGTTTTTTCCTTACTCTTCTCCTTCCTTGAACAAAGTTTGCTGTTCCTCAGGCTATAAAATTTGGCATAACTCCTAACAGTGGATTTAGCCACTTATATGACAAGTTGCATTAAATGAAAGCTGACGTACAGGTAAGCCTTCCTAACTATGATATGGGGTCACATTCTTCTAGCTCTACTCAAAACCAGACTCACCGCTTCTGAACTCAGAATCTGTTTCTCCCTCTGGCTCCCTCCGTCAGTAAAGGATAGTCCCTCTAGCCAGGCACCCAGATTATGACCTGGAGTCCGTCTTCTTCCTTCCTTCTATCATCCTCTCTCTTCCCCTACATGCAGTCTGTTCCCAGATAATTTGATTATACCTTCTCATCGACTTTCATCCTTTCTCTCTACCCATGCTGAATTTTAATCCTTAATTTACATATGTGTGTATTTATTTATTTTTAAAAGTATGTTTGTTTATTTTGGGAGAGACAGAGTGGTCAGGGGAGAGGCAGAGAGGGAGAGAAAGAGAAAGAGAGATAGAGGGAAAGAGAATCCTAAGTAGGCTCTGCACTGCCAGCACAGAGCCTGACGTGGTGCTCGAACTCATGAACTATGAGATCATGACCTGAGCCGAAATCAGAAGTCAGACGTTTAACTGACTGAGCCCCCCAGGTAGCCCCCAATCCTTAATTTAAATCCTTCCCATCGTCTCCCACCTAGTTTACTTTGGGTCTTTATCTACTAGCACATTATCTGACAGTTCATCTTCCTGAAATCCCATGAGGTACGTACCGTTATCATTCCCAATATACAGATGAAGAAGCTGAGGCCTGTAAAGGTTAAGTCAGGGCCCCAGGGCTGGTCAGTAGTAGAGCCTGACTCCACATGGTGGTCTAACCCAGAGTTTATGTGCTGGCTCCTAATCTCTACTTTTGTTTTCCTGCCTTCAGCCTCACCCCGTCCAATTCAGTCTCCCCTTGCAGCAGCTAGAGGGATCTTTGGAAACTGCAGCTCTGGTCATGTATTGCCTCAGCCCCAAGCCTCCCAGTGGTTGTCCACTCCCATGGGATCAAGCGTCAGCTCTTCAGTAAGGCTCAGGTTCACGGCCTCTACAGCCTCATCTCCTGTTACAGAGAATAACCCTTCATCCCACTCTCCCAGCCACATCCCAGCCCACTCTCAGCATCCAGAGGGACACCATGCCCGTCCACCCTTCTGTGACTTCAACTCACGCTGTTGTCTAACTGCCTACATTTTCTTCTCTTCTTCACTTGGTGAACTCCTACACATCCTTCAATACCCAGCCCAAATGTTACTTTGTGGAAGACTCTCCTATCTCCCCCAGGTAGAAATAGTCATCGTGTAATTCACCTTATAATACCTTGGCAGGGAATTCTTAATCCTGGAGGATCATTAGTACCATAAAATTCATAAGAGAGCAAATCCAGATAGAATAGGACAAAAAATTCATAGTAAATATTGAGTTTAAAAAAAGAATTTGATGGATGCTTTCTTTACCACCTTACAAAAATGAAACTAAATGAAACTAAAATGGATGGGTATTATTCCACTTTAGCTAACAAAATTACAACCGAAATTCTGTACTAATTCTTAGATAAAAGTATAAAAGCCAGCACTAATATATGTTTTTCTTTTTGGTCTAATTTCCAGAGAAAAATGTGTTTGAAGTCGTGATGTGATATCTTTTTCCACAAGTTACACGCCATGATCACACAGTCATTTTTTGAAAAGATAGGACAATGGCTGTCAGTTTCCCAGCCGGCTTTTCTTAGCCTTTGCAAACTGAAGTGAGTTTCTTGTAAGCGCCTGCCCTATCTTCTCAAATAAGAGTGGGATGAGCCGCATGCGCATTTGTCAGTGTCTTCAGGGTGCTTTGAGCGGTTCTCCAACATCAACTTCAGGAAATCTGGAACCTTGTAAGGGTGGCGATCTCATGGTGCAAATGTGGCAAACCCTCAGACAGACTGACCAACACCCAGGACAGAGGCTGATGATGTCATGGACAGAGCCAGACAATGGATACAGCAAGGAGGGTTCAGTTAGGAGTCTTGCTAATTCTGTAGGCTGATGCCAATTTCCTGGCTCTGTTACACTATAGTTACACGACATGTTGTCGCTGGGGAAGCTGGGGCAAACAAAGAACACAGCAAACTGCAGGGTATTTTTGCAACATCTATGAGTCTGTAATGATTTCAAAATAAAGAGCCAAACATGTGCTAAAGACAACTCACAGCAAAGAGAGCCTAAAGGAACATGGAGACTAAATGGGTTAGAACCCCTAAGCTCATAAATTAAACTTATAAGTGACCAGGGGTGCCTGTGTGGCTCAGTTGGTTGAGCATCTGGCTCAGGTCATGATCCCAGGGTCATGGGATTCATCTCCACATGGGGCTCTGCGCTGAATGTGGACCTTGCTTAAAAATCTCTCTCTCAGGGCGCCTGGGCGGCTCAGTTGGTTAAGTGATCGACTTCAGCTCAGGTCATGATCTCACAGTCCATGAGTTCAAGCACTGCATCGGGCTCTGTGCTGACAGCTCAGAGCCTGGAGCCTGCTTCAGATTCTGTGTCTCCCTCTCTCTCTGCCCCTCCCCTGCTCACATTCTGTCTCTGTCTCTCTCACGCTCTCAAAAATAAATAAACCTTAAAAGAAATTTTTTTATAATTCTCTCTCTCCTGCTGCCCATCCCCCCAACTCGTATACATTTTTTCTCTTTCTCAAAAAATAAAAAAAAAAATTAAACGTTTAAACATGTAAGTGACCAGATACTTCATTAACATTTTCTTCTAAGAGTCATTTTTGCTGGGGTGTCTGAATGGTTCAGTCAGTTGAGCGTCTGACGTCGGCTCAGGTCATGATCTCGTGGTCCGTGGGTTCGGCCCTGCATCAGGCTCTGTGCTGACAGCCCAGAGCCTAGAGCCTGTTTCAGATTCTGTGTCTCCCTCTCTCTCTCTCTGCCCCTTTCCTGCTTGCTCTTTTTTTGTCTCTCAAAATAAGGACATTAAAAAAATTTTTTAAGAGTCTTTTTTGCTTTCCCCGGGAAATCTCTTCACCAGGTAGAGACTTTGGTTTTCATGAAATCCTTCCATGGAATTATGTGACTACTTCTGTAACTACACACTTTTTCCCTTTGGACTGTGGGCTCCGTAAAGCCTAGGGGTGTATAGGGCCTGGAACAGATGAAGCCTCTGATAAAACTTAATGAGTGAGGCGCGCCCGGGTGGCTTAGTCGGTTAAGCGTCTGACTTTCGCTTAGGTCATGATCTCGCGGTTCGTGGGTTCGAGCCCCGCGTCGGGCTCTGTGATGACAGCCAGCTCAGAGCCTGGAGCCTGTTTCAGTCTGTGACTCCCTCTCTCTCTGACCCTCCCCTGCTCATGCTGTCTCTCTCTCCTAGAAATAAATTAAAAAAACAAACAAAAAAAAACAACTTAATGAGTGAGCGGATGTGTGAAAGCATGCACACAAAACCACAAGGCTGGGATTCGGACCTGGTCCTGGCTCAGCGCAGCCCTGGGGAGGATGGGGATGAAGATGTTTCCTCCAGGGGTGGCTTGGTTGGAGTCTCGAATGTCGCCACAGTTGCCGCAGGGGACGGGAGGGCTGCCGGAGGGACCTGCTCAGCTTTCTCCGTAGATATAGGCAGGTGGTGCCCGCAGGCCTCTCCTGGCCCCTCCTCATTGCTGCGGGGAGCTTGGGGAATTTCAGGGATGTCAGGGATGGTAATTTTGGGAAAGCCTAGTGCTGGGCGAGGCCACCTCCACTGCCCCCTGGAAGGTGCCCTGTAGCTAAAACCAACCCTTGCCCACACCGCTCACCTCGGGCTCAGGAAGGGGGTCTAAGCATTGATCTTGTTTTCCTGAGAATGACTCCATCTGCCTGGTGGGTGTATCAGATCCCCCACTGTCTTGGCTTCCTTTCTTCTTCCTGAAACTGATTTAAAAAAAGAATAAGTCCCAGTATCCGTGCTTGCTCCTCTCCCTAGAGGCCATCTAGGGTGTTCGTACTATACCCACTGTACCCCAACTTGTTTTTCATATTTACTGTTTAGTATATTTTGGATATCCATCCACGTCCACGTGTGCAAATCTCCTTCATTCCTCTTATTTTTTAAAAAAAGTTTATTTATTTATTTTGAGAGAGGGGCGCCTGGGTGGCTCAGTCGGTTGGGTGTCTGACTTTGGCTCAGGTCACGATGTCACAGTTCATGGGTTCGAGCCCCGTGTAGGGCTCTGTGCTGACAGCTCAGAGCCTGGAGCCTGCTTGGGATTCTGTGTCTCTCTCTTTGTGTCCCTCTCCCACTCACTCTCTCTCAAAAATATAAATAAATAAGCATTAAAAAACAAAATTCAATATTTTGAGAGAGTGAGTGAGTACAAGTGGGGAAGGGGTGGACAGAGAGAGAGGGAGGGAGAAAGAATCCCAAGCAGGCTCTGCACTGTCAGCACAGAGCCCCAAGTAGAGCTTGAACTCACTAACAGTGAAATCATGACCTGAGCTGAAATCAAGAGTCAGATATTTAACAGACTGAGCCACCCAGGCGCCCCATCTCCTCCGTTCTTCTTAACAGCTCTGTAATATTGCACAGAAGGGCTGTAGCACTGTTCACGTAAGCAGTTCCTCTTAATGACGGGCTTCGATGTTGATTTGGTTTTGTCATAGTGTGGCAATGCCCGCACACCTCTAAATGCCTAGACGGTGTGGGCTAGTGCCAAAAGCGCGCTCCCTAAAGGGTGCGCCAGTTTTCATACTCCCAACTACAGCGTAAGGCCATGAAGCCGCGTCTTTGGAAAGAAAGAGAAATCCCGTTACCCGCGGTGATGATGGTCACCATGGCAGAAGAAGAATGACCCTCACTTGACAAGGAGCTTCCTGGCCTTTGTCTGTGCCGCTTTCAGCCCCTTAACAACCTTGTGGGGACCGTGCTGGACGTGGGGACTGGCCCTGCTATTATAATCATTACACACAGTTAGTGCCAGATTCATGCTGGATGCCAAGTGGGGGGCAGGGCCGCGAGCTGGTGACCGCCAGGAGGAGAGGGTGGTGTCCTGAGGTGCTCAGCCGCCTTCCCCTCCAGCGCCTGTGCGGCTTCTCAGCTCCCTTTATCTATAAATCCCTTCCAACTCTGTGAGATACAGTTGACATATAACATTGTGTAAACTTAAGACGGGAAAAGCTTGTATAGTACAGAAATGTAACATCAACCAGCCTTAAGGATTGCTTCGCTTGCTGCTTATGCACTCCTTTCTTGCTGACCTGGCTCCCTTGGTTTGTAGCAGACTTAACCTCTTTCCTTGAGGTTTGCACACCACTGAGCTGGAGGAGGGAAGGACCGTGCTTTGCACCCCCAGCACGTCACAGAACTACCATTTCTTTTTGTGATGAGAACATTTAAGATCTATCATCTTTGCTGCACTCGGGTATACAGCACAGCGTTGCTAATGGTGGATTAGGTCCCCAGAACTTATTCACCTTCTAGTTGGAAGCCTGTACCCTTTGACCAGCATCTCCCTGTTTCCCCCACGCCCCTGCCCCTGGTAGCTACCACCCTGCTCTCTACTTCTACGAGTTCAGCATAAAAAAAAAATTTTTTTAACGTTTATTTATTTTTGAGACAGAGACAGAGTGTGAGCAGAGGAGGGTCAAAGAGAGAGGGAGACACAGAATCCGAAGCAGGCTCCAGGTTCTGAGCTGTCAGCACAGAGCCCAACATGGGGCTCAAACCCACAAGCCGTGAGATCATGACCTGAGCCGAAGTCGGACGCTTAACTGACTCAGCCACCCAGACCCCCCGAGTTAAGCTTTTTTAGATTCCACATGTAAGTAAGACCAGACGGTACTTGTCTGTCTCTGTTTGACGTATCTCACTTAGCGTGATGTCCTCAAGGACCATCCGTGTCGTTGCAAATGGCAGCAAAAGGGTTTCACTCTTTTTGGGGGATAATATTCTGTGGTATATATTTGCCACGTCTTCTTTATCTCCTCCCTTTTCGGTGGATACCTCACTTGTTTCCGTGTCTTGGCTACTGTGAATAATGTCGCGGTGATCGTGGGAGGGTGGGTGTCTCTTCAATACCCGTTTCCATTTCCTTTGGATGTCTACCCAGCAGTGAGATGGCTAGAGCCTATGTTGGTTTGAGATTTCATTTTCGGAGGAACCAACTTCCGTACTGTTTCCACAATGGCTGCACCAATTTACATTCCCACCAGCAATGCACCAGATCCTTGATTTCTCCATGCCCTCGCCACGGCCCACTATCTCTTGTCATGGCAACGACAGCCATCCTCAGGGTCTGCTCCCTCTACAGCCAGATTTAGAACCAGTGCTCACATCTCATGGGAGTAACCAGCCACGTTTGGCACCGCCCAAACTTTGCCCACTTGGGCTTGCCTCCCTCCTTTATCTTCTCTGTGTCGCCTCCAGCTCTCAAAGTTAGGGTGCTCAGGGCCCCGTCCTCAGACCCCTTCTCTTCTCCAGCTGTGCTCACTCCCTGGCCGGTCAGTCCCACGGCTTTAACCCACATGCTCTTGATGCCAATATGGACGTCACCATCCCAGATCTCCACCATGAACTCCGCACGTCCAACGGCCTACGCGCCATCTCCATGAGGCTGCCCACAAGACCAGCGCTAACATAATATCCTTGCCCACGGGCAGTTGCTCGGCATCATGAGTCATCGGGGACCTGCAAACCCAAACAACGTCTCACTTGCTAGTTGTGAGTGTAATATAAACAGTAAGTGATCGTGAGCGTCGGCATGGATGGGAAGAAACCGGATCCCTCCTACCGTGCTGGTGGGAATGCAAACCGGGCAGCCGCTTTGGAAAATAGTCTGGCAACCCTCCAAAAGCTACACCAACGGGGGCACCTGGCTGGCTCGGTCGGAAGAGCGTGCGACTCTTGGTCTCGGGGGCGCGAGTTCGAGCCTCATGTGGGGCATAGCTATTACTAGGAATACGTACATAAATGAACTTTAAAAAGTTACACGGTTACCAGGTGACCCCGTAATTCCACTCGTAGGTGTGTGCCCATGAGAAGTGAGGCCATGTCCGCACAAACGTGTACGCACGTGCACATGGTAGGTAAGAGATAGCTACACCCCAAAAGCCCATCTGCGGGTGATGAGTGGGAAAACGGAAGGTGCCATAGCTGCACAGTGGGGCTCCACTCACCCACGAAAAGGCATGACTCACGCTGCCACTTGGTGAACCTCAAAACCATGTTGCTGAGCGCAGAGCGTCCGTCACAAAGGCTCCCATGCTGGCTGGTTCCACTTACATGAAAAGTCCAGAATACACACAGCGGCCATGGAGACGGACGTAAGTCAGTGGTTTGTAGAGACTGGGAAGGAAAGAGGTGGGAGTGGCTGCCAATGGCGTTTCTTCCGTGGCAACGCACATGTTCTCAAGTTACGAAGCGATGATGGGCGCGTAACTTTGTGAATGTACTAGAAACCTCTGGAGGGGACACTTCAGAACCGTGAATGTTATAGTTAAGTGAATTTATCTCAATTTTTTAAGAAGTTAAACCCCCTTTCAAAAAAATTTTTTAATGGAACAAATGATTTCCTCTCCCAAAGCTACGCAGCCCCCGCGGCCTTCATCTGTACACTTCCTGGTTCCTCTAACCCTCCGTCCAAGCCATCGTGAAGCCTGTTAGTTTTCCCTTGGAAATTTATCCTGAGTCCAAACACTCGGTACCCTTTCTGCTCCCACCGTCTGTGTCTGAGCCACTAGCCTATGTCACCTGCCATTTCCCGGAGCCACCACGGCGTCTTCTCCATCCAGCAGCCAAACGCTCTTCTGTAAGAGTAGGTTTCTCCTCGCCTTGCTCACAGCCCCCATGGCTCCCGTCTCGCTCAGATGAAAGCCCAGCTCCTCACTGTGCCTGTGAGAGCCTGACATTCCAACCTCCCTGATGCCTCTCTGACCTCACCTCCTCCCGGCCTCCTGTTGTCCACTCTGTTCCAGCCCTGCTGACTGCCACCCCCCCCCCCAACTGTTCCTCAAGTATGACACACCTGATCCACCTCAGGGCCTTTGCACTTGCTATTCTCTCTGCCTGAAATGTGCTTCGTCTCGGTTATCATTGCATCTCTCTCTTTCTCTACCCTCCTCCCTCAGCTTTATTTTTCTCTGTAGCATGTGTCTCCTGCCTGCATGGGAGCTATACAGGGACCGAGATGTTTCTCTCTTGGCTACTGTTAAATCCCCAGGGCCTGGCACCTACTAGTTGCAGTAAATGCTGGGTTTTTTATATAAAAAATTTTAATGTTCATTTTTAGGAGAGAGAAAGAGGGAGAGGCAGAGAGAGAGAGAGAGAGAGAGAGAATCTGAAGCAGGCTCCAGGCTCTGAGCTGTCAGCACAGAGGCTGACATGGGCCTCGAACCCACAAATAATGAGATCATGACCTGAGCTCAAGTAAGATGCTCAACCGACTGAGCCACCCAGGCGCCCCAGTAAATGTCGTTGGCTGCATGAATGACTGATGTTCGGAAGTGCCCTCAAGAGGATGGGGAACAGGAAACCTTGGAATGAGCTTGGAATATGTTTCCACGCTTATTGTAGGAGCTCGATACTGGGCGGGGGGTCCGACTGGTTCCCACCCATAGACAGAACTTGCTAATTCCCCCTCCTTGGTTTTGCTGCCATCAGTCTACCCACCTAGAATTCCCTCCCACTTCCTCTCTTCTGGTCAATAGCCCTAATCCACAGCACCGCTGACTTCACTTGTGCTTCCTCCAGGAAGCCTTCTCAGATTACCCCGCCCACTGCTCACCGCTTCCATAGTCTCCTCCCCTCCACTCCTAATCCACTGGCAATCTTGTAGCTCTGCTTGAATCTTACCCATCTCACCAAGTGTTTTCTCAGACCAAACAGCACACAGTGGGGAGCCTGGTAAACCTCTCCCAAGCTGTGTGACCTTGGGCAAGTTGGTTGACTTCTCTGAGCTTCATCTGTGAAGTGGAAATAAAAATAAACCGTACGTCTTAGGGCTACCATGGAGCTGACATGGTAAGTGAAACACCTATGCCCAGCACATAGTGAAGCCAGTACAGATTAGAATTCATTATTAGCATTATTATTATTATTATTATTATTATTATTATTATCCCAGAATGACCCTGTAAGCTAGATAGATGGCACAATAATGAGCCAGGACTTGAGCCCGGTTTCCTGCCCTTCTGTTCGGCTTTGGCACACCTTTGAGGGATTCATTTGCACCCACTATGGTCTTTGCCTCATTCCCAGATGCCTGGGCTCACCCAGCAGTGATGACAATGCCCTGTGGCTTCCAGGCCTCCATGACTTTCGAGGGCATTGGGCTCATCTCAGCTGTCACACCTGAACTGCCCAGCCTCCTACAAGGCGGGTAGGGCACATCCTCACGCTGCAGCCCGGGTAACTGAGGCTGGAGAGGCAAAACCGCTTGCCCATGATCTCACAGCAGAAAGAGCAGAAAAGCTGTCCTTAGAACCAGCCACCACCGCTCTCCCGCGCCACCAGAAGGGCCTGCCTTCAGCAGCCACTCAATCTGTGCTTATTTGTAACCTCCACGTCCAGAGGGGGTGGTATAAATGTGTGTGATGCCAGCTACAGACACATTGAGGGAGACGGGAGAAGGGACGGGTGGGGTGAGATGCAGCCTTAGACACACGCAGCCTGGGAAATTCTCCGGTCCCCACGCCAGTCTCGGGGGACTCGTTCCTCTGCCCATGATCTTGGGAGGTGGGTAGGCATGGGAGCGGGGGTGGTTCTAAGGATCCAGCATACTTTAGGAGAAAGTGTTTCAGAACCCGGTTGTTTGTTTATTTTTCACGAAACTTCCTCACAGGATGGAGAAACCACAGGGCTGAGTTCTCCTTTCTAAGTAAATGCATTAATGCGCTTCTCCAAATTGGGACCACATGGGAGACAGAGACTCACCCCAGTTCCAGCAAACTCCGGTTCGTCTCATCTGGGAAGCTGCCCTATTTATTGCTCACGGTTCTTTGAGCAACAATCACACCGCAGCAGGGCCAGGGGCCCTGGTGGTGGTGGGGAGAATGTGGTTCACACATAAAATGAATTCCTTTTTAAGTTCATTTTTATTTATTTTGTAAAAGATACAGAGAACCAGTGGGGGCGGGGCAGGGAAAGGAGACAGAATCCCAAGCAGGCTCCAAGCTGTTGGCGCAGAGCCTGACGTGAGGCTCAAACTCACGAACCATGAGATTATGATCTTCGCTGAGACCGAGAGTCAGTTGCTTAAAGTACTGAGCCACCCTGCTGCCCCCCACCTTTATTTATTTATTTTTATTTATTTATTTCTAGGAGAGAGAGAGAGAGACAGCGTGAGCAGGGGAGGGTCAGAGAGAGAGGGAGATACAGACTCTGAAATAGGCTCCAGGCTCTGAGCTGGCAGTCAGCACAGAGCCCGACGCGGGGCCCGAACCCACGAACCGCAAGATCATGACCTGAGCGAAAGTCAGACGCTTAACCGACTTAGCCACCCAGGCGCCCCAACCTTTATTTTTTAACACAAAAGGAAACGTTCTCATGAAGAGTATTTGGGCTGAATTAGACCCCTCCCCAAAGTCCTACACTGAAGCCTTAATGTCCCAGCACCTCCCAAGGTGACTGTATATGGAGATGGGTCTTCTTTTTATAATTTTTTTACATGTTTATTTACTTTTGAGAGACAGAGAAAGACAGAGTGCGAATGGAAGATGGTAGAGAAAGACAGACAGACAGACAGACAGAATCCGAAGCAGGCTCCAGGCTCTGAGCTGTCAGCACAGAGCCCAACACGGGGCTTGAACTCACCAACCGTGAGATCATGACCCGAGCTGAAGTTGGACACTTAACCTACAGAGCCACCCAGGCGCCCCTGGAGATGGAGTCTTTAAAAAAGTGACTGAATTAAAATGAGTCACCAATCCAAGGTGACTGGGTCCCTGTATGAAGAGGAGATTGGAGCACATACACTCAGAGACCAGCGGGGCCAGAGGGAGAAGACCGCCGTCCACAAGCCACATGAAGAAGCCTCAGGAGAAACCAGAAACCTGCGGACGCCTTGATCTTGGACTTCCAGCCCCAGAATTGTGAGAAAATCCATTTCTGATGGCTTAGCCACACAGTCTACGGGATTTTGCTATGGCAGCTTTAGCAAAGGGGTACAGATGACATGTTGTCCTTGGCCGGGCATGGTCTCCACCGGCCCCTGTGACCTCACACGTGTGTGCGCGCGTCACTCATTCACACGGCCTCTTTTCTCCTGGCGGTGCTGGAGTATATACCTACGGAAAGGCCATTTGTGGAGGTAAACCGAGGAGCTGCTTTTGTGCCCCTGAACGCTTATTGCGCTGAAATCCGCGAAACCTTACATTCCCTGTCGTAACACATGTTTAACTGTGCCGCTCAGAATGGTATTAGATCCGTTCATACTGTTGCGATACAATCACCACTGTCCATCTCTAGAACTCTTCCACTTTGTAAACCTGCGACTCTGGACCCGTTAAGCACGAACTCACCATCCTCCCCCCTCCACCCAGCTCCTCGAAGCGACGACTGCCATTTTATTTTCTGCCTCTGCGAACGTGGCTGCTATAAAGATCTCATGTAAGTGGGATCCTATAGTATTTGTCTTTCTGTGACTGGCTTGTTCCACTTAACTTTCGTCTTCAAGGCTTATCCCTACCACAGCCTGTGTCACTCCACTGTGTGTGTACATCACGCTTTGCTTATTTACTCATCCATTGGTGAACACGGTCGCTTCTACACGTTAGCTGCTCTGAACGTGGGGACACAGGTATCTCTCTGAAACTCTGCTCTCAATGCCTTTAGGGGTATGTACCCAGAAGTGGAATTGCTGGAGCATGTGGTCACTCCACTTTTAATTTCTTAAGGAACTATGATTCTGCTGTGCGTGACCTCTGTACCCTCTGACAGTCCCACCAATGAGGCAAAGGCTTCCCCTTTCTCCACGTGCTCAGGAACAGTCCTTTGCTGTGGCTCTTGTTATAGCAGCCGTCCAATGGGCGTGAAGTGGTACGCGGTGTGGTCTGGATTAATGGGTAGTAATGCTGAGCCCCTTTTCTTATGCCTATGGTTTGTTTGTATATCCTCTTTGGAGAAAGGGCTGTTCATTCTTGGCCCAATTTGGACCAGGCTGGTGTTTTGTTGCTGGGTTGGGGGGTCTTCTTCACAATCTGGATGTGAATCCCTTATCCGATCTATGACGTAAACGCATCTTCGCCCATTCTACGGGTTGCTTTTATACGCTGTTGATCGTGTCTTTTGAGGCATGATTGTGTGTGTGTGTGTGTGTGTGTGTGTCTACTTGTCTAATTTTTTCTCTTGTTGCCTGCGCCTCTGGTGTCACATCCAAGAAATCATTGTCAAACTTATCATCATGGAGGTTTTGCTCTGTTTCTGGGTTTCAAGTCTTACATTTAGGTCTCTGATAACATTTTGAGTTACTTTTTTGTATACGGTGTGAGGTAAGGGTCCACCTTCAATTTCTGGCTTGTGAATATCCAGCTTTCCCAGCACTGTATGTTGAAAAGACTTTCCCCATTGAATGGCCTTGGCACCCTTGCCAAAAATCATTCAATCATATATGTGAGGGCTTATTTCTAAGCACCTTATTTTATTTTTAAAAATTTTTATAGTGATTTTTTTCAAATTTTTAAATGTTTATTTATTTTTGAGGAGGAGGCAGAGAGAGAGGGAGACACAGAATCTGAAACAGGCTCCAGGCTCTGAGCTGTCAGCACAGAGCCCAACGCGGGGCCCTAACTCATGAACTGTGAGATCATGACCTGAGCTGACGTTGGACGCTTAACCCACCGAGCCACCCAGGCGCCCCAAGGCCCTGTGTATTTTATTGTTCTATACATTTGCCTTTATGCCAGGATTGCATTCTGATAACTGTAGCTCTGTAGCCAGTTTTGAAATGGGGAAGTATGAGTCCTTCAGCTTTGTTTTTATTTTCAAGATTGTTTTGACTATTTGGGGGCCCTTGAGATTCCCTATGCATTTTAGGACATATTTTTCTACTTCTCCCCACCCCCACCCCAACAAAAATCACACTGGGATTTTGAAAAGGGACTCCATTGAATCTGTAGGTCACTTTGGGTAATATTGACATTTTAATACTATTAAGTCTTCCACTTCATGAACATGGGCTGTATTTCCATTTATTAATGTAACTTTTAAATGTTTATTTATTTATGTGAGCAGACAGGGGAAGGACACAGAGAGGGAGACAGAGAACCTGAAGTGGGCTCTGTGCTGACAGCACCAAGCCTGGTGTAGAACTCGAACTCACGAACCTCAAGACCATGACCTGATCCAGAGTCAGACACTCAAATGACTGAGCCACCCAGGTGCCCTATTTATGTGCTCTTTAATTTCTTTCAGCAATGTCTTGTAGTTTTTATTGTACAAGGCTTTCACTTCTGTGGTTAATTCCCAAGTATTTTATTCCTTTTGATACTATGATAAATGGAATTATTTTCTTAATTTCTCTTTTGGATTGTTTATTGTTAGTGTATAGAAATGCAACTGGCTTTTGTGTGTTGGCTTTGTATTATCCTACTTTGTTGAATTCATTTATTCTGTGTGTGTGTGTGTGTGTGTGTGTGTGTGTGTGTGTGTGATCTTTAGGGTTTTCTATGTATAAGTTCATATCATCTACATAAAAGAGATCATTTTGTTTCTTCCTTACCAATTTGGATGCCTTTTTTTTTCTTGTCTGATCAGGTTAGAACTTCCAGTACAACATTGAATAGAAGTGGTAGAAATGGGAATCCTTGCCTTCTTCTGATCTAAGAGGAAAAGATTTTGGTCTTTCACTATTGAGTATGATGTTTGCTATGAGTTTTTCATATATAGTTTTTATTATGTTGAGGTAGTTCCCTCCTATTCTTGATGTGTTGGGGGTTTTCATCATGAAAGGATGTTGAATTTTGCCAAATGTTTTTTTCTGCATAAAATGAGATGATTGCCTGACTTTCTCCCCCTTCATTCTATTAGTGTGCCATATTACATTTATCAATTTTTGTATGTTGAACCATCCTTGCATTCCAGAAGTAAATCCCGTGAGGTCATGGTGTGTAATCCTTTTAATATGTTGCTGAATTTGGTTTGCCAGTGTCTTATTGAGGATTTTTGCATTGCTGTTCAAAAGAGATATTAGTCTGCGGTTTTCTGTAAGTGTCTTTGGCTTTGGTATCAGGGTAATGCTGACTTCAAGGAATAAGTTTGTCGGACAATGTTCCCTCCTCTTGCCTATTTTAGAGAAGTTTGAGAAGGATTGGTAGTAGCTCTTTAAATGTTTGGTATAATTCACCAGTGAAGCTGTCAGCTCCAAGAGCTTTCTTTGTTGGGAAATTTTTTAATGTAATCGCCTTACTCGTTATAGATCTATTCAGATTTTCTGCTTCTTCAGTACTAGGATTGGTGAGTCTTATGTTCCTAGGACTCTGTCCATTTTATTGAGGTTGTCCAATATGATAGCATACATTTCTTCACAGTGGTCTCTTATTTCTGTAGGAATGGTAGTAACCCCCCCATTTTCATTTCTGATTTCAGTCATTTGAGTCTTCTGCTTTCTTAACCCATCCAGCTAATGTTTTGTTAATTGTGTTGATCTCTTCAAAGAACCAAATTTGGTTTCACTGTCACTTTTCTATTCTCTATTTTGTTATCTCTGCTCTACTGTTGTTATTTTCTTCTTGCTTTTAGCTTTGGGTTTAGTCTACTCTCTCTCTCTCTCTCTCTCTTTTTTAAATGTTCCTTAAGTTGTAAAGTTAGGCTGTTGATTTGAGATCTTTCTTGTTTTCTTTCTGAGAGAGGAGAGCACATGTGTACAAGCTGGCGAAGGGGGACAGGGAGAATCTTAAGCAGGCTTCACACTCAGCATGGAGCCCGATGCAGGCCTGGGGCCCGATGTCACGACCATGAGATCATGACCTGAGCTGAAATCAAGAGTCAGATGCTCAACTGACTGAGCCACCCAGGTGCCCCCTTCTTGTTTTTTAATGTGAACATTTGTAGCTATAGATTTCCCTCTTCATTCTGCTTTCACTGTATAAGCATTGGTAGGAATTGCTTCTGATTCTCCACCTCACATGACTGCCAAAGCACCGTCTTCGACATGCTCCCTCCCCCCATTCATTGGAGCGAGCTATTTTAAGAACCACCATTCATTTGCGGCTCTGTGTCCCTCAGTTCCATGACATTTTCTCGTGTTATCTTTTTGGTAATTTCCTCTCTGGGTTTTCTCAGTTCTCTTTCTGGAATCCCTTCTCATCAGACGGTTATCCTGCATTGGCCCTCTCATGATTTTGCCCTTTCTCTCCTGTTTCCTACGTCTGTGTCCTTGCTTGTTCTCAGGTTTCTCCTTTCCCTACCCTGCCCGTCAGTCACCATCTATTAGCTTTTACCTTCCAAAAATGCGTTCATCTCTCTTGTCTATTTTTATCTCCTTTCCATTCTCTTTCTCTGTTCCCCTCTCCTCTCTCTCTCTTTTTTTGGTCTCTTCCTATGTACGTCATGCAGATAAAGTGATAAAGCCCTTTCACAGAGACCTCCCAAGAAGGAGAATGAATGGGTAAAGGCCCACCTGTCTCATGTACCTGCTCAGAGTTTCTGACCTCAGCACCTCTCTTGTTCTATCCAGAAAGCAGAATGGTGGAAAGAACAGAGACAGGTAGAGTAGGGGCACTCTGAATCCTGACTCTTGATACTTGTGAGTTTGATCTTATTTGGAAATAGGGGTTTTTTTTGTATGTTTGTTTATTTTTGAGAGAGAGACACAGAGTGCAAGCAGGAGAGAGGCAGAGAAAGAGGGAGACACAGAATCTGAAGCAGGCTCCAGGCTCTAAACTATTAGCACAGAACCTGGCACGGGACTCGAACCCACAAACTGTGAGAGCATGACCTGAGCCGAAGCCAGACGTTTAACCAACTGAGCCACCCAGGTGCCCCTGGAAATATGATTTTTGTAGATGTAATGAAGGATCTCCAGATAGGCTCAGCTTAAAGTGACAGTGGGCCCTAAACCCAATGATAATACCTTATAAGAGAAAGGAGAGGAAGACGTGAAAACACAGAGTCACAGGGGAGAAGGCCACATAAAGATGGAGGTACCCCTGTGATACTACCATAAGGCAAAGGACTGGGGACAAGCACCAGACACTGGAGGAGGCAGGGAAAGAGTCCTCCCAGAGCCTTCCAAGGAAGCCTGGTC
This sequence comes from Hyaena hyaena, assembly GCF_003009895.1. Taxonomy (NCBI): domain Eukaryota; kingdom Metazoa; phylum Chordata; class Mammalia; order Carnivora; family Hyaenidae; genus Hyaena; species Hyaena hyaena. The sequence goes on along the minus strand of NW_024080870.1, from coordinate 2,165,591 downwards.
CAGCTAACACCTTGCTTTTAGACCTCTGGCTTCCAGAAATGTGAGAGAATCAATTGCTATTATTACCCACCCAGCCCTGGGAGCTAAAGAGAGAGCTAGATTCAACTTTGTGTGCCCTTGAACGACTCAGTCCACATCTCAAGGACACCTTGGTTCCCACCCCCCAAAATGGAAATGGCGATAAGAATCTCTCCCTCTCCCCCTCTCCCTCTCTCCCTCTCCTTCTCTCTCTCTCTCCTCTCTCTCGCAGGGCTGTTGGACTTGAGAGCACCACAGAATTCCCTAGAGGGCTTGTGAAAGCCAACCCCCAACTTTCTGACCTTCTGGATCAGTAGGTCTGGACGGGGCCTGGGAATCCACTGCCGGTGCTGGTCTTGGAGCCAGGGGTGTGTGTGTGGCGGCGGGGGGGGGGGGGGGGCGGCAGAGGGGGAGGACGCTGATAAACACCCTGCTGTGCACAGGACAGCCTCCCAGCACAGCCCGATCCTGCTCCGGGGGTCAGCAGTGCGAGGATGGCAGCGTGGAACAGCGCTCCTCACCCTTCTGCTTATCAGAATCACCTGGGAGGTTTTAAATTTTTTTGTTTTTAAGTTTTATTTATTACTGAGACAGAGAGAAACAGAGCATGAGTGAGGGAGGGGCAGAGAGAGAGGGAGACACAGAATGTGAAGCAGCTCCAGGTTCCCAGCTGTCAGCACAGAGCCCGATGCGGAACTCAGGAACCGCGAGATCGTGACCTGAGCCGAAGTCGGACGCTTAACCGACTGAGGAGGTTTTAAAACCTCTGATGTCCACAGCACATCAAACTCCCATGTGCGGCGCCCAGGCATCGGGGTGATTGCTATGGGTGGCCACGTAAGATCCACTGGTGGACACAGTCGAGAACAATATTTATCCACAGATCACACAGGGACCTCGTTAAAATGAGGATTCGAATTCACAGGGTCCGGGCAGGAACAGAGAGTCTGTGTTTCTAACAGGCTCACACGTGATGCAGATGAGCACCTAAAGGCTGGGTCTGGGGGGGGGAGGGGTGGGGGGGTCACTATGATCTTGACTGCAGGGGAGGTTTTTCTAAATCTCTGCCCTTTGAGATGTAAAGCTACCACCCCAAACTCTCCTCCAAAACTGGGGGAGCCACCTCTCTGAAATGCAGTCGGGGAGAGGAAGTTCTTCCTTAGTCCCCGTGGAAGATTAAGGGCCCAACTCGGCGGGCACCTCCCACCCAGCTGCACCCCTGTCCCCCCTCCCCACTCCCACCCCCCACGCGCAGGACAGGGCAGTCGGCTTCTCCTCCAGCCAAGCGTGAAAAGCCAGTCACCCAGACGAGCCTCCTTCCGGCCCCTCAGCGCCTTTCCCTTGGCCAAAGCCTTTCCTCTCAGGCGAGTCCAGCCAAGTTCACGCAGGGCCGTTTTCCTGATTGCAAGAGCAGGACTGAAGAAATCTGTCTTCTCCACTTTGTTAACTAGCTTCCCGCTGTGCTGGTCTCTGACTCAGGGGTCCGGGGACTCAAGCACTGTAAGCCCCTGTCTCCTCCACTGCCCCTTCTCCTCTCTGGCACCCCCCTCGCCGCCCCTGGCTGGGAAGCTGGGGGCTCAGGACCTGCCTGTGGTCCTGGGGGGTCAGCCTCCTGTGCGGAGAGCCGCGGGGACAGAGGCGTCCGGAGGCCAGTCGCGGGGCACGCTCACCGCAGCCTGACAGTAGTCATGGCATCGTATGACCTCGGCCCGGCCCTGTGAAGGCTCCACTTCTGGAGAAGCAGCTCCGAACCCCAGGACCCCCTCTCCCACCCGGCTCTCCGGGTGACCTCCGATGTCAGGCCCTCGCAGATGCACCATCGTGCCTCTCGGACCACACGCCACGGCCTTTGAACGTCATGTCTGGCCCGTGTCCAGACCCCAGCCAGGAGAAGTGGCAGCCCAGACAGGCTCCCGCTTTCGGTTTCAGGCTGAGTACAGGTACTGGCGGCCGAGCAGAGACCAAGAACTTAAGAAGAAGCTGCATGTCCTGGCCCTGCTGCCCCAGGAAACCCCCTAAAACTCCCAGCAGGCAATGGTGGAGGCCCCGCAGACCTCCCTCACTCTCGATTTGGGAGTGTGGTTTCCCTCCCGGCAGCTCCCCGGCCTCCCTGCCTCCTCCCTCTGGGCCTGGAACACGGGAGGAGTCCCCGGAAGGCTCGAAGCCGTCTGTTCCTTCTCGCACTGGGAAGGAGTCCTCAGAGCCTGGAGGGCGGAGGGCCCCCCGTGCTGGGAGGAGGCATGGAGTCCTGCTTGTGAGCCGTGGGCCACGACCTCTCTCCAGGGTGGGGAATATCTTAAATCCAGAAAGGAAATCGAAACTGGGCTACTTGAAGGCAGGACAGCCGCTCCCCTGAGGGAAGGACCGGAGGGCTGGACACATTCCGTCTCCCGGTCTGGGTGTTTGTTACGTGGGAACGCTCGGTTTGGGACAATGCATTAAGTTGACATTTTTAAAAAATTGATTATTTTTTAATGTTTATTTTTGAGAGGAAGAGAAAACTCGAACGGGGAGGGGCAGAGAGAGAGAGAGGGAGACACAGAATCGGAAGCAGGCTCCAGGCTCTGAGCTGTCAGCACAGAGCCCGACGCGGGGCTCGAACCTACGAACCGTGAGATCATGACCTGAGCCGAAGTCGGACGCTTAACCGACCGAGCCGCCCAGGCGCCCCGGCCTTTCCGGTGCCGCACTGTTTTGTATCTATGCTACGTTATGCTTCCACAAGTAAATTTGTTTCTCAATTCGGTGAGGCTTTGGAGAACAGTCTGGCAGTTCCTCAAAAGGGACTAGAAACGGATCCTGAGACAGGCATGTGGGGAGAAGTAGTTTCTATAGGAAGGGATCCCAGAAGGGAAAGGAAGCCAGAAGAGGCCATGAGCAACTGAGGGTCAGTCTCACCTCAAGGCCGGGGTACTGGGGGGTTTATCGTTCGGCGCAGGGCTGCCCTGGGACATTCGTCCCCTCCCTGTCATCAGCACGGGCTGCGAGCCCTGAGGACCTAGGCAAGCCGGGGCAAGCCCTGTCCCGCAGCCCACAGCGTCCCTTTCTGGAAAGCCCACAGAGGGACCAGTGAGAGCAGTGTCTGCAGACATATTTGATTGTGGTCACAACCGGGTGGCAGGGCGCTTCCGGCTCGTAGGCGGCAGAGGCCAGATTTGCTGATAAACATCCTCCAAGGAGCAGGACAAGAATTTCAGGACAAAGCCATCCAGCCCCATGTGTGCATGGCGTCACAGGTGACACCCCCAGGCTAGGGGGAAGCTAGGAGTGATCTCCCAAGTGCACCGACCTCACACTGGCCGGGGGTGACTGTCCCCTCGGCCTGCTGAGGTCCCGGCTGCCCTTCCAAGGCACTGGGGCTCTGCCCGCAGACAGAGGGGCCAGAATCCAGGACTGTTGCTGAGGCCTGGGGATAGGCGCAGGGGCCCTGCCTCCTGAGAACCCGCCCTGTGAGGCAGCATGATTCGGAGGTAAGTGCAGGGCTTCAGGTCACACGCGCCTGGACTCAAGTCCCCTCTGCCAGTGGCGCCCTGGCCAACCTGCTCTCTGCAAAGCCGCCCTTGTGTTCTTGTGGCTCTTAGAGCAGGATTCATATGGAGATGGCTGTTTTTGTGTGTATGTGTGGTTAGCATCTTAATATCTAAGGTCCCCTCTCCCCGTGTGGCAGCCCCCCCCCCCGAATCTCTGATCATGTCCTTTCTGCCCCCCCTGGAGCCTGAGGGCTGCCTGTATCTTTAACTGGGGTCACAGAGCAAACATTTGAAATCAAACCATCCCAAACGTAACCCCACCGCGAATGGATATCCATCCGGCCATTCACGCATGACGCGGTGCGCAGGAGAAGACAGAGGGACGGCCGCTCTTAACAAAGACGGGTAAAAGTGTATTTCTCTGTCATGTGAAAGTGCACATGTGAGCCATTCAGAGTGAGTAGTGTGGCTCCGTGGTACAGAAGCCAGGCTCCCTCTCTTGTTTGGCTTTCTCGTCTTTGCTCATGGCTCCCACCTCGTGACCCAAAGGGGCTGCTCCAGCTCCTGTCATCACGACTGCATTCCCTCAGAGGGAAAGACAACCCAGCAGTGGCACAACTGACTTCTACTAGCGTGGCCACATGACCACACTAACTGCCCGGGAGGCCAAGGAAGGTAGTCTTCAGTTGATTGGGGGAGCACGAGCCGGCGAAAAATTCTCTTCCAATGGAAGGTATAGGGGTGAGCTAGTAGTTTTTGCCACAGCTTATAGAAGAGCAAAATAATTTTATCCGTGGGGCCAGGTGAACACACGAATCAAGCGGTGTGAGGAGAAGCCCCCCATCCCCCCAACCCTGGCAGGGTAATGGTCAGGGGCTGAAGTGAGGAACAAGCACCTTCGGTAAACCTGTCGATATTTTTGTGCTGTCAGTCAACACACGTGCATCAAGCATCTACTTTTGTGTCCGTCGCCAACACGCGCTGGGCGTGCAGGGCGAGAGGACGTGGAGAAAGGCCTGGGTGCTCCCAGCTGACATGATGATCAGTGCGTCACGTACCCCCAGTCACCGCAGCTCTGCTTACGGAGCACCTCCTCTTCGCCAGGCGCAGAGCAGGGGAGAAAACAAACCCGGCCTGACCCCAAAAGACTCTCACAATGAGTCTGCAATGCCCACAAGCCACATGGGAAAGTCCTTCTGTTAGAAGCCTGCCTGCCCCCCGCATGGGGGAGGGGAGGCCGAAAGCGGGTGGGCTCTGCCCGTCCTTTATCATCACCTGCTGTCTGAGCCCTGGACCCCCGACTCACCCCCATGCAGTTCGGCCACCTCTCTGTCCCCCGCAGGCAGTGGGGTCCCTTCCTCTAAACGCGGCCAAGGCCGGAGTGCGGCTGGTTGAGTGGAATGCCACCCAGGGGGCTTAGAGACCACCCAGGGCTCCGACTCACCCGGGGTTGCTGGAGCGATTCTGGTTTTAGCAACCGCAAGCCCCGCACCCTGGAACCCGTGGAGTCCAGCAACCTGGGATGGTCGGTCACGCTAAAGACCTCGGACTCTGCCTCGTCCCCTCTCCCCCTCCTCCCCCAACCCAGGCCGCGCATTGGCACCATCTGGAGGGACTTGCAAAAAAACACTGATGCCCGAGTCCCACCTTGGACGGATTCATTCAGAGTCTCTGGGGCGGGGTGGGGCACGGGTCTGGTCAAAAAGTCTCCGGAAGATTCTAAAGTGCAGCTGGGGTTCAGAGCTCCTGGGTCTGTGCCGAGTTCCTCTGGAGATAGATTTTTTTTTCTTCTGGATCAGGTGGGAGCTGAGGAGGGGGAATGGGGTTCATCATCCATTCACCAGAGGTAGAGCTGTGGCTGGCGACACAGGGGGAAGAGGGCAGTTGGGACCCACGTTCATTGTCATGGGGGAGCCGCCGTTAGCGACGAGCTCACTGGGATACTTGGCATTGAAGATGCTCCGTTGAGCCAGGTGTCCGGTGAGCGGGGATCAGTGGGTGCGGCTGTCCAGAGGCTGTGCTGGTTTTCTTGGGCTGACGTAACCGTCACAGACTTGGTGTGGGGGAGGGGGCTTAAAACGACAGGCATTTATTCTCTCCCAGTCTAGAAGCTGGAGTCTAAAATCAAGGTGTCCCCGTGGTGGCCCTGGAGGGGAGGCTGTCCCACACCTCTTCTCGGGCTGCTGTGGGTCCGTGGCGCTCCTGGGCTGGTAGACTCACCACCTCCACGTCTCCACATGGCCTCCGTGTCACCCTGTGCCTTCACCTGCTCTTCTCTCTGTGTCCTCTCTTCTTAGAAGGACACCAGTCACTGGATTTAGGGCCCCCGCCCACATGATCCAGGACGGTCTCCTCTTCAGACCCTTCATGACATCCACAAAATCCCTTTTCCCAGATAAGGTCACGTTCTCAGGTTCCAGGGGTTAGGGCTTGGGCACATCTTTTCGGGGACGGCAATTCAACCTCCTCCAGGTACCGGGCTCGACTCTGCACGTGTTCAGGTGCGAATCATCCTGAAGCCGAAGCCAGAGCGAAGATGGGGGGGGCGGGTCACAGGAAATGCTGCTGGGGACAGGGAAGTGAGGCGGAAGGGGCCGCTTTGGGGTACACTATTGTGCACATCACCTCTGTGGGCAACTGGGGCTCAGTCCGGTGGGGGGGGGTGTGGCTCCAGGAACCCAGCCACCTGCGGGTAAGGCCACAGGGCATCAAGACACCAGCTCCTGCAAGTCACTGGTGGGGACTTTACCCCTACCCCCACCCCCGCCCCCACCCCCACCCCCACCGCGGGCCAGCAGTTTCTGGAGGACAGAGGACACCCCGAAGCAGAGAATGGAAGGCGCTTGCAGGCATAGGAAACAGGGGTGCTGAGAGGTCCCAATGGGCCTCCCGCTGTGGCTGCAGAAGTGACACTTGAGCTGCCGGCCCCGAAGGATATGACGGGCCATGTGGGCCGTGTGACGAGTGTGCCAGAGCATGTGGAGGGCCTGCTGGCAGAGGAGACAGCGAGGGCACGCTCCCCGGGGCAGGAGCAAGCTCTGCGCGTTCCCAGGACAGCGAGGGTACAGTGTGTCTGCGTGGGGGCGGGGGGGGGGCAGAGAGGGGAGGAGCCCAGAGCCCAGAGCCCAGAGCCAGAGGACGGGGTGGGGGAGGGGTGTTCCAGGGCCCAGCATGCAGAGTCAGGAGCTGAGATTCGATTCCGGATCGTGTGGAGGGGAAGCCTTTGGAGAGCGTGAAGCAGGAGTCCCGCAGGATTTGGTTACAGTTTGACAACAGTCTTTTTTTTTTTTAAATATTTTTTTATTTATTTCTAAGAGAGAGAGAGAGAGACAGCATGAGCAGGGGAGGGTCAGAGAGAGAGGGAGTCACAGACTGAAACAGGCTCCAGGCTCTGAGCTGGCAGTCAGCACAGAGCCCCACGCGGGGCTCGAACCCACGAACCGCGAGATCATGACCTAAGCGAAAGTCGGACGCTTAACCGACTAAGCCACCCAGGTGCCCTTTGACAACAGTCTTATCCAGGATTGCAGGGAGCGGCGGGCGGACGGGGGCGAAGCGGGGAGACTGAGCCGGGGAGGGCCCGGGACTGTGTCATCCTGCTTCCCATCTGAAAACGCAGCCCCGCAAGCTGGGCCTCGTCACTTGGGAAGGGCGGTTGGTGTCGCTGCGGAGATCCCGCCAGAAGTCCTCGGGGTCCGGGCGCAGACGCCCCAGGAGGAAGCGGCCCCGCCTGGACCAGTCAAGTTCAGCGGGAGGCCTTTCTCCGGGTCTCTGCGAACTGCTGCATTGTTCCAAAAGCGGATGGAGCTAAAGTTATAAATTCTGAGGGTGCTCAAGGTGGGGGAACCAACCGAGTCTGAGAAGTGAAGACCGAGTCCTCAAGGTGCCTTTGCCATGTCCCGCCAGCCCTGGGGTTCGGGGCTCGGGGGGCGGGGGCTGTGGCCGACTTTGTGTCACCAGTGTCCCGGCACTACCTCGGCGCTCCCTGCGGACCGGAGGAAAGCTGACTTGAACTCTGAGCCCACAGAAGCTTGGTGTCTCCAGATGGAGTCCACGTGCGGCCACGGTTCGGTGAATGCCCCGAAGGTGAACACACCCAGACCCCAGCTGCCTGCGGCCCAGCCTTGACCATGGCCCCTTCCCCAAATATAGCCAAGAACCCCAAGTGCGGCTGCAAGTATCCAGTAGCTGTAGATAGTCGTTGAGCAAGGGCTTGCCAGGAGCCAGGCACGGGTGAGGCACTTCACCTGGGGACGGGTGCTCACTGTCCCCGTAGGAGCCGCAAGCCCGGGTCGCGGATGCACCCTGCGGCTTGCTCCCTTGCTGCTTGCGTTGCGCTCCCGGCAGGTGCCCGCGGCGAGGCTGCCAGGGGCCTGCGTATACTGCACGCGGCACTTAAGTGCCAAGGTGGCTGGGGTGGGGGCGGATTTTGGCACCATCGCCGTGGTGTTCCCCCCGGCCCCCAGATTCGGGGCCGAGCCAGGTTCACCCCGCTGGAACCCTCCGTTCCTCCCAGCTAGCCTCCTCTCTGATGCCCTTCCTGCATACAGGGGCTTTATTTCCCCCTGGGCGCCCACAAGGAGAGCCAGCTTTCAGAGAGGGGCTCCTGTTTGTCTCAGGGCTCCTCAGCCCCTCTGTAAATGGGGCTGATACCGAGGGCCCTGAACGCCACCACCTGCTCAAAGTCCTTGAGTGGCAGGCATGTTGGGATATGTATGGATTGGAGGTGGGTGAGTGTGGCCCGCTTCTGTCCCGGCAGCCTCAGTCCCCGCTGATGTGGCTTGCGTATAGAGAAAGGAAAGCACCGAGCGGCCAGTGACACATTCCGGGTCATTCTGAGCCACCCTAGCAGGTGGCTGATGTGAGGTGAAGGTCCCGCCTCTAGTGGATTCGATGCATGGTGGGCAGCAGCGTTCACATCCCTTGGGTCCCCTTCCCATCTTCGTGTCCACCGGCCCCCCCGCGAGCTTTCCTTCCCAGCAGTACCACCTGCACCTCTTTGCTCGCGGACGACCCGCTTTGCCGGCGTGTGCCCAGAGCCGGGAGCCCCTGGCAATTCCTGTCCCTGGTGGGGGCAGCCCTCAACCAGAGGCTGATGAGTGGGGGGTATAAAGACCCCAGCCACGGTTACAGTCTGCTAGGGGCCCAGCTGTGTGCCCCTGCCCCCCCCCACCCCCCGCCAATGTCTGTGTTCAAGTCCTACCCCCAGTGCTTCAGAATGTGATTTTACTTGGGAATAAAGTTATCGCCAGTGTGATTGGTTATGAGGAGGTCATCTGAAATAAGGCGGTCCTTCGATCCAACATGACAGGTGTCCTTATAAAACGGGGAAATTTGGGGACGCCTGGGTGGCCCAGTCGGGTAATCGTCCAACTTCTGCTCAGGTCACCATCTCGCAGTTTGTGGGTTCGAGCCCCACGTCGGGCTCTGTGCTGACAGCTCGGAGCCTGGAGCCTGCTTCAGATTCTGTGTCTCCCTCTCTCTCTGCCTCTCTCCCACTAGTGCTCTGTGTCTCCCTCTCTCTCAAAAATAAATAAACATTAAGGAAAAAAATGTTTAAAGTGGGGAAATTTGGACACAGACAGGCTCACGGAGAATGCCATGTGAAGGTTGGAGTTACGGTGCCAAAATGTATCAGAAGCTGGGAGAGAGGGCCCAGAACACATCCTTGTGTGGAGTCTGGAGAGAGTGCAGCCCTCTGAACACCTTGATCTTGGACTTCTGGCCTCCAGAACTGTAAGAAAAAAAATTCTGTTGTCGAAGCTACTCAATTTGTGGTACTTTATTACAGCAGCCCTAGGAAATGAATACACTTCCCGTGGGATTTTTGCCTAACAATACGTAGCCTGCACAGACTTCCTTCTGGAAGTGTGCACCCACCTCTGTCTCTGGGGACACCGCCTGATACCCCCAATTCGCATGAGTCCTTGTCACAGGTTGGGGTCTGCTCCTGGGCGATATGACCTTCCAGGAGTGATGGCGAACTTAACAGGTCAGACAGAGAACGTGAATGAGCAAACTGGTGGCTGGGTAGGGTGAACGGCACCTGAAGGGGGACAGTCCCTGCTCAGCTCCTACAACAGGGGACTGACCTTCCAGTTTCTCGAGAGAAACCAGAAAGGTGGATTAAAAAAAAAAATGGTGACTTCTGATTTTCGAATATTGGCGATCGCCTCCATTTTTGTTTGTCTTTTTTTTTTTTTTTTAATATTTTTTATTTATTTCTAGGAGAGAGAGAGAGAGAGACAGCGTGAGCAGGGGAGGGTCAGAGAGAGAGGGAGATACAGACTCCGAAATTGGCTCCAGGCTCTGAGCTGGCAGTCAGCACAGAGCCCGACGTGGGGCTCGAACCCACGAACCACGAGATCATGACCTGAGTGAAAGTCAGACGCTTAACCGACTAAGCCACCCAGGCGCCCCTTTGTTTGTCTTTTTAACCTACTTGGGTCCAGCTCAAACGCATCTGGAGATGAGATCTGGCCCTGCTTGGTGACCTCGGGTCGAGAGCTGGTGGGGACCTTGCTATGGGAGACGAGAAGGGCCGCAAGCAGGGCGCAGGACACATGAGGTTCTACTGCTGGTTAGCTGTGCACCCCTGCCTCAAAAACCTTCCCGAGCCTCAGTCTCCATATGCGCAAAATGGGTACCATCTCATGCACCTTGCTTACTTCCTGAGGTGGTCATGAAGGCAGAGGGACGTGGCTTATTTCTCAAATGATGTGAGCCAGCAATGCTCTGGCCGTGCGGCAAAAGGGCAAGTCTTTCACTTCACCCCAACAGTGCTCAGAAGTGGGTGCCGTGATGACACCTATTTCATTCATACGGAGGAGGACGGAGGTCTAGAGGCTAAGGGACTTGTTAAATATCTCCCAGCTGATAAGCAGTAGCAATGAACTTTACCTCTGGGCAAGCTGACTGCCAAGACGGTGCCCTTAGTCAACTCAGTTGGCTGCCTCTTGGGAAGCATTAAAATACTTGCCAAACTGTTTTTGTTTGTTTTGTTTTTACAGAGGGGGAGGAGGGGATGGACGGGTGCCCCTCGGCTTTTTCTTAGGGAGCTCCCTCTCAGCCAGCAGCTGCTGCTCCTGGAGGAACTGAGCGTGGGTTGACTCGGCGGCTCGGGCTTCCTGACCCGCCTGGACCCGGGCCAGTGTCCTGGGGCCAAACAGCACGCCACCCTTTCTCCTCAGCAGAGGATTTCCCGTAAGTAGCGGCTCCCTGCCTGTTGGCTCACAGAGCTGCCAAGACCCACAATGAGATTGTCTGGGCTCCTCCTCCACGGGGCAGGGCCACTGGGGGTCCCTGTGCTTCCCAGCTGGGACCCAGGCCACTGGGCTGTGCTGCCCACCCCACCCCCGTATGTGTCTGGTGCACGCACGTCTGTGTGTGTGTGTGTGTGTGTGTGTGTGTGTGTGTGTGTGTAAGAAAAACCTAGATCCAGGAGTGCCTGGGTTGCTCAGTCTGTTAAGCATCCGACTTCGGCTCAGGTCATGATCTCCCGGTTCGTGGGTTCAAGCCCCGCGTCAGGATCTGTGCTGACAGCTCAGAGACTGGAACCTGCTTCAGATTCTGTGTCTCCCTTTCTCTCTCCGCCCCTCCCCTGCACATGCTCTGTCTCTCTGTCTCTCAAAAATAAATAAGTGTTGGGGCGCCTGGGTGGCTTAGTCGGTTAAGCGTCCGACTTTCGCTTGGGTCATGATCTCGTGGTTCGTGGGTTCGAGCCCCGCGTCGGGCTCCGTGCTGACTGCCAGCTCANTCGAGCCCCGCGTCGGGCTCCGTGCTGACTGCCAGCTCAGAGCCTGGAGCCTGTTTCAGTCTGTGCCTCCCTCTCTCTCTGACCCTCCCCTGCTCACGCTCTCTCTCTCTCTAGAAATAAATAAAAAATAAATAAATAAAAAATAAATAAACCAGACACTTGTCCGGTGTCTGCGGTGTGCCTGGCCTTCTGCTAGGCGGACAGAAGGAGCACCTGCTCTTACAGAGATAATACCCTAATAGCAGGGGTGGGGTGGGGAGGATAAAGATTGTTTAATACAAAAACAAAACAGCTAGAAGTCATGGAGAATGCCAGAAAGAGGACAAGACTGTCTAGGTCCCAGACCCTGGAGAGGAATTGAACAATTAGGTGAGTCATGAACCGGGAGTTAGGGAAGGCCTCTCTGAGAGAGACCTCATATTCTCAGTCCTAAAAAGACCTGGCAGGGAAAGCAGCAGGTGCAAAGGTCCTGAGGTAGGAAAAGAATCAGGGGGTTCTGAAAACCCCGCGGTCCAGCCAGCGTTACCAGAGCATGATGGATGACAGAAGGCAAGTGGGGAAGGTCTGCAGGCCCCCTCCAAACAGGGCCTGGGAGGGGCTAGGATGGTGGAGGTCGTTTTCTCTAGTGGGGGCAACCCAACCATCTTCTGCTCCAGGGGGAGGCCAGAGCTGCGAGATGGGTAATAGCTACTGCCCACCCACCTAGCGTCTTTAAAACAAAATCTTTTTTAAAAAAATTTTAACATTTATTTATTACTGAGAAACAGAGAGAGACAGAGCATGAGTAGGGGAGGGGCAGAGAGAAGGGGAGACAGAGAATCCGAGGCAGGTTCCAGGCTCCGAGCTGTCAGCACAGAGCCCGACACGGGGCTTGAACCCACAAACTGTAAGATCATGACCTGAGCTGAAAACAGACGCTTAACCGACTGAGCCACCCAGGCGCCCCTCCCAGCGTCTCAATGAACGGGCCCACCCTTGCTGTGGACCTGCCTTCTCTGTCCCCGGTCCCAGCCCCTGAGTGACAAGAGACTTCCTCTGTTTTCTGATTCCTCCCTGGCCTAGCTGGATGGCACATTGCTTGGGAGGCCAAGGAGTCACATCAAACTTGGCTGTCCCTTTTGTCCCCTGGTCTGGAATTTCCCCTCTCAGGGGAGTGCCCAGCTGGCCTCAGCGAAGGCCTCCCCGACCAAACAAGGGCATACTGGAGCAGGAAGAAACTTCTGGCACAGACGGAAGCTTCGTAGGACTTCAGAGGAGGTGGCCTCGGCATGGAGGGACTTTGTGGAGGGGAGAAGTGGCGGCTGCAGCAGGCACTGGACAGAGGGCAGCTCCTTACTCTCAGATCCCGCGGCCCTCATGAGGGTGTCACACGTAAACTCAGGGAGCTCAGTGAAATGGAACCTGAGGGAAACAAATCACTTTTTAGTGTAAGTATGTCCCGTGCAATATTTGGGACATACTTATACTAAAAACGATCAATTGCTTATCTCAAATTCAGATCTACCTGGGGTCCAGCTCCCTCCTGCCCTGGCATCTGGGCAGCTGCCCCTCTGCCTACCCCCCCTCCCCCCTCCCCCCTCCCCCGGATGCTCCGCCCACTTCGCAGGGCTCCTCCCACCCCACCCCACCTGACCTCAGCCCTTCAGGCTGGCAGCCAGGGCAGTGTGCCCAGGAAGGCAGAGCACAGGGCAGAGGGGGGAAGGTGGGTCCCTCCCGTGGGCTGCCCCGCGGGGCGGGGGTGGGCCTGTCCACCTTGTTGGGGGCAGGCGGTGCCCAGGGTGAACCCCGGATTTCTCCCAGACAGAGCTCCCGGCCTCTGTGAGATGGGGAGCGAATCGCTTCCCTGCACACTCCCGTGGCCCTTCACTCCCTCACTCTCTCACCCACCTGCTGTAGGTGACCCGCAGGTCTAGGCACATGGGCGCAGCGCCCAGAGGGACACAAGGGGTGCCTGCCTCGCCCGGCCAACATTCTAGTTGTAGACAGACCAGAGCAACCACTTAAAAAGGGAGTCAGTCACAAGAGCTTTTGGAGAGGTGCTCTGAAAGCCCCGAACAAAGCTGTCTTATCCAGTCTGGGCACCACGAGCCACCCCAGGGCCTCTGAGAAGGAGGGCAAGGCCGAACACAGACGTCCTGGCAGCGTCAACTACACGCTGGGGTGGAAAGGCCACCGGGAAAAAGAGCAAGTAAAATGTCTGTTTCATAATTTAATAGATTACAGGTTAAGATGGTCATGTTTTGGGGATGCTAGGTGGCTCAGTCAGTTAAGAATCTCACTCTTGATTTCGACTCAGGTCATGATCTCTCAGTTCATGAGATCGAGCCCCATGTCAGGCTCTGCACTGTTAGTGCCTTTTTTGGGATTCTCTCTCTCTCTCTCTTTCTCTCTCCTTCCTCAGCTGGAGTGCACTCTCTTTCTCTCAAAATAAATAAATAAACTTAAAAAAAAAAGATGATCATGTTTTGGGTATAATGGATTCAAGAAAAGGACAATTAAAATCAATTTTCCCTGTTTGTTTCTACTTTTAAAAAAATTTTTTTAAATATTTATTTTGGGGAGAGTGCAGGTAGGGGAGGGGCGGAGAGAGAGGGAGACCCAGAGTCTGAAGCAGCTCCAGGCTCTGAGCTGTCAGCACAGAGCCCAATGTGGGGCTCGAACCCACTAACTGCAAGATGGTGATCTGAGCTGAAGTCGGATACTTAACGGACTGAGTCACCCAGGCGCCCCCCCCCCGTTACCTTTCAGATGTGGCACCAGATTTAAAATGACACACATGGCTCTCATGACATTTCTGTTGCTATAGGTAACTGGTGGGTATTTGAAGGGAGGACAAAAAAGTTGCTATAAACTGAGCCTCAACATTAAAAAAAGATTTTTATGCCCAAATTTAGACAAATATAAAGTAAACAACATAATAAACCCCCACATGCCCTGGTTCAAAATTCTCAACTCACACTGCCTAACTTTTTTTTTTAATGTTTATTTATTTTGAGAGAGAGAAAGAGAGAGAGAGGAGAAAGGGCAGAGAAAGAGGGAGAGAAAGGCGAGAGAGAATCCCAAGCAGGCTCCTCGCTGTCAGCACAGAGCCTGACACAGGGCTCCATCTCAGGAACTATGAGATCATGCCCTGGGCCAAAGTCAGGAGTTGGATACTCGGGGCGCCTGGGTGGCTCAGTTGGTTGAGCGTCCCACTTCAGCTCAGGTCACGATCTCACAGTTCATGGGTTTGAGCCCCATGTCAGGCTCTGTGCTGACAGCCAGCTCAGAGCCTGGAGTCGGCTTCAGATTCTGTGTCTCCGTCTCTCTCTGTCCCTCCCCCACTAGCACTCTGTCGCTCTGTTCTCTCAAAAAAATAAATAAACATTAAAAAAAAAAAAGAGTTGAGGGGCGCCTGGGTGGCTTAGTCGGTTGAGCGTCCGACTTTCGCTTAGGTCATGATCTCGCGGTTCGTGGGTTCGAGCCCCGCGTCGGGCTCTGTGCTGACTGCCAGCTCAGAGCCTGGAGCCTGTTTCAGAGTCTGTGACTCCCTCTCTCTCTGACCCTCCCCTGCTCACGCTGTCTCTCTCTCTCTCTCTCCTAGAAATAAATAAAAACATTTAAAAAAAAAAGTTGAAAAAAAAGAGTTGGACACTCAACCGACCCAGCCATGCAGGCGCCCCGCATACAGCTTATGTTAATTGTGCATTGACACACACCCTACTTCCTCCTTCCTTATGATTTTGAAAGGAGCCCCAACGTCTTATCATTGCACGTTAATATTGTTGTCATGTAGCTATAAAAATGGACTCTTGATAAACACAGCTGCGTCCACTCATGGGTTAGTGCCCAGGAGAACTGAGGGTACATGCAGCCACGGCCATGGGTGGGGACGTGCCTCATCACCAGAAGGTAGCCAGATGTACATCGATGGACCAAGGGATAAACAAAACGCCCTCTATCCATACAGGAATCGTACAGCCACAAAAAGGGGCAAACCCCTGACACCTGCTGCGAGATGGATGAACCCTGTGGACGTGATGCTCAGGGAAACAAACCAGAAGCAAAATGAGACAGAAAGCAGATGATTGGTTGCCAGGGGCTGGGGGGTGACTATTATTTAGTATGGAATTTCCTTTTGGTGTCATGAGAATGTTCTGGAGCGAGATGGTGGTGATGGTGGAGATTCACTTTGTGAATCTACTAAAAACCAGCACGTGTTATACTTGAAAAGCGTGACATTTTACGGTATGCAAATTATATCTCAGCTTTTAAAAACCACCACATCGTCATTATGCCTTAAAAAAAAAATAAATCGTTATCCAGCACCCCTTCTAGGGCCCATTCCCTGACTGGCCCGTAAGTATCTTTATTTCTCGTAGGTGTTTGAATCGCATCCTAATGAGGTGCACATGTCGTGTGTGATTAACACATAGACAAATTTCTTTAAACCAGAAGTTTCTTCTCCCCAACTCTTTTCTTGTACCATGTTCGTGGAAGGGCCCAGGCCCTCTGCCCTTTGCATCCTTCTGTGCTCTGGGTTCTGTCGCACCCCTGGGGAGGAAGACCCCAGATTCTCAGCCTTCCTGGCAATGGAGCAGAGCACCGCACTCCCCCACCCCCGGGGGCTGCTGGCCAGATGACAGACGACATATCCCCGCACGGATGGGGCTGGGAGCCAGGTGAACAGGAAGGGCTAGGCCGTATCTGTAAACTGTCTGCAGAGTGAATGGGGGTGGCTGTCAGACCCCAGCAGGTCCCCGAGAAACCAGACCTCTTTCCACTGAGCGCGGATTTCGCAGAGCCCTCCTACTGTGGTTGGGGCCATGCTTGGCCCTGCGTGGAGCTCAGGGCAGGAAAGTGGGGCTTCTGTCCTCAGCCAGGTGGCTTGGACCTGTCCCCTCCCATCAGGTGGCCAGCAAACTCCCATCCTGGCCCACAAGGCCTTACGGGTCAGGATACCCTCCGCCAGCTGGCCAGTTTCTGCCCAGTACCGGAACACAGCTGGGTCTTTCTCTGCTCAGGGCCTTTGCACCTGCTCTTTCCTCGGCATCAGCACTCCCTCACACACACACTGATATTCCTGAGCTGAAAATGTAGAGGCTCCGAGTGGCTCTCCCTGCCCCCCCCAATCCCCACTGTCTCTGCCTTTGTTCTCTTCTGTTGAGTTCTTGACAGACTTTTGACATCTTCCGTAATAATAATAATAATAATTCTTCTTCTTCTTCTTCTTCTTCTTCTTCTTCTTCTTCTTCTTCTTCTTCTTCTTCTTCTTCTTCTTCTCCTCCTCCTCCTCCTCCTCCTCCTCCTCCTCCTCCTCCTCCCTCTCCTGCTTTTTTTTTCTTTTTTTCTTTTTTTGCCAGGTTTGGTAATTCTTATTCTCTCTTACTGGAATCCCTGAGCCTAGACTCAGCACAGAGTAAATGGGTGAGAGAGTGAGGGAGTGAAGGGCCACGGGAGTGTGCAGAGAAGCGATTCGCTCCCCATCTCACAGAGGCCCGGGCACAGCGGAGCTCTGTCTGGGAGAAATCCGGGGTTCACCCTGGGCACCGCCTGCCCCCAACAAGGTGGACAGGCCCACCCCCGCCCCGCGGGGCAGCCCACGGGAGGGACCCACCTTCCCCCCTCTGCCCTGTGCTCTGCCTTCCTGGGCACACTGCCCTGGCTGCCAGCATGAAGGGCTGAGGTCAGGTGGGGTGGGGTGGGAGGAGCCCTGCGAAGTGGGCGGAGCATCGGGGGGGGTAGGCAGAGGGGCAGCTGCCCAGATGCCAGGGCAGGAGGGAGCTGGACCCCAGGTAGATCTGAATTTGAGGTAAGCAATTGATCGTTTTTAGTATAAGTATGTCCCAAATATTGCACGGGACATACTTACACTAAAAAGTGATTTGTTGTTGGGGCGCCTGGGTGGCTCAGTCAGTGAAGCGTCCAACTTCAGCTCAGGTCATGATCTCACGGTTCATGGGTTCAAGCCCCGCGTCGGGCTCTGTGCTGACAGCTCAGAGCCTGAGCTGCTTCACATTCTGTGTCCCCCTCTCTCTCTGCTCCTCCACCACTTGAACTCTCCTTCTCTCTCAAAAATAAATAAACATTAAAAAAGTGTTTTTAAAAAGTGATTTGTTGTTTCCCCCAAGTTCCATTTCACTGAGCTCCCTTATTATATATTTTTTTAAGTAGGTTTCACACATAGCGTGGATCCCAACACGGGGCTTGAACCTGAAACCCTAAGAGCAAGGCCCGAGCTGAGATCAAGAGTCAGGACCCAACCACCTGAGCCACCCAGGCGCCCCACAGGCTCGCTTAGTGTTACTTGGGAGACCCCCAGCCCTGCTGAGCAGAGTGACGGGGCCGCTGCCAGGAGGGACCTCAGGGAACACCGTCCATGGCGGCGCAGGCCTAGGGATGACAGGCTGCACCACTCGCCCTGCCCGAGGTGCGGGGGCCTCTTCCAGCCCCGGATGTGACCCCCGCCGCCCCTCTGTGCCAGCTGTCTGTCTTCCAGGCCGACTCCACCCGCGGCCACCTCCCTGGTTGCGCTCTAGGCTCCAACGTTAAGTCCTGTCCGTTCACAGCAAGTGGGTGCTTTCTGAGCCAGGACTCCTGGGGGCCCCTGTAGGGGAGACGGCCATGCTCCACCCTCTGTCCCAGCTGCCATCTGCCCGGGCGCACAGCAGGTGTTTGGGAAATGGCCAACAAGCTGGATGTGCGGTTCCATTAAGACAGACGTGTCGTAGTGGAAGGAGTGGTTCTGATACGAGACTCCTTCCTCTGTGATGCCCGGCGTGGGGCGTGGGGGGGGAGGGGGGCTCAGACTCCAGGCTGCTCTGCTGATGACCACAAGTCACCGTCACCAGAGCCGCTGTTTCCTGAGCCCCAGCCGTGAGGAGGGCATTTTACATGTGCTTTCTCCAGGTCGTCCATCTTCCCTGATGAAGGGGGAGAGGGAAGGTGTGGCCCCATGTTACAGGTGTGGAGACTAAGGCCAGAGAGGTGAAGTCCCCCGCCCAAGGCCATCCAGACAGGAAGGGTGGAGCCCTGTTCCCAGCCGGTCTAACTCCAGATGTGGGCCTCCAGGGACCATTCAGAGGCCGGTGGCTGCCTGAGCCTGGAGCCTCTTTCCTTGAGGTTGTTCTCGCCCCAGGGTCAGGGATCAGAGATGAGTCTGCTCTTTGAAACTCTGCTCCCCGCACCCCTCCTGAGCCCAGGCCAGCAAAGGTGACTAGCGTCAGGGTCCCGGTGACCATATTTAGTGGTACCATCGTGAAGGGAGAAGGTCAGTATTTCCCCAAAGTCTCTGCTCTTGGGGATTCTCCAGAGCCCATATTAAAGGCAGATTCCCAGGCCTGGAGTGGGGCTCTGGAATCTGCTTTCACCCAGGAGCCCCAGGTAAATCCACTGCAGCCGATTTCAAGGCCAATGATGAATTCCCTGCAGAGCCCACGGGTTCCTTGCCTACCCCCCAAAGTCTACTGACTGACTCTGCACAGGGCCACCTGGGAGAGCACATTCTCCTGGGGACCAAAGGCTGAGGCCCCGGGTCTGGCCCTGGGATCTGCATCCCCAGCCCGGGCTCCGATGTGGACAGGTCAGGGAGGGGCAGAGCAGCATGAACTCGTATGTGTGGGGAGAATTCCACGTGTCAGGGGCATGGCTATTTCTCAAGGCACCCCACAACCAGGCACCCAAGAACGACAGTTTGTCCCCAAATGGGATTTCCAAGGGGGTTTTCCCACCTCCTCACCCCCTTGGGGACTCTGAGCCCCAACTTAACAGATAGCAACAGCTGGTGATTTTCAGGGTTGGAGGAAAAGCCCCTAAATGTTTTGCAACGGCTTCTCACCTCCACCTGCCCTCCCCTGCGCGCCCCTCCCCAGGCAGCTGGGGACTAGTGGAGTCGGGGAAGCGCAGTGTCCCCCAGCCTCTCAGTGTGACTCTCTTCTGTTCCTGGAAGAGACACCCGCCTTTCTAGAAGCCCAGGCTTTGGTGGTTTAGATCCTTATAGTTCAAAGTCCAGAGGCCTGCGGCATGAGCGTCACGAGCATCACGTGGGAGCTTGTTACAGATTCACATCTCAGGCCGGCCCAGACTCGCTGACTCCTCAAGATGGCATTCTGTCCCCAAGGAGAAAGCACCTTCCTTCCACACAGACTCAGCAGGCCTGTTGTGGGGCCAGTTTGGAGAAGGGAGGGGGTGCCCACCCAGACAGGGATCAGAGCTCAGGCAGCTGTGTTTCCTACTCTTCCCCCACCTCGGGCACACGGAGGGCCACTCGCCCTTTTGGGGTAGAGCGGGGAGCAGCGAATGAGTTGTGTCAGGAGCTTGTGGGCCAGTGGCCGTTTTCCAGGTCACCAGGGATGGGGACGGCCCCTACTGCCTGTGGCAGCGGGGCAAAGACAGGACTTGGCATCTAGACTCTCAGCTGGGGGAGGGGGAGGGAGGCCAGGAGAGAGGGAGAGCAGAAGGGAGGGGAGGGACGTGGTCCTGGGCTAGGAAAGACCTTCAGGTGACAAGTCTTCCTTCCTGGGAGACACTTGGTGAGGCCTTAACATCCGGAATCACTACTATCACTGCTAATAATACTCCTTTGTGCTGAGTGTGTCTGGCCCCGGGATGCCTGAAGATCTCACTGTGCTCAGCAGTGATCTTAGCTGCAGCAGATTCGCCCGTTCAACGGCAGATTTCAAGGCCTGCACTCCAGGCCTGCCCAATCTCCGGGGCTGGGCCTGGGAATCTGCTTTTCATAAGGGCTGGGGGCGGGGCAGAATTCTTGGGATGAGAGATTTTTGGGAATCACTGGCCACCTCCAAACGCTGAACGAGGCTGTCCAACACTGACATTCATTTATGATTCACTCGTTCGCTAGCCCAGTCGACAATTCTGGGACGTCCACCTCATTCACTGGCCCGCCGCTCCGTTCCTCCCAGGGTCACTGTCCACGGTCCCCAAATGCGCCTCTGAGCCCGAAACTCGTCCCCTCCGGGCGGCTGCCCGATCTTCCATCCCTTCACCTTAGGCGACAGCGCCTTCTCTCCCAGGCGTGGTCCCCACTGAGCCCGGGACCCGGACCCTCGCAAGCCCCACCCCCGCCCGGGCTGCCGAGCCCACCTCCCCAGCCCGCGACTGCGCTCTGGGCGCCGCGCGCCCCGCCTCCACCTGCACCGGCGCAGCACCGCGGGGCGCTGGCTCCACTGCCCTCCCCACCCCGCCCAAGGCAGCGAGAGGCGGAGAGCCTGGGCCGTGGGCTCCAGGTGGGCTCTGGGGAGGATGAAGCAGGTAGGGATGCGGGGACAGGAGGGTGGGGGAGATGACGGGAGGAGCCTGCGCAAGCGCCCGGGGAAGCGAGGAAGAGGGATGCGCACGCCTTGGGCCTGCGCCTGAGCCTGCGCCTGGGCCTGGGCCTGGGCCCGACCCCAAGTGGTCCTCCTGGAGGAGGATGAAGACCTGGGGTTGCAGCCGCGGGGGAGGGGCCCTGCCGGCAGAGGGGTGGCCTGGGGATGTGCACTGCCTGCCTGCCACCTCTGTTTGGTGTCCCCCAGGCCCTGGTGGACGATACTGAGGATGTGTCCCTGGACTTCGGCAACGAAGAGGAGCTGGCCTTTCGGAAAGCCAAGATTAGGTATGTCACCGACGTGGCTGTGACATCACCCAGAGCCGCAAATTCACTTATTCATTCATTCATCATTCATTCATTCATTCAGAAGGTGTTGAGCACCTGGTGTGTGACAGGCATGGAACTAGGAACATACCCTGTGCAGATCAGACAAGGCCCCTGCCCTCCCGGGGCCTGCAGTGTGGGGTGCTGGGGGACTAACAGTGAATAGGCAAACAAAGATGGTCATGAGGTAATGACAGAGTGTGAGAAGATTTGAGAAGAAACTCAACAGGTGATGAAGGAAGGTAACGTGAAGGCCGCTAGCCCTAGCGCAGTCAGGGAGGGCCTCTCTGAGGAGGTGGCCTTTGAACTGTGACCTGAATGCTGAGAAGCCAGCCATGCGAGACCCTGTAGAAAGTGTTCCAAGCAGAAGAACAGCAGGTGCAAAGACCCTGAGGCTGTGTTGGGAGGTCCAAGAAAGGCCCTGTGTCTGGGGGTGGTGGGGA
The DNA here is from genome assembly GCF_003009895.1 of Hyaena hyaena. Taxonomy (NCBI): domain Eukaryota; kingdom Metazoa; phylum Chordata; class Mammalia; order Carnivora; family Hyaenidae; genus Hyaena; species Hyaena hyaena. Next base: position 2,144,273 of record NW_024080870.1, on the reverse strand, counting down.
AGGGAGAGGGGCTGGCGGGAGGCTGGAGAGCTGGACAGAGGCTTAGCTTTTTGTTCTCATCCCTGCCTCAGCGCCAGGCTGACTGACGTAGCACCCTGGGTCGAGTCACTTGCCTACCAGAGATCTTCCGTATCCCAGACGCTGGCAGGATTAGGGTGTGAGGAATGACGCATGGACACGGTTGCTGATGGCCCAGGCAGCTGCCGCATGTAGCAACCCCCATGCCTCAGCCGCCCTTACTCCCCATCTCTCTTTCCAGCCCTCAGGGTCAGCGGGGTGGGGGCCTGGCACCTACATGCCCTTCCTTTTCAGTTCTCGGATCCAAACCCAGTAAACCCCGGACTGGAATATGACCGCACTAGGCTACTGTAAACCCTAAACTTGCTGGCTTAAAAACAGCAGAAATGCATTCTCTCACGCTTCTGGAAGCCAGAAGTCCAAAACGAGTTTCACTGGGCCAAAAAAAGGCCTCGGCAGGACCACACCCCACCGGAGGCTGTGGGGGAAGGTCTGGCCCTTACCTTTCCCAGCTTCCACTGGGCGCGAGGCCAGCACTGTAGCATCTTTGACTCGCTCTCTCCGCTCCTTTTTCACGTTGCCTTTTCTCTGCCCAGCGTCCCTCTGTCTTCCTCTGCTAGGGTGGCTTGTGAATGCATTTGGGGCCCATCCGATGACCCAGGCTAAGGTCCCCATCTCAAGATCCTTCACTTAATCACATACGCAGAGTCCCTTTTGCCCCGTAAAGTGACATCCACGGATTCTAGGGATTAGGACCGGGGTGTTTTGGGAGGGGCATTCTCCAGCCTGCCCTAATGACCAACGACTGCTTGTCTTTAAGGAAAGACGCTGTAAGGAAACTGGAGTCCTGGGGGAAGATCTTATAGAACATCCGTTCTCGTCCGTGGTGCATGGCATACAGGGCGCACCCCCTTCCTTTGTGGAGGTGTCCAGTCCAGAGCAGGGATGGTCAACCCCAGCACGGCCGACATCTTGGGCCAGATGATTGTTTGCCGTGGGGGTTGCCCTGTGCATTGTACGATGCCACCAGTGCTCCCAGCCTCTCCTCACCGGATGCCAGGATCATCTCACCGACGATGAATCCAGACACTGCCAGGTGTCCCCCCAGGAGCAAACTCGCCCCCAGCTAAAAATTGCTGGTGAGGGGGGGATGGGTGTAGGTGTGCCCATGGCTGCTGTGACACCGTGTTTTCAATGCTGTGATGGGCAAGAGCTGGAGCAGTTACCCTGGTCGGGGGAGCGATGACAGCTGAGACCCGAAGGGCAGGTAGGAGGTAACCAAGCGGGAAGGGTATGACCCACAGTGGTTTGGAGGTGAGAGCATGAGTTTAAGGAGTTGACAGTGGTTCACAGCGACTTGGGAGCAAAGTCACCGAGAGTGGTGTGAGCAGAGGCCGGGGCCAGACCCCGAAGGGCTCATAAGGGAAGTGGTAGAGCTCTGCTGTCCACTAGAACTTTCTGTGAGGATGGGAATGTGCTAGATGTGTGCCGTCCAGTATGGTAGCCACCGGCCAACATGTGGCTCTCAAGCAGTTGGTGTGTGGCTACTGTGAAACTTGGGCAGAACTTTGGATATTTAATCTTTATTTTTTTATTTTACTTTATTTTTTAAATATTTTATTGTATTGCATTGTATTATATTATTTTATGTTAAAGTTTATTTATTTTGAGAGAGAGTGTGAGCATGGGCAGAGAGAGGGAGGGAGAGAGAATCCCAAGCAGGATCCGCACCATCAGTGCAGAGCGTAACACGGGGCTGGAACTCACAAACCGTGAGATTGTGACCTGAATCGAAATCGAGAGTCGACGCTCAACCGACTGAGCCACCCAGGGGCCCCTAAAGATTTTATTATTTAAGGTCATCTCTACACCCAACGTGGGGCTCGAACTCACAACCCCGAGACCAAGAGTTGCACGCTCCACCAACTGAGCCAGTCAGGCGGCCCTCATTTTAATTTAAGTTTCAGTGCCCACGCATAGCTACCATGTTGGACAGTAATAGGATCAGAGTCGCAGGACGGAGGAGGGACAGTAGAGGCAGGTGCGGGCGGGGAGGTGGAGGGAAGTGGGGGTGCCCAGAGACACATAGGCAGTAGGATCAGCCAGCCTTGGTGATGGGCAAGATGTAGGCTGGGGACAGGGACGGTAAAGGGCGGTGCCCAGGTCTCTAGCCTCGTGATCCCGGCAAAGGAGCACTTTTGGGGTCACAGAGGTTGGGCTCAGGAAGTCCCTGATTGGGATTGCCCAGTTCCTGGATTGTACTGGAATGTCTACTAGCCGGGTTTGGTGGGCAGCTGGGGAGAGAGGCTGGGAGCCTGGGCATTATTCAGAGGCCCCCCGGGGGTGGCAGCTCACGGACCCATGTGTGTCTCAGAGCCGCCCGTCCCAGAATCCTCTGGTGTGCCATGCTGGCTTCTGGGCCCAGCTCTGCACCCACTTAACCAGGTCAACAGGGTCTGGGCCTGGGAATGCGCATTTAAAATAGCATCTCTCCTTGACTCTGATAATCAAGAATATAGAGAAGTCTCTCAAATCCTGAGGATAACTGAGCTCCTGGATAGCAGGGTGGAAAGGGGGCTCTAAATGTGGTTGACGGATGGGCTTCAGGAGGTCAGGAGCCCTCTGAAAACTAGTATCTAAGTTTTGCATGTGTTGCTTAGGAAAAAAATTAAGAGTCACTAGTGTACAGTGAGAATCATTTGGGAATTCCTGTTAAAATGGACTCCACCTTGACTTTGAAGGAAGGTGATGTGACGGAAGGGAGTCTGGGGTATCGGGGCCACTTCTCTTACCGCTTGCTGTCTTTGTGGTTTTGGAAACGTCACCTCTTCTTGCTGAGCCTCCATTAACCCATCTGTAAAATGGAGATAATCGGACCAGCCTGAACTCCCCATGTGCATTTTTTAGTTTGTCGAGCAAGTAATTATCCAACATCTGCTGGGTATCAGGTGCTGAGCCCTGGGGTGGAGACCAGACCTGTTCCTCCCCTTCCTGTCCCCAGTTCTAGGTCATCGAGGTGCAGTGTTGTGGTAGGGGGTCTTGGGGGAGGGGACCTGGCAGTATCAGGGGAGGTTGTGACCCCATGGCACACCTGGGCAGGTAGAGGAACCGTTAGCCCAGTTCTCCGAGAATGTGTGTGCGTGTGCATGCGCTTTCCTTTCGTTTTTCCTTCCTTCCTTTCTTTCTCTTCTCTTTTCTCTTTTTCTCTTTCCGTCTTTCCTCCTGCCTTTCCTTCTTTCTTTTCTATGTTTTCTTTCTTCTTTCCTTCCTTCCTTCCTTCCTTCCTTCCTTCCTTCCTTCCTTCCTTCCTTCCTTCCTTCCTCCCCTTCCCTTCCCTTCCCTTCCCTTCCCTTCCCCCATCCCTGTCTCTTTCTCTCCTTTTTTATTTTCATTGGTGAGAAACCCCACAACCTGAAAGTTACCAGTTAAACAACTTTTAAGCATACAATTCAGTACCATTAAATATAGTTGTGTTGTTGTGAAGGAGATCTCCAGAACTTTCTCGTCTTGCAAATCTGAAACTCAGATTTTAAACACCTCCCCGTTTCCCCCGCCCCAGTCCCTGGCACCCAGCTTTCTTCCTTCTGTCCCTGTGAATGTGACAACTTCAGATACTCCATGTAAGTGGGATCGTATAGAATCTGTGCCTGGCTCATGTCATTTAACATAAACGTCCTTGGGGTACATCCATATTTTAGCAGGTGTTGGAATTTCCTTCGTTTTTAAAGGCCAAGCACTGATACACCGTGTCCTTCCGTTCATCTGCTGGTGGGCACCGGCTGCTTCAGGGGCTTAGCTCTCGTGAATAGTGCCTCAAGGACCATGGACGTGCAAATATATCTTCAGCCCCTGCTTTCAGCGCAGGCCCCACAGTGGAACTGCTGTGTCCTATGGTATTCTGTGTGTAAGTTTTCGAGGGATTTCTGTACCATTTTCCATAACACTTTGTACCATTTGAGAATTCGGCCAGTGATATGCAGGGCTCTGATTTCTCCACATCCTCACCAGCACATGTTACTTGCTGGGTTTTTTTTTTTTTTTCCATAGGAGCCATTCTGATGGATGTGGGGTACCTCATGGGGTGCTGATTGACATTTCCCTGATGATTGTTAGCGGTGAGCATCTTCTCATGCACATCTGGGCCATTTGTATGTCTTCTTTCATGAAATGTCCATCCAAGTTCTTTGCTCACTTAAAAAAAATTTTTTTAACGTTATTCATTTTTAAGAGATGGAGAGAGACAGAGCTTGGGTAGGGGAGGGGCAGAGAGAGAGGGAGACACAGAATCCGAAGCAGGCTCCAGGCTCCGAGCTGCCAGCACAGAACCCGACGTGGGGCTCAGACTCATGAGCCATGAGATCATGACCTGAGAAGTCAGATGCTTAACTGACTGAGCCACCCAGGTGCCCTTCTTTCCTTATTTTTTAATCGGGTGGAGTTTTTGCTGTTAAGTTGTAGAACTTCTTTATATATTGTGCATATTAATCCCTTATGAGATATACGATTTGCAGATATCCTCTCCCATCCCATAGGTTGTCTTTTGGCCCTGCTGATTGTGTCCTTTGATGCACAAAAGTTGTTTAGTTTGACGTAGTTCTATTTGCCTATTTTTACTTATGTTGTTGTTGCTTTTAGTGCCATGTTGTTTTGTGTTTTAAATTGAAATATAATTCATGTATCGTAGACCACCCTTTTAAAGTTTATGTTTTTTAATTTATTTTGAGAGGGAGAGAGAGAGCAAGTGGGGGAAGGGCAGAGAGAGAGGGAGACAGAATTCCAAGTAGTCTCCACACTGTCCGCGCAGAGCCCGATGTTAGACTCAAACTCATGAATTGTGAGATTGTGACTGGAGCCAAAATCAAGAGCCGGACGCTTAACCAACTGAGCCCATAAACCACCCTTTTAAAGATACAGCTTGGTGTGGTTTTTAGTATATTCACAAGGTAGTGCAGCGATCTCCACTGTCTAGTTTTGGAATTTTTTCATCTCCCCAGACAGAAACCCTGTACCCATTTAGCACTTGCTTTCCCTACATCTCCCCTCCCCCAGGCCCCAGCAACTATCCATCTACACTCTGTCCCTACGAATTTGCCTGCCCTGGACGTCTCCTAGAAATGGAATCACACAGCATGTGGTCCTTGCCTCTCTTCTTTCACTACACGTCATGTTTTCCAGGTTTGTCTGTGTTTGGACATTTCTTCGTTCCTTTTTATGGCTGAATAATACTTCATTGTTTGGCTAGAGCACATTTGGTTTATCCACTCCTAAGTTGATGGACATTTGCATTATTTCTGCCCTTGGTTCTTATGAGAAGGGCTGCTATGAACATCTGTGCACAAGTTCTTCTGTGGACATTTGTTTTTCAGTTCTCTGGGGCGTAAACCTAGGAGGGAAATCGCTGAGCCTATGGCAGACCCCGTGTTTTAGCCATGCTGTGTTGCAGACCCTCTCTGAGCAAGGACTCTGGGCTTTCGGCCGCCTCGGGGAGTAGACAGAGCCTGGACGTGAGATCACACAGACCCAGGTTTGGATCTTGAGTCCACAAGTCTCCAGCCCAGGTTAAGGGCTCAGCTTGGCAGGCAGCCTCACAAGACACAGATAGGCTTCCAGACAAAACTGAACCGACTCAGCCGGATGGAAGGATTTGAGACAACAATACCACATCTTTTCTCGCTGGGGGGTCCAGCCACCCCTCCACTCCCTCCCACAGTTCCCCGTGCTCTCCCACCTATGTGGGCCATGCTGGGGTGCTAGTGGCAATAGCCAGAGTGCTCTGAGTCACCTGGAAGTCTCAGCCTCAGTCTCCTACCAGACTTTTCTATGATTCTGTTCATAGTCAGGTCATTTCCTCCAGCCCACGGGCAGCTCCATGCTACGAGCGGGCAGATAGGACACTGCTGTGGGAGACCCAGCTCGTTCCCAGGCAGGCCTGATGGTAACCCTGTGCTTGCCGTGACCTTGACCAAGTCAGGGCACCTCCTGGGTCCCTAATGTCCTCATCTGTCCAATGGGGACGATGTTAGCTCCCTGGCAGGGTTGCGTAAAGTGTACTAGGTGAGGCGACAAATGTATACCGCCGGCTGAGGCGAACCATTGGCTCCTGTATGGCCTTCATAAATGCTGCCTGCTACCTGCCTTCTGTGTGGCTTCTGTGTCCTGTTGCTGTGGGCAGGGCCGGGGCAGAGGCGCATCCACAGGTGGAACCGGATGTCACACAGAGGCTGTCCGTGGAGCTGGAGACTGCCTCCTGTTGAAGTTATATCTGTATATATATATATCTTTTAAGGTGCCATCTTTATAAAATGCACGTAGACCCAAAGGCTGCGGGTCCCCGTCAGAGTAGGATGCTATCCTCCTGCTGCGGACAGAATTCTTAGATCTGATTGTCAGGGCCGGTGTGTCTGCAGGGTTCGGTCAGTGTTGCATGGCTGGCCCCCACCCAGCCCAGGGTCTCCAGCTGAGAACGCTGTCCCTTGGTCCCAGACGCCCTAGGGAGTCACATGTTAGCAGGGACCAGGCCCTCAGGCAAAACTCACAAGGAGCCAGAACTACCCGCCCCCCCCCCCGCCCCCGCTCCCCTGCAAATCCCTGACCAGCCCATCAAGCAGAAGAATAATGTTCTGTGTCTCAAGAAGCCTTTCCGCTGTCGCTTCGTCTTACCAGGCTGGACGCAGAAGTAGTTCCTCTAAATGAGCCACAGTTAAACAACAATGTTGGCTGTTTTTGAGGGGAAGTTAGAGGGAATGAAAAATAATAGTAATAGCGAACACCGAACCAGCACTCAGGATCCATCTAATCTGCATCGCAAACCTGTGAGATGGGGACTGTGATTTCCATGCTTCGAAGGTGAAGGAAATTGACAGAGAGACCCGAGGGACTGGCCCAGGGCCACGCGGCTAGGAGGCCGCAGGGTGCTGATTTGAGCCCGTGGAGGCCGAATCTTGCATCCCACTCTGCTTAGGGGCTGGGCTGCTCCCACAGGGAGGGACACCGGGGATGAGCCGTGGGAACAGCACCGTTAGGGCTTCCTCGTGGCGCGTCCTCTGGGGAATAATTTACAGTGTCCCAGGGTCCGTGGGGCTGCAGAATTGCTCCCAGTTTGTAGAGCAGGTTTTCTTTACATCAGCACTAGTCGACATTTGGGATGGATCATTCTTTGTTGTGGGGGCTGCCTTGTGCACTGTAGCATTTTAGCGACAGTAGCTCAGCACCCCATCCCCAGGTGACAGCCACAAATGTCTCCAGATGTGGCTACATATCTCCTGGGGACAAAATTGCACCTGTTGAGAGCCCTGATTAGCTTATTCTCTCTCCCTCTCTCTGTCTGTCTGTCTCTCTGTGTCTGTCTCTGTCTCCCCCTCCTCCTGATCTCCCTCCCTCTAGAGTTTGGATGAGTTAAATTTGCATTTGAGGGAACTCAGAGCATTCCCAGCACCTCTGTGTTTGACACTGACCCAAGGGAAGCTGGTGGGGCGAGAGGTGAGGGCGGTGCAGCCGGCAGAGGACAGACAGAGCCTTGGTGGCCACCTGCCATGCTCTGAAATCAACTCTAATTGCAGCTGTAATTGCTACACACGCGCGCGCATGCATGCACACACGCGCGCGCACACACGCACACACACACACAACCATACTCCAACACATAAGGAGGAGAATTTGGGGTTTTCTTTGTGGTTATTCCAGGAAGTCTGTTTGCCTCCGTAAGTGAGGACCCCAGTCCCCTGTCCCCAGTAGCCCTGGGGACGTCATGCCGCCCCTCCCCCCACCCTGAAATCTATCTTCAACATCTAGAAATACTACACGTAAGCAGGTCCCATCAAGGGCTGATGGTTTAATTTTAAGGAAGGCCCATAATTACCAAGGAAAACAACCCACAGAATCAGGGAACTAGACAAATTTCGGTTCTCTTTGATTAGAGCACAGAATTCATATTTTGAAATTAAGTCCTTGTATCAACAGCAGCTTAACTTCCCTTTAGTGACATTTCTTGCTAACATGAAATTGATTGCATAAGCCCCACCAACAATAAAATCACCAAAAGGAGAAGGAAAGGCATTTGGGGATGGTGGTCAGGGTCCTTGATGTTTGATATCTGACAGGAGGCTGACCCCTGAGGACCTATAGTATTTAATTCACTCATTCATTTATTCTGGGCTGATGCTATTGACGTGTGGGACCAGACACTCTTTTTATTATTATTATTTTTTAAAATTTATTTACTTATTTTGAGAGAGACAGAGACAGTGTGAGTGGGGGAGGGGCAGAGAGAGAGGGAGAGAGAGAATCCCAAGCAGGCTCCGCGCTATCAGCCCAGAGCGTGATGCAGGGCTCGAACCCACAAACCATGAGATCCTGACCTGAGCTGAAACCAAGAGTCAGATGCTCAACCGAGGCCAGACATTCTCTGTTGTGAGGACTATCTCGTGCACCGTAGCAGCATTTCCTGGCCACTACTCCACTGGATGGTAGTGGTCCCTGAATTGTGACAACCGAAAATGTCTCCAGATATTGCTAAGGGCAGGGGCAAAATCAATTCCCTTCGAGAACCACCATTTTTTTCCTTGTACTCACTTCATTTGTTCATTAAGTCAATGAAAACTCCCAAGAACCTCTGTGCACTGAACACGGTGCTGGGGGACACGGAGAGAACCAGACAGGCCTGGTCCTGACCCTCATGGAACTGACATTTTAATTAAGGAGAAGACAGTGACCATCTAAGCGACTCTCTATTCAACTTTAAGAAACTTTAGAGAGTGCTAGTGCTGGTAAGGGGTACGTGGGGGGTAAGGGGGCCTCCTTTAGACGAAGGGGGGCTCAGAGGTGTCTTTTTGGAAGAGGTGCATTTGGACTGAGGGACCCAAATGTGGAGGAGGAGCCAGGCATGGGAAGATGCACAGGAAGAGAGTCCTGGCACAGGAAACAGCAAGTGCAAAGGCCCTGAGGCGGGAAATGTATTTAGGGGTGGTGGAACCAGGAGGTAGGAAGTGAGGAGTGCGAGGAAGACAGTTGGAGATTCGTTAGGGGGACGGACATGAGGTTTTGAAGATCCCAGTGGAGAATTTGGAATTTCGTCTGCGTTTGATGGGCCATCTTTGTAGAGATTTGAGCAGGGAGGGGGTGGTATGACCCGACAGGCGCTGGAGGAGGCTGCCCGTGACTGCCCTGTGGCCACGGGGTCAGGGCAGAAGCAGCGAGACGGGTTAAGAGGCTGGTGAAGGGGCCGAAGCGGAGGCTGCCGGTGGCCTGGGCCGGCTCAGCTCCAGGCACCCGCTTGGGGACCTGGTTCAGGCTGACTTTTGTGCAGATTCTCCCAACCACCGAGGTATGAGTCCAAGGTCAGAGAGAGAGGGCTGGAAGCAGGCGGGGCCGAGATGCGGGTCTTGGGGTCTCAGGGCCCCAACTTCATCAGCATCCCCAGGGACCTCAAAGGAGGGGCGAGCCTTCGGGTCCTCGGGCTCTGTCCCTGCAGACGCCCACTCAGTCCCTGTGGCTATGGGTGTGGGAGCCTCCGGGAGCACGACTCTTCTGTGCCCCAAGCAACTTGGCAGATTTTTCTAGGCTGTCCATTTGTGGATGGTGAAGAACGCGCATGCTCACTGTCTGGCACGGGGCAGTAGGCATGGCTACAAAGCTCAGCCGTCTGTTCTGCTAAGTGACACTCGTTACATTTCCTTTTAAATTACATTTCCAGCTCAACGGGTCTGGGTCAGGATCTGAGGGGCTAGCCCTTCCCTGGCCCTGAGGAAATCCTCCCCACGCAGGGGCTGGGCCGTGGGTGTCCCCGGGTGGCTTACTCAGCCCTGCTCATCACAGGAGCTGGCACTTTCAGAATGAGTCAGACACGGCCACAGACCGTGTGTGTGGATCCTAACATTGTTCCTGCGTTACAATACACAGGTGTCTCTGCCCTGGATTTTAAAATACTTTGGAATAGAAATTGCAAAGGAATCGTTCGGGATACTGATTCCAAGCCTCAGACATACTCTTTTAGGCCAGGGAAGTATTTTAAATGAGTCAGATTTTATTTATTTATAACTTTTTAATGTTATTTATTAACTTAAAAATTTTTTAAATGTTTTATTTATTTCTGAGAAAGAGAGAGACAGCATGAGCAGGGGAGGGTCAGAGAGAGAGGGAGACACAGAATCCGAAACAGGCTCCAGGCTCTGAGCTGTCAGCACAGAGCCCGACGCAGGGCTCGAACCTGTGAACTGTGAGATCATGACCTGAACCCACGTGGGACGCTTAACCGACTGAGCCCCCAGGTGCCCTAAACTCGCTGTTTCTCAAACAGTTTTGAAAATATTTTTATTTTTTATTTTTTTAAAATGTTTTATTTATTTCTAGGAGAGAGAGAGAGAAACAGTGTGAACAGGGGAGGGTCAGAGAGAGAGGGAGTCACAGACTGAAACAGGCTCCAGGCTCTGAGCGGGCAGTCAGCACAGAGCCCGACGCGGGGCTCGAACCCATGAACCGCGAGATCATGACCTAAGCGGAAGTCGGGCGCTTAACCGACTAAGCCACCCAGGCGCCCCTTGAAAATCTTTTTAAACCATTTATATGTTGATTGCAAGTTTAATTCCATGTCCTCAGACATCTTAAACTACGATTTTAATTTTGGCGTTAGTCATGGTTTTGGGTGCCACACTGACCTGCAGACACGTGCGTAACGACACGTGTGCAGCAATGACAAAACCTCCTGCCCGCGATGGGATGATTGGTGGGCCCCAGGTGAAAGCATCGTAAAACACAGCAACAAAGCATGTTGTTAGAAAATAATATTTTGGGGGCACCTGGGCGGCTCAGTTGGTTAAGTGACTGGCTCTTGATTTCAGCTCAGGTCGTGAACTCACAGGTCGTGAGATCTAGCCCCGTGTCAGGCTGACAGTGCAGAGCCCGCTTGGGATTCTCTCCCTCCCTCTCTCTCTGCCCCTCCCCCGCTTGTGCCCTGTCTCTCTCTCTTTCTCTCTCCCTCCTCACAAAATAAATAAATAAGCATGGAAAAATATTTTTTAAGAAAATAATATTTTGAGTCAACATCCTTAAAATGACTTAAAAAATCTTTTATTTTGAAATACATTCAAACTTATCAGAAAACCGCAAGCATAGTACAGAGAACTACCACATGCCTTCCACCTGGGTTTACCAGGGGTTAACACTTTGCTCTGTGTGTGTGTGTGTGTGTAGGTGTGTTTGGAGGTATATATGCACACCAACCCAGGATTACCCACTGCATTTAGTTATTCTGGAATATTTCTAGCCTTTTTAAAATTTTTTTAAAATTTTATTTTAGAGAGTACTCTCACGAGTGGAGGACAGGGGCGGAGGGAGGGAGGAAGAGGGGGGGAGAGAGAGAGAGAGAAAGAGAGAGAGAGAGAGACTCAAGCAGGCTCCATGCTCAGTGCGGAGCCTGACGTGGGGCTTGATCCTATGAACCAGCCATGAGATCATGACCTGAGCCAAAATCAAGAGTTGGACTCTTAACCAACTGAGCCACCAGGCATCCCTAGCCTTTCTTTATCTTTCATGACTTAGATGGTTTTGAAGAGCCAAGGCCATTAGGAAATGTACCTAAACTTGGGTCTGTCTGATGGTTAGATTCAGGTGAAGACTTTTGGCAGAAAAACAGAAACAATGTTGTCTTACAAAAGGAAAAAAAATTTAAGCTCTGTCACTATTTAAGTTTTTTTTTTTAATTTTGAAAGAGAGAAAGAGAGAGAGAGAGAGATCACAAGCAGGGCAGGGAAAGAGAGAGGGAGAGACAGAATCCCAAGCAGGCTCTGCGCCATCAGCACAGAGCCTTGTGCGGGGCTTGAACTCACCAACCGTGAGATCATGACCTGAGCTGAAATCAAGAGTCAGACGCTTGACTGAACGAGCCACCCAGGTGCCCTTCAAGTTCTGTCACTATTTTTTTTTAACATTTTTATTTATTTCTAGGAGAGAGAGAGAGAGAGAGAGAGAGACAGCGTGAGCAGGGGAGGGTCAGAGAGAGAGGGAGACACAGACTCTGAAACAGGCTCCAGGCTCTGAGCTGGCAGTCAGCACAGAGCCCGACGCGGGGCTCGAACCCACGAACCGCGAGATATGACCTAAGCGAAAGTCGGACGCCCAACCGACTAAGCCACCCAGGCGCCCCAAGCTCTGTCACTATTAAAGGTGGCCCAGAAATGGCATTTTTTTGCCCTCCCCCACCTGTGAGCTGCACCCCAGCCCCCAGATTTTGGTCTTTGATTCTCTTTCCAAAGAACCCAGGGCTCCTGAGAGAGGAGCCACTTCCAAATCTGGATGCAGAAACCGCTCAGATTGGATCTGGCACATCCTTTTGTTGCCAGAAAGCACAAATATGTTTTGAAATGTCACAGAAGTTCTTTAGAAGAAAGAGCCCAGTATAACGGGGCCCCCACGGGCTGCGGTGGTGACTCGGTATCTGCTGAATGAATGGATGATGAATTTCATGAATATGAATGAATATGATTTCTATTTTCCCATTAAATAACCTATAAGTTGGGCCCTACCACCCACGGCCTTTGTTTCTAAGGTGCTATAAGATGCACGTTCAGTTACAGGTATTGGGGGCGTGGGACAGGAAATGAATGCCATGTTAATAATCACATCCATTCATGGGTACATTCTGATTCCAGAACCATTAAAATGGCCACAATGGAGGGAGAGACAGGATTCTCTCCATTTTGCGGATGAGACAGCTGAAGCTCCCAAGATTCAGGCCAAGGTCTCACCGTAGCTAACATTTGATGCCTTCAAATGCTGCCCTTTCTGGCAAAGTTTAGTTAGCTCTTCAGAAATAAAAGCACGTTAATGGGTGAATTCTACTTTCTCTTTTCAGTGCCCAAAGAAAGCACCCCACTCCGATGCAGGGTAAAAACAAATAATATGGATTTCTTGTTCAACCTCTCTGAGGTGCCTGCTGCCTGATTTAAAATGCCTTTGTGCTGGCTGACTTCCACTCCGGCCTTCTGGAAAGTTAGTCCTTTCTCTCCCTCTGTAATAACTCTGGGCCTCCCATTTAAAAGAGGTGACGGTAACACCATCTGCCCCCATGGCCTCCTCCCTCCATCCCCAACTCTCTCCAAGTAAGCCTAGGACCCTTCATTTTGCCACCTGGATTCTTAGAGGAACGTGACTCTCTCTGTCCTTCCTCCCTTTGAAACCACCTGACAAAACACAATGTGGGTTACACAGTTAAAAGTCTTTAACAGTAGAGCCTGTATCAGTTAGCTACTGCTGCATAACAAATTATGTCAGACTTAGTGGCTTCAGACAGCAATCACGGTCTCACAGTGTGAAGGTCAGCAGTCTGGGAGTAGCTCAGCTGAGTGGTTCCAGTTCTGGGTCTCATGAGGTTGCACTCAAGTGATCGGCCAAGGCTGAGGTCATCTGAAGGCTCAACCGGGGTGGGAGGAGCCCCTTCCAAGATGGCGCCTTCACACTGCTGTTGGTTGGGCACCTCAGCTCCCTGCCATGTGGGCCTTGCTGTAGCAGTGCTGCCAACATGACAGCTGGCTTCCCCTAGGGAGACAGGGAGAGAGGGGGAGAGCAAGGGAAAGTGACCGCAATGGAAAACTGTGACTTATAACCCAATCTCAGAAGTGACATACAGTCACTTCTGGTGTATTCTATTAGTCATGCAGAACGGCCCTGGTTCACTGTCGGAGTTGACTGTACAAGGGTGTGAACCCCAGGAGACTGGGATCATGGGGGAACACCTCAGAGGCTGGCTGCTTACGGAGCCCAGCCCCAAGGAGGAATGGACACGCGTGTGGCCACAGAGTGCCCACTGTGCTCCAGGCACTGGTGTTCGGTAGATGGGATTATCACTGTTTTGCAGGTGAGGAAACTGGACCAGGAAGGTTGAGTCACTGGTCTAAGGTCACACAGTAAATAGGAGAACTGAAATTTGCAAGGCAGTCATCTACTTCCCTGGCTACTTTAAAAAAAAAAAGAAAGAAAGAAAAAATATATATGTTATAGAGAGTTACAAGCACACACACCAAATAGGATGAAATCATGAACTCCACAGACCCATCACACAGCTTCAGAAATGATCGACTCATGGCCAGTCTTCTTTGAATTATACCCTGGTTATTTTGAAGCAAACTCCAGACATCACATCATGTCACTTCAAGCATAATTTGCTATGTTCTCTCTAAAAGAAAATTCCTTTTTATTTTATTTTATTTTTTAAAGAACATTTTCTTTTCTTTTTAAGTCTATTTATTTTGAGAGAGGGGGAGAGAGCAGATGCTGGGGAGGAGCAGAGAAAGAGGGAGAAAGAGAATCCCAAGCACACTCCGCACTCTCAGTGCACAGCCTGACGTGGGGTTTGATCCCCCTGAATGGTGAGATCATGACCTGAGCTGAAATCAAGAGTTGGGGCGGGGGGTGCCTGCGTGGCTCAGTCAGTTGAGTGTCTGACTTCAACTCAGGTCATGATCTTGCAGTTCGTGGGTTCAAGCCCCGCATCAGGCTCTGTGCTGACAGCTCAGAGCCTAGAGCCTGTTTCAGATTCTGTATCTCCCTCTCTCTCTGACCTTCCCCTGCTCATGCCATGTCTTTCACTCTCTCAGAAAGAAATGAAACACAAAAATTTTTTTTAAAAAGTTGGACGCTTAACCAGCTGAGCCACCCAGATGCCCCAGGAAAACTAATTTTCAAAAGCAGAGCCACAGTAGCATTTCCCACTTTAAAATAATGAATAATTCCCAAATATCCTGAAATATCTAGCCAGTGTCCAAGGTTTCTTGATTGTCTCATAACTGTATTTACTTATTACTTGTTGGACCGGCACCTGAGTAGCACTCACGTGGCTTGCTGGGTTTCTTTTAGGTCCTTTTAACCTGTGGGCTCCCCAGTCCTTCTGTCTTTTCTTCCCCTGTGCGATTGCTTTCATGATCTGGAGAGCTTCCTCCAGGCTGGATTTTGTGTGTCCATCAGTATTTTCTTCCGTCCCCTAGATTGCTTGCACGTTAGTAGCGGGAGCCGGAGGCTGGATGGGATTCAGGTGTGGTTGATTTGACGCCGGCTTCAAGGGGCGGGGGGTGTCCTTCCACTCGGGGCTCCTGATGCCTGCTCGGCCTCAGCTGCCTCCCGCCCCGGGTCCTCTCGGCGTGAACTGCAGCGATCTACTTTCTCCCCCTCGTCAACGTGTTAGTCATTGCCTCGTGTACGTTGTGAAGGGCACGACGCGTGTTAGGGTCTCGCCTTCATCCTTCCGCCTTGTAGACACGAGCGTGTCTTCTCCCCCATAGGGGGGCGCGGAGGGTTTGTAAGTATCGGGTGCCTTGCAGGTTGTTACTCGGATTGTCCCACTGTTGGCCGGGCGGGAGCCTCTTCCAGCCGGTTTCTGCGTCTTTTGCCCGACTTTATGGTCTTGGACGGCCTCCCTGCTACCTGGGGCTTCCGATGCCCTGTGCGTTTCTCCATCTGTGCCCGCAATCTCCCGCATGGACTCCAGAGGCCAGCATCTGGGCGCCTCTCTGGCCTCGGCTCTGTGCCTAGAAAGTGGCAGGTGAGCCCAGAATCCCATCTCTTAGGGGATGTATGTGGGGGGGGGGTGTCCCCAATGTCTGTGGCTCTGTGGGGGGCAGCCATCAGGTGCGGCAGCCTGGAAACCCTGGGCTGAGATTAAGGACTTGGGTTCTGGCGCTGAGTCTGCCGCTCGGAGCAGCTGCTAGCCCTTAGCGTGCCTTCCTGAACCTTCTTCCTTGGGTAACTCGGTTCCCTCCAGGGCCTGAAGCTGGAGAGGGGAGGTGGGGCTGATTCCAGCTGCCTTCACTTGCGTAAATGCTTCTTTGCTCAGACCCCGGGGCCCTTCACTTCACCTTGCTTCCCGCTTTCTCCTCTGCAAGCTGCCTACCTGGCTTACTTGGTGTCCCCGGGTAGGTATTAACAGGTTGATTCGTCTAACTCTCAAAAGGTGACCTTATTTGGAAATAGGGTCTTTGTGGATCGGTAGTTAAGCTGAGGTCCTCCTGGAGTAGGGTGGCCGCTAATGAAGCGTGACTGGTGTCCTTATGAAAAGCCAGCTTCAGGGAGACAGGCAAGTTTAGGACGCCGTGAGACACAGGGGGCAGACATTGGGGTGCCGGCCGCCATTGGAACCAACCCTGTCCACACTGGGAGTTTGGATTTCTGGCCCTGCAGCGGAGGCGGGGCAGGGGGAGCTAGAAATGTCTGTTGTTCTAAGTCACCCTGCTGGTGGTGCTTTGTTAACAGTAGCTGCGGAGACTCATACAGCAGGCGCCTGCTCTCCCACGGTGGCACCACCTGCATGCTCACTGAGACAGACTCTCGGGCCTCACCCCAGACCTCCCGAATCAGAGTCCTGATTTAACTCGGGACCCAGGTGATCCGTCTGTGGACGAAGGTGGTGGAATGGCTCCGCCCCGGACGGACGCACCGCGTCTGGCAACAGCTGGCATTACCTGACACCCCCCACCCCCCGCCGTGTAGGGACGTTACTCTCCCCTGTGACCTTCCCCACAGTGCCCTGCAGAGGCGCTGCTCCCCGTGCGCGTGCTGCACGCTCAGGGACACGTGATTCCCGTGAACTATGATTGACTGGCACTCCCTGGCATCTGGTCGTATGGGTGCGGAGAGTGGGACTCCCACAGAGAGGTCAAGTTACCTGCTCAGGGTCACACAGGTCTCCAGTGGGGCAGCTGGGATTTGAATCCAGGCAGCTGTTAACCGCTGCTCACCCCTCCCTCCTTCCCACTACTTTGGGAGGCTCCTGATGGCCGCTCTCATTTCCCCGTTTCTTTCTCGCCTATAAATTGTGGTAAACTACGTGTTGTGTAAAAGTGGCCATTTTTAACCGTTTAAAGTGAACAGTTCCGTGACCGGTGTGGACCCATCACTGTCGTTGGGTTCCAGAACCTTTTCATCACCCCGAAAGGGAACCCTGTGCCCATTAAACACGAATTCCCTGTCCCCGTCCCCCCACAGCCTCTCCTGAGCTTGCCGTCCCTCTAGATGTGCCTGTTCTGGATGTTTCCCAGGAGGGGACTCCTACCCCCTGTGACCCAGCTGCGTGTGCTTTGCTTTTTTCATTTGTTTTCCAGGTTCCTCCACGTTGTAGCAGGTGGTCGTACTTCGTCCCTTTTTTAAAATTTTATGTTTCATATTTTTTATTGTGGTTACATACACATCACCTAAAATTGACCATTTGGGCCATTTCCAACATACAGCTGCGGGGCAAGCGTCCCCACCGTCTGTCTGCCCGGACCGGAACCCTGTACGTGGTAAGCAGTAACTGTTCCCTCGCCGTCCTGCCTCGCCGGCTCTGTGCGCCTGGCTGTTCGAGGCCCCTTGTGCGGGTGGAACCCGCGGGTATCGGTGCCTGGCTGCGTTCACGGAAGCCCAATGCTTTCAAGGCTCTTCCAGCGATGGCCTGTGTCCGTGCTTCCTTCCTGTCTGTGGCCGAATAATGTCCCCCCGTGTGGATGGGTCACATTCTGTTCACGTACCTGGCAATGGGCACGTTTCCACCTTCTGGTGCCTGGGAAGGTTGCCGTTAGGCACACGCCGTACAGGTTTTTGTTGGAAGATGGGCTTTCGATTCTTTTGACTTCCAGTTGTTTTGAAAGCTCTGGGCTCTGTGGCTGGGGGAGGGGGGTCCCTGCCATGGTGCCCTCCCAGGAGAGAGGGGAAGACCCCCTCCCCCCCATAGGGCGCTGTGCAGGCCCAGCAGCCAGGGGCCCGCTGACTCGCCTCTGGATCCACTTTCATTTGCTGCTAAGCCTGTCCAGCCTCTAAAGTTGGGATGTCTCTTTAAAAAGAAATAAAGAACAGAAACAAGAGTTCAAGCCCTGGCAACCAGAGGGAAGTCTGGTTATTTTGTTTGTTGGTTTTTTTAAAATTTGCTACAACGCTCGGACTTCTGTTGTGCTAACCTTCGAACCCGAGCCGTTGAGGACCTAGCAGTCTGCGTCTGCGTCGGCCCAGGTGTCCTCACTGTCTGAAAAGCTGCCTGCCCGGGCTCAGCTGGAGGGGGCCATTGGTTGTCCTGTGAGGCAAGAAGCCAGGCTGCAGGACAGAGGTGCGAACACCGCCTCTGGGGCATTCTGGGGAAGAAACCTCCCCTCCTGCCCCGACGGGCCGCCCCCCTGGCTAGCCAGTCCCGTGGGGTTTCACGAGGGCACACAGGGCTCCCTGCTTTGACAAGTGCCGGTTCCTCCAGCCTCTCTCGTCTTTGCTCCTGGACCCGAGTCCATCTTGAAGATGCACTGGGAGAGGGCCACTTGATTGCGAGCAGACCCGGAGTCCCCCGAGGTCGTGTTAAAATACAGATTCGGGCTCAGGAGGCCTGGTGGGGGTCTGCTGGTCCCGTGTTTCCAAGACATCCCAGCCGTGGAGGGGAGTGGATGAGGGACGGGCAGGCGGTGTTGTGCCTGGGGGTCCCACGGTCTTCATGGTGGCAAGCTGCTGTGAGCGGAAGAGCCACCTGACTGTAAGTGGGCGTCAGGGCTGAAGAAATAAATAGCAGCACGCTACCCATTTTTAACAGTGGAAGGGGAAAACCTCTCAGAGAGGAGCTCTAAAAAGAGCCTCCCCGGCCGAAGCTTTCTCCCCCTCTCAAAAATCGTCACCATGAACGAGAAACAGTAGGCAGAGTGATTAAGCGCAGCCACCTGAGGCCCTCTGTCGTAGGTATTTCCTCTCCAGGAACCTCAGGCATCTGGGGTGGATGTTGGCCTCCCATTTTATAGCTGAGTAAACCAAGGCTCTGAGCGCTTGTACCTCGTCCGGGGCTGTACGCTCACTCGGCAAGGACGCGTGCGAGTGTGGGTCTAGGCTCTCTGTCAGGATCTCCTGTGTCCCGGTGGGGGCCCAGTGGACACTTAAATTCCAAGTAGAAGTGGCCTTGGTTGGTTGGTTGGCTTTGTTCTGTTTGCGAGGAATTGGTAAGCCCAGAACAAAGGGCCTGCTTTCTGGAATTTTCCTCATCCGTCCAACTGTAATGGTCAGTTTCTCAGTTGGGGATTTTTAGGTCTGGATTTTTATTCTGACCACAGATAGCCCCCAGAGTATCAATTCATGGGCTTGGTTTATTCTTGCCTCCATGCAAAGTTGAGGCTGCCTATGATTTCTTTACTTTTCTACTTTTTAATTTCCATTTACATAAAAGTACAGAGAGCTGTGAGCCTCCGTCATGATCAGGACGTGGCCAGTGTGTTTCATCTTTACTCCAGCCCCTGGGTTGTTGAGAAGCAAATTCTAGGCATCCTCTCAGATGCATGGTTTGTTTATTTGTTTTGTGGCAGAGTAAACCAAGGAGTAAAGATGCAGTCTTTCCTCAACCTTTGTCCCAGTGAAAAGCAGAGAGAGTTTTTTTAAAGTAGGTTTCGTGTACAGTGTGGAGCCCAATATGGGGCTTGAACTCATGACCCTGAGATCAAGAGGTGGATGCTTAAGGCACTGACCCACCCAGGCGCCCCTCCAGGATGAGATTTAAAGGATGAGAACATAAAATGGGGTGTTTGCTGAGGAACTGAAGCCAGAGACCGTCTTTAAAAACCAGAGCACGGTTTTCAAAGTAATTTGAACAATTAAACGAAAGAAGTTTTTAAGATCCTGTTCAATTCCTGCTGAATTCAGGATCGAACCAACCTTTTCCCCTCAAGTCAGAGCCACCTTAGAAGTGTAACGGAAGGGCGCCGGCGTAGTTCATTCCGTCAGGCATCTGACTCTTGATTTCGGCTCAGGTCACAATCTCCGGGTTTGTAAGATCGAGCCCCCTGTCGGGCTTTGCACTGATAGCCCGGAACCTGCTTGGGATTCTCCCTCTCCCCCTCTTCTGCTCACCCTGTCTTTCTCTCTTAAACCTTAAAATAAAAAAGTGTGAAAGGGGACGTATGTCCTCGTGGGACCTCCCCCGATTTTACTCTTTACTTTGTTTAGACACAGCCTCTCCCCAACCCCCATCCACCGCCACCCGTGTCCATTTTTAGACATTTAGAGCAGTTTTAGGTTTACAGAAAAACTGAGTAGAAAGTACAGAGTCCCGGTAAGCCCTCCCCGAGCCCAAGGCTCCCCATTAACAGCTGGCAGTAGTGTCCTGGATGTGTTACATATGATGGACCGACACAGCGTTACCCCGTGGGCCCTTGTTTACACGCGGGTTCGTGCTGGTGCTGTCCATCTTCTAGGCTTTGACGGACACGTGATGACCCGTATCCACCATTGTGTCGTACACAGTATTTCACTGCCCTGAAGGTCCCCTGTGCTCTGCTTATTCAGCCCTCCCTCACCACCCCCCGTAACCCCTAGCAACTTTTTTTTTTTTTTTTTTTTTTTTTCTGTGTTTTTTTTTTTTTTTTTTCCAGAACGTCCCTAGTGCTTAAGTCCTACAGTAAGCAGCCCTTTCACACTGGCTGCTTTCACTTTGTAATGTGCATTTAAGGTTCCTCTTTGTCTNAGGATCGGTAGTTAAGCTGAGGTCCTCCTGGAGTAGGGTGGCCGCTAATGAAGCGTGACTGGTGTCCTTATGAAAAGCCAGCTTCAGGGAGACAGGCAAGTTTAGGACGCCGTGAGACACAGGGGGCAGACATTGGGGTGCCGGCCGCCATTGGAACCAACCCTGTCCACACTGGGAGTTTGGATTTCTGGCCCTGCAGCGGAGGCGGGGCAGGGGGAGCAAGAAATGTCTGTTGTTCTAAGTCACCCTGCTGGTGGTGCTTTGTTAACAGTAGCTGCGGAGACACATACAGCAGGCGCCTGCTCTCCCACGGTGGCACCACCTGCATGCTCACTGAGACAGACTCTCGGGCCTCACCCCAGACCTCCCGAATCAGAGTCCTGATTTAACTCGGGACCCAGGTGATCCGTCTGTGGACGAAGGTGGTGGAATGGCTCCGCCCCGGACGGACGCACCGCGTCTGGCAACAGCTGGCATTACCTGACACCCCCCACCCCCCGCCGTGTAGGGACGTTACTCTCCCCTGTGACCTTCCCCACAGTGCCCTGCAGAGGCGCTGCTCCCCGTGCGCGTGCTGCACGCTCAGGGACACGTGATTCCCGTGAACTATGATTGACTGGCACTCCCTGGCATCTGGTCGTATGGGTGCGGAGAGTGGGACTCCCACAGAGAGGTCAAGTTACCTGCTCAGGGTCACACAGGTCTCCAGTGGGGCAGCTGGGATTTGAATCCAGGCAGCTGTTAACCGCTGCTCACCCCTCCCTCCTTCCCACTACTTTGGGAGGCTCCTGATGGCCGCTCTCATTTCCCCGTTTCTTTCTCGCCTATAAATTGTGGTAAACTACGTGTTGTGTAAAAGTGGCCATTTTTAACCGTTTAAAGTGAACAGTTCCGTGACCGGTGTGGACCCATCACTGTCGTTGGGTTCCAGAACCTTTTCATCACCCCGAAAGGGAACCCTGTGCCCATTAAACACGAATTCCCTGTCCCCGTCCCCCCACAGCCTCTCCTGAGCTTGCCGTCCCTCTAGATGTGCCTGTTCTGGATGTTTCCCAGGAGGGGACTCCTACCCCCTGTGACCCAGCTGCGTGTGCTTTGCTTTTTTCATTTGTTTTCCAGGTTCCTCCACGTTGTAGCAGGTGGTCGTACTTCGTCCCTTTTTTAAAATTTTATGTTTCATATTTTTTATTGTGGTTACATACACATCACCTAAAATTGACCATTTGGGCCATTTCCAACATACAGCTGCGGGGCAAGCGTCCCCACCGTCTGTCTGCCCGGACCGGAACCCTGTACGTGGTAAGCAGTAACTGTTCCCTCGCCGTCCTGCCTCGCCGGCTCTGTGCGCCTGGCTGTTCGAGGCCCCTTGTGCGGGTGGAACCCGCGGGTATCGGTGCCTGGCTGCGTTCACGGAAGCCCAATGCTTTCAAGGCTCTTCCAGCGATGGCCTGTGTCCGTGCTTCCTTCCTGTCTGTGGCCGAATAATGTCCCCCCGTGTGGATGGGTCACATTCTGTTCACGTACCTGGCAATGGGCACGTTTCCACCTTCTGGTGCCTGGGAAGGTTGCCGTTAGGCACACGCCGTACAGGTTTTTGTTGGAAGATGGGCTTTCGATTCTTTTGACTTCCAGTTGTTTTGAAAGCTCTGGGCTCTGTGGCTGGGGGAGGGGGGTCCCTGCCATGGTGCCCTCCCAGGAGAGAGGGGAAGACCCCCTCCCCCCCATAGGGCGCTGTGCAGGCCCAGCAGCCAGGGGCCCGCTGACTCGCCTCTGGATCCACTTTCATTTGCTGCTAAGCCTGTCCAGCCTCTAAAGTTGGGATGTCTCTTTAAAAAGAAATAAAGAACAGAAACAAGAGTTCAAGCCCTGGCAACCAGAGGGAAGTCTGGTTATTTTGTTTGTTGGTTTTTTTAAAATTTGCTACAACGCTCGGACTTCTGTTGTGCTAACCTTCGAACCCGAGCCGTTGAGGACCTAGCAGTCTGCGTCTGCGTCGGCCCAGGTGTCCTCACTGTCTGAAAAGCTGCCTGCCCGGGCTCAGCTGGAGGGGGCCATTGGTTGTCCTGTGAGGCAAGAAGCCAGGCTGCAGGACAGAGGTGCGAACACCGCCTCTGGGGCATTCTGGGGAAGAAACCTCCCCTCCTGCCCCGACGGGCCGCCCCCCTGGCTAGCCAGTCCCGTGGGGTTTCACGAGGGCACACAGGGCTCCCTGCTTTGACAAGTGCCGGTTCCTCCAGCCTCTCTCGTCTTTGCTCCTGGACCCGAGTCCATCTTGAAGATGCACTGGGAGAGGGCCACTTGATTGCGAGCAGACCCGGAGTCCCCCGAGGTCGTGTTAAAATACAGATTCGGGCTCAGGAGGCCTGGTGGGGGTCTGCTGGTCCCGTGTTTCCAAGACATCCCAGCCGTGGAGGGGAGTGGATGAGGGACGGGCAGGCGGTGTTGTGCCTGGGGGTCCCACGGTCTTCATGGTGGCAAGCTGCTGTGAGCGGAAGAGCCACCTGACTGTAAGTGGGCGTCAGGGCTGAAGAAATAAATAGCAGCACGCTACCCATTTTTAACAGTGGAAGGGGAAAACCTCTCAGAGAGGAGCTCTAAAAAGAGCCTCCCCGGCCGAAGCTTTCTCCCCCTCTCAAAAATCGTCACCATGAACGAGAAACAGTAGGCAGAGTGATTAAGCGCAGCCACCTGAGGCCCTCTGTCGTAGGTATTTCCTCTCCAGGAACCTCAGGCATCTGGGGTGGATGTTGGCCTCCCATTTTATAGCTGAGTAAACCAAGGCTCTGAGCGCTTGTACCTCGTCCGGGGCTGTACGCTCACTCGGCAAGGACGCGTGCGAGTGTGGGTCTAGGCTCTCTGTCAGGATCTCCTGTGTCCCGGTGGGGGCCCAGTGGACACTTAAATTCCAAGTAGAAGTGGCCTTGGTTGGTTGGTTGGCTTTGTTCTGTTTGCGAGGAATTGGTAAGCCCAGAACAAAGGGCCTGCTTTCTGGAATTTTCCTCATCCGTCCAACTGTAATGGTCAGTTTCTCAGTTGGGGATTTTTAGGTCTGGATTTTTATTCTGACCACAGATAGCCCCCAGAGTATCAATTCATGGGCTTGGTTTATTCTTGCCTCCATGCAAAGTTGAGGCTGCCTATGATTTCTTTACTTTTCTACTTTTTAATTTCCATTTACATAAAAGTACAGAGAGCTGTGAGCCTCCGTCATGATCAGGACGTGGCCAGTGTGTTTCATCTTTACTCCAGCCCCTGGGTTGTTGAGAAGCAAATTCTAGGCATCCTCTCAGATGCATGGTTTGTTTATTTGTTTTGTGGCAGAGTAAACCAAGGAGTAAAGATGCAGTCTTTCCTCAACCTTTGTCCCAGTGAAAAGCAGAGAGAGTTTTTTTAAAGTAGGTTTCGTGTACAGTGTGGAGCCCAATATGGGGCTTGAACTCATGACCCTGAGATCAAGAGGTGGATGCTTAAGGCACTGACCCACCCAGGCGCCCCTCCAGGATGAGATTTAAAGGATGAGAACATAAAATGGGGTGTTTGCTGAGGAACTGAAGCCAGAGACCGTCTTTAAAAACCAGAGCACGGTTTTCAAAGTAATTTGAACAATTAAACGAAAGAAGTTTTTAAGATCCTGTTCAATTCCTGCTGAATTCAGGATCGAACCAACCTTTTCCCCTCAAGTCAGAGCCACCTTAGAAGTGTAACGGAAGGGCGCCGGCGTAGTTCATTCCGTCAGGCATCTGACTCTTGATTTCGGCTCAGGTCACAATCTCCGGGTTTGTAAGATCGAGCCCCCTGTCGGGCTTTGCACTGATAGCCCGGAACCTGCTTGGGATTCTCCCTCTCCCCCTCTTCTGCTCACCCTGTCTTTCTCTCTTAAACCTTAAAATAAAAAAGTGTGAAAGGGGACGTATGTCCTCGTGGGACCTCCCCCGATTTTACTCTTTACTTTGTTTAGACACAGCCTCTCCCCAACCCCCATCCACCGCCACCCGTGTCCATTTTTAGACATTTAGAGCAGTTTTAGGTTTACAGAAAAACTGAGTAGAAAGTACAGAGTCCCGGTAAGCCCTCCCCGAGCCCAAGGCTCCCCATTAACAGCTGGCAGTAGTGTCCTGGATGTGTTACATATGATGGACCGACACAGCGTTACCCCGTGGGCCCTTGTTTACACGCGGGTTCGTGCTGGTGCTGTCCATCTTCTAGGCTTTGACGGACACGTGATGACCCGTATCCACCATTGTGTCGTACACAGTATTTCACTGCCCTGAAGGTCCCCTGTGCTCTGCTTATTCAGCCCTCCCTCACCACCCCCCGTAACCCCTAGCAATTTTTTTTTTTTTTTTTTTTTTTTTACTGTGTCCATAGTTGAGTTTTGCCCAGAACGTCCCTAGTGCTTAAGTCCTACAGTAAGCAGCCCTTTCACACTGGCTGCTTTCACTTTGTAATGTGCATTTAAGGTTCCTCTTTGTCTTTTTGTGGCCCGAGAGCTCATTTCTTTCTAGCTCTGAATAATACTCCCCTGTGTGGCAGGACCCACAGTTTATCTGTTCACCTGTCGAGGACGGACGTCTTGAGTCGCTCCCACTTGGGGGAAGCAATGCATGAAGTTGCTGTAAATGTCTGTGTCCTGTCGTAGGCGTGGACTGAAGTTGTCAACTCATTTGGGTCAATACTGAGCAGCGGGCTTGCTGGACTATATCACAAGTAGAGTTTGTAGGCTGATTTGCAAAGACTTCTCTTTGGTAGCTTGAATCAAAACTTTTTAAAGGTGTAATGTACACAAAGTACACTAAAGTAGATGGTTTGAAATTTTTTAAATATTTTTCTTAAAAAATTTTTTTTAATATTTATTTTTAAGAGAGACAAAGCATGAGCAGGGGAGGGGCTGAGAGAGGGAGACACAGAATCTGAAGCAGGCTCCAGGCTCTGAGCTGTCAGCACAGAATCCGACACGGGGCTCAAACCCACAAACCGTGAGATCGTGACCTGTGCTGAAGTTGGACACTTAACCGACTGAGCCACCCAGGCAACCCTGAACTTATTTTTAAAGTTTATTTATTTTGAGGGAGAGAGAGAAAGCAAGCAGGGGAGGGGCAGAAAGAGCCAGAGAGAAAGAATTTTGGGCAGGCTCCACGCCATCAGCACAGAGCCCAATGTGGGGCCCAAACCCATGAACCGTGAGATCATGTCCTGAGCTCAAGTTGGATGCTTAACCAGCTGGGCCTCCCAGGAGCCCTGGTTTGAACTTTGATACCTGTATGCCCATGAGATGGAGCTGAGGAGTGTTCCGCACCCTCCCTCAGCCACACCCAGAGAAAATGATACTCGACTTCCAGCCCCATCCGTGGGCTCTGCCTTCGGCCAGCTCCCAACCCGCAGCTTCAGAAAGCAGATTTTTGGTGGAGGTGGGGAGGCATTAGTAGCAATTTGCTTTATTTTGGTTGGTTTTGCTCTAACATTTATTTTTCACTTTTACGTATTTTAGAGCATGAGCTCTCTCAAGGTTGGGGGGGGATCTTATGTAGGCTCCGTGCTCAGCAGGGCTTGACCCCATGGCCCTGGGATTCTGACTTGAGCCCAAATCAAGGGTCAGAGGTTCAGCTGACAGAGCCCCCCAGGCACCCCTCTTTTGGGTGGTTGTGAATGGCAATGCCGTCTTTGTTGACGCTGGGCTGGAGCGGAGGCTGGCATGCCGCCGGGGTACATGTTTTCGGCTCTGCAGGCTGGCGCGCAAGCGTGGCTGTGATCCACTAGAACTTGACTTAGAGAAACAGGCCAGGTCTCTGAGGCCCGCGGACAGCAGCGCTTTCCCTTGGTAGCACTTGAGGTCACGGCCGCCCTCCAGGTCTGATGCGCCTGCCCTGGGAGGGGGTAGCGGCTGGCACACCCCTTCAGGCTTGCCCAGGGCCGGGCCAGGCGCAGCCCCTGCTGCATCTCCTCTACGGGGGAGACCGCAGCTGTAGGGCACAGATCTCTGAAAATGGAGACCCCGAAACACCAGCCCATGAACACTCCCCGCCCCCCCCATCCCTTGACCAGGGCAAGGGTTGCGTGCCGAGTGGAAAGCATGACCTGTTCACGCTGAGGAAGGAAGAGGGTTCTTCAGTGAAATGGAGGGATGGGGGCGGATAGGGAGAGGTCAGGAGGCTCGGGGGATCCCTGCAGAGGTGAAGGTCTGCCCGTGGCTAGTGAGAGAGAAAGTTGCGGTCGTGAGGGGAATTTCACAGCCGAGTTCCTTGGAGGTGGACAGGTTTCGAGCGGCTGGGAGCTGAGGTAAGCCGGTCACGGTCACTGAGCACGGTGTGTGTGTGAAGCACTTTGTACGTGCCACCTTCCACTTGATCTTGTAACAGCTAGGAAGCGGCCGGCGCTGGCATTCCCACATTACACTAGTGGAGACTGGGGCGGGTAGAGGTCACGTGGCTGCGGGAGGGCCGCCAGGCTGCACCGACCATGGAGCCAGGATTTGAACACAGGCAGGCCGGCACCTGGGTCCTGGTTGCCTCTCAGGGGGCCCCTCGGGTGGGGGCCTGGGAGGGTGGGGTTGGCAGCCAGTGGCATGGGGAGGCGGAGGTGACGGTCAGGGCGTGTGTGTGCCCCGTGGCCGTGGAGGTGGCAGAGAGAACCCTGAGGGGCGGGGGAACCTCCCAGCAGGGAAAGGTGGACAGGTGTAAGCCATGGGCTGGAAGCTTCCCCTGTGAGGGGAGGCAGGGCACACGGGCTAGACCACCTTCAGCAGCGGACCGAAGGAGGGTGTGCAGGGCCGCCCCGAGGACTGCCTGCATCGGACGGGATGAGCATGCTGTGCGAGGGGGCAGGAGGCCGCCTTTTGTACCTGGGCCTTTTGAGTAATGACGGTGGCCACGATAATAGTACTTTCCATTACAACTTAAGGAAAGCATTTAACTGGGACCCAGCGAAGCAGAACTTTCCAACAATGGGAGTTTTTCTGCGTTTTATTTTAGGAAACCACAGCCCAAAAAAAAAAAAAAAGAAAAAAAAGGGTGGGCAGGGGATTTATTCGAATGCGTGAACTTCCAGGTTTTACCCCAGATCCACAGACATGTTTGGGTCTCACATCAGGTCTATGCAGTTGGACAATATAGACTCAACTGCATGGCTCAGCCCAGCAAGTATTTGCCGAGAATCTTAAATGCCAGATACTATCACGCGTGTAAAATGATCTCAGACGTGATTTCCTGCCCTGAATGAAGTTTCAGTTCTTGAAAGACTTCTTTATCTTTGGCGTGGAGGCGGGAGTGTATTAAGACACTGAGTTAAGAGATGCTCAAGATTTAAGGTTAGGGGCATGTGGGGGGCTCAGTCGGTCAAGCATCGGACTCTTGATTTCGGCTCAGGTTATGATCTCCAGGTTTGTGCGTTCGAGCCCCGGGTCGGGCCCTGCCCACACTGCGCAGAGCCTGCTTCGGATCCTCAGTCTCGCTCCTTCCGGCCCTCTCCCGGTCACCCATGCACACTCCCTCACCCTCAAACATTTAAAGAAAGATGTAAGGTTAAAAGGGTGTCAGAGACTGTTGAGGGTCTTATTTTCTGGGAACATTCCAGATCTGGACAGTCTTCACGGTAACATCTGATTGTCCAGGGCTGGGTCCACGTCCCTGGCTGGCTTGCACTCAGACCCCCAGAAGAGCTCAGGATCTGAAAGGTACAGAGGAGAAACGTGCTGGTGACGGGCTGGTGTTGTGGCACCGCTCCGTCTGCCTTGGGCACATGGGGGGGCACATGCAGAAGCGGCTACAAATTACGCTTCTGAATCCGTTCCCACTCCCTTAAGAGTCAGAAACTGCACAATCACACAGGAACCCAGTTTGCTTCCTCCACGTGGTCCTTCTTGTAAAGGAGCAGGGACCTCCCTGACTCGACTGCCTCTCTGACTCCCTGGAGGCTGCCGGTTGGAGGCTCCCGGGCCCACGGGAAACACGTGCTGCAGTATCTTATTCACACTACCAGTCGCTGTCCTTTAAAAACACTTTCCCATCGCAACTGTGAAGTTCCGGCACCTTGTGCGAAAGCCGGGCCTGGCAGCCCACCAGCCCCTCCGGCCAGAGTCCCGGCTGCTGCTTTAAGTGCCAGGCACCGTCGGGCTCACATGGATGCCATCTCCGTCTTCCCTGCTTGTTTGTCCCCATGCTCTATCAAAGTGGATTCCCAAGAAAACGACCGGAGGCCAGGACGGTCTTCCGGCTGGTCCCTGTCCCCCACCACCCGCACCTGCCTGACCCCTCTAGGCCTTTGCTCCCTCTGCTCTGGGGGCACAGGGGGCCCTTGTCCTCAGTCGACCCCGAGGTGTCTGGTCTTTCAGACTCTTTTCTTTATGAAGTGCCGCAGACGGAGTCTGGATTTTCTTCTCTCAAAGACCCCACCTTCCCCGAGGACACGAGACCCCACCCGTGGGCTGCACGTGGACTGCACCGTCACTGGTGGAATCACCCAACCTTTACCTTTAGGGAACTGGTCCTTCTCTCTGCAGGTGGGAAGGCAGTGACCACCGTCCTGTTTCACTTCAGAGGGTGGCCAAGTTTCGAGGAAAGCAAGGGATGTTTGAACTCAGGGGAAAGTACTGGATTCTTCGAGGGGAGAGGTGCCAGTAGACGAATGACTGTCCGGGACTGGGGACTGACGGACGTTGGAGCGCTGGGCCTGCGCTGGGCCGCGGCGCCCCAGGAACGGCACGCAAAGTCAGAGCCCACGGGGTGCGCTCAGTGACGGGGCTTGGGGGCTCTTTCCCAGGCACCCGTTGGCCACCTTCTTCCACCTGTTCTTCCGGGTGAGCGCCATCGTCACCTACGTGTGCTGCGACTGGCTCAGCAGAAGCTTTGTGGGCTGCTTCGTCACTGTGCTGCTCCTCCTGTCCTGCGACTTCTGGTCGGTGAAGGTAAGGAACGACAGGGACACTCCCGCCGCATGTGGTGGTTTGAGCCAAGAGGTACTTTCGTTGAAACTGCAAATACACACGGAGCCAACGTCCTTGAAATTCGAGTTAGAATCCATCGTTCAGAGGTGACAAATGGATCTGGTCCTTCCGTCACGGCCGCAAGGATGTCTTAGGAGAGGGACGCTCCATCTGGCTTTGGGTTTTCGGCAAACTTGGCATACACTTAAAGTACGTATGTATTTTGGGGGGGGGTGCTGGGGGGCCGGCGGGGGGGTCATGTTTAAAGGTAAACAGAGGAGTAAATTAGTAGCCTCCGACTGATTCTGAGAAGCTGCCGTGCTGCAGTCCCCCCTGCCCTGCTCCGGGCACAAGTTCAACATGAATGTACTTCCCTTGGTCAGTGAAAAGACCACCCCGTCTTTATGGGAGCCTGGAGTCCTGTGTCCCTCTCCCCCAGAACATCACCGGGAGACTCCTGGTGGGCCTCCACTGGCGGAACCAGATAGATGAAGATGGGAAGAGCCACTGGATCTTCGAGGCCAGAAAGGTACTGTCGGCTCTGGGCCAGCCCTGGGGGGTGGGGGAGTGCCGGGGACGCATGTGCCAGCTCCCCCCCAGGCTCCGCGGGTCTGCTTCCCGCTCCTGCGTGCCCCCGGCCCTGCAGGTGCCCTAGAAGAAGAGGCGAGGCCAGGTGCGCGCTCCTCTCGCAGACGGACCCCTCCCGCCCACAGGCGTCCCCCCAGCACGCCGCCACGGAGGCAGAGGCGCGCATCTTCTGGCTTGGCCTCATCATCTGCCCCGTGATCTGGATCGTGTTCTTCTTCAGCACCTTGTTCTCCTTGAAGCTCAAGTGGCTGGTAAGGCGGCGTGCAGCCCGGCCGGGGCTCCAGCATCGCAGGGTGGGGCCGTGGGAGTGGGTTTCGTTGTTATCATCGGGCATCCTGAGGTCCTTCCCGGCCCGGCTGTTTCGCCCATCGAGCCTGTGCAATTCGGGCCGGTTCCTCGTGGCTGTCGTTGCCACTGTGAGTTTTGGGGTATTTTCATCACCCCAAAGGAACCCCTGTATCTTTTAGACCTCGCTCCCTCCTGGCCCTGCCCCTCGTTCATCTTTGTTCCAGGAGGCTTACCTATTCCAGATACTTGCTATAACAGGAACTCTAGAACATGATCGCTTGTGATCTTGCACTTGAGGTGGGATTTTCCAGGTTCATGGGTGCTAGAGCAACTGTCCGTACGTCCCTCCCTTTTTATGCCCGCTGGGTGGCCGCGCTTCTTTTAGTGTACCCACTCCTCCCCGGCGGGCCCTTCGCGGTAACTTTGGGACTCCTGTGCATCCTGCCGGGAGGAGGTGTGGGTGAGGGCCTGCCTACTGTGGAGCCCTTCCCCGATGGCAGTGAGCTCGCCTCAGTGTTGCGACCTTACGATCTTGTTACTGTGACGTAGCTCCCTCGCTGGGAAAACAAAAGGCCCACGGACCGTGTGGTCGTTAAAAGCAGGGGCCCTGGAGCTGGGATGTGGTCCGGCCACGCAGCAGCGCTGGGACTTGGGCAACTTTGGTTTCTCTGGCTTTAGTTTCTTCCCTGTAAAATGGGATAATAATGGCACCAACCTCTTGGGCTGTTGGTGACAAAAAGGTGTCTGTGATTACGTGAGCGCTCCGTGAAGACTGGGTGTAACCAGGTACAGATCAGAGCCGCTTCTGTGCGGTTTGGGGGGGAACGTTTCAATATATGCTTTTCCAAGAATGTGCTTTGTGTGAGCGCAGGCCCTCGTGATAGCCGGGATCTCTCTGCAAGCTGCTAACCTCTATGGCTACATCCTTTGTAAGATGGGAGGCGAGAGGGACAGGAGCAAAGCCACAGCCAGTTTTCTGTCCCACGCAGTGATCCCCATGGTGAGTCCCACGTCTTCCTCGTGGACCCCGCACTCCAGACGCTGGAAATGACGGAGGCCCCCTGGCCACTGCAATGTTAACATTGTCTCTATCAGTCCGGCTGCCCCGTCAGGAGCACAAAAAAACACCACACAAAAATATTTTAACTTTGCTTATATTTCTACAAGTGAGAGTGATCTTTCCAATTTGATCAGGTTCATCTTAAAATGGATTGAACCGTCTTAAAAATCTGACCAACGCTGCTTTCTGTCAAGACACTGAGCAACAAGCGCTGTGGGCTTTTGGTTACATGGCGGGTTTGCTCTGGCCCCTGAATCAGCAGAATCGGGCCCCTCACGTGTGAGGGCCAAGCCACAGCTGACTTTTCCCCTCGTAGGCCAGCCCGAGGGACTTCCAGAAGCCTGGCCTCGAGGGGCTGGAGATTCACAAACATTAGGTAAGAGGCCCGACCAATGGGGGGGGGGGGGGCCTGGGCACACAGCCAGGTGGGAGCCAGCCTGCGCCCGCAGGGGTTTGCCAGACCTGCCCTCCCCCTTTCCTCACACAGATCACGCACAAACCTTGCCGTGTGTGCAGGCCTGCAGGGGGTGGGGCAGGACCCGAGAGAAGGGCAGGGAGAGAACAAGGGATCTGCCCACCCACGTCTGCCGGAAAAACTTCCCTGGCTGCTGTCCGTCCCTGTCCAGCTCCTGGCCGTGGGCGAACGTGAGGGTGGACATGGGTCTCTGCTTTCACGTGATTAGAAAGAAGCCCTGTCCTCTAGGACGCTGGCCGTGAGGGGCACAGTGTGCACGTACTGCTGCACAGGGAATACACCCAGACACCATTCTGTTACCCGGGGGAGTTAGGGCTTTTCAAGGACTGGGGGCACTATTTTCACTTCTCCCTCCTCCTGACGGAGCAGCATTTGGACGACGCTGTTTGAAACCATGAGTGGGTTTTGCAATGAGGCCACATGTCCCTCCCTGTGCTTCCTTTTCAGGCCTGACTTCTGAGGTGGCAGCGGCTTAAGCGCGAAGGCCTGTAACTGCACCAGCTTCCGCCAGAGCAGAATTCCCCGACCAGGAAGCCACGGGCTTCGTACCAGAAGCAGGCCTCGGAGGAGAGCTCAGAGGTTTTTATTTTTAAGATGGCACATTTGTAAAGAATGCCTTTATGTATGTCGAAAAGTATACAAACATCATGATTAAAGCATCTCTCAAAGATGACTTCACGCCCTACCAGAGTCCGGTCCCTTTCTGCCTGTGACCCCCACTCTGTCCCCACGCTGCTCGGGCTGGACTGCACATGCGGCCTGCGTCTGGCATGTCCTGTTTCAGGAAGCGCTCAGGTGCTCTGGTTGTGGCTGATGGAGGCCACAGAACTCCTGGATTTCTGGAAGAGAAGCCACAGAAGCAGTGACCACGAGTCAGGCTGTGACAGCCGTGCGTGGGCTGGTGACGGCCCGACCCCTGGACATCCTGATCCTGCTCCACCCAGTGTCTTCAACAGCATTCATCCCAGATCCTAAGTACCTGGTTTCTCACAGACGCCTGGCTTCCTGGGCCGAAGGCTCATCCCAGCCCCTACTGGCCCTACAGTCCCCACCCGAGGCTGCAGGGCACCGACCCTAATGACCCACAGATGACCCCCGCTGGGATCTCACATGGCGCGCCACAGCCCTCTGCAGTCCCGGGACCCCTGCGCACACGTACTCTGAATGATCCCTCTGTAGGCTACAGCAGCTGGCGAGTCTGGTGCCTCCATCAAAAAAGACTGTCCTTTGTCGCAACTCTTACCTTCAGGAGACAAATGAAAAGGAAAAAAGAGGCAGCAGTGGTACGATGAACTGGGGGATTCGTTCTGGCCCTGTGACATCACGGAAGCCCCGCGCCCACCTCCCCAGCGCAGAGCACAGCCGAGGAACGCACAAACTGCACAGGGACATAGAGCACACGGGTTCCACCCGGTGCTTTATCACATTGGCGTCTGTCTGGTTGCTGGGCTTTCCCAGCGGCCTCCCAAGGACCCACAGGTGAGCCGAGGACGTGTCCGGCCAGAATCCAGGGGCCACAGTGCAGGGACCCCGCCGGGCAGGTGTTTTCCCCTCCCCCAAGCCTGGGCTGCCCCTGTCCGCCTGCCCAGCACCGTGGGAGAGGCAGGGCCGTGGTGCTGGGAGAAGTGGGCCCTGGCAAGGCCAGCTGTGGAACTGGCCCTCCCTCGCCTCTCCTAGGACGCTGCCCCCTGAGACAGGGAAACTGAGGCCAGGGAGAGCCAAGACGGGGAGGGGGAGGTTGGCAGAAGTGGAGCCCAGATAAGCCTGGGCTACCCTGGGATGAGGGCCCCAGATGGCCCTGCCCGGCCCTCCCCTCCCCTCCCCGTGCTCCAAGATCAACACTGTCAGAAGAGCGAGTTGCTGAGGCGCTCTCGTGTCCTCTCATGTCATTCCTCCCCCTCCCGGGGGCACTGTCACCATCGCCTCTCACCGATGAGGCTGTTGGGGCTTGGAACCACCAGCCCGCGGTGGTGGGGCAGGGTCCTGAGGCTGGGGAAGGGCTTAGAATCCCAGCGCCAGGGAGGTGACCTCGCCTCCGGGCTCCCCACCCAGGCTGGAGCGTGTGCCCTCACCCCTTCAGGTCTGTGCCCGGGAATCTGCCTCTGCTCTCTGCTCCCGCGGTGACCTCACCACCTCGTCCTTCTCTCCACTGTACGGCCGTGCTGCTCACCACCCTTCCTCTCCCCGCTCACTGGCCTCGGGATTTCAAGCAGAAGTGAGGCCTGGGCACATGGAACCGGTCACAAAGGACTGTGCCCTCGAAAGCACTTCATGCTCTTAGCTGGGGCCTGAGCGGCGGCTGCGTGGCGGCCCCTCTGCTTTGCCACGACCTCTTGTATTGTGAAAAGCGGCCACCCCGACCCGCCTGGCCACAGCCCGCGTCGGGCAGGCACCCAGCCTCCCGGCCCCGCTCCCTCACATGGGCCGGGACGCACAGGGGGGCGTGGGGCTCTCCGGGCCTCGCCCAGCTTCCCACGGCTCCGCGGCCCGCCCTGCCCCTGCTCGTGATCTGTGGGACCCCACCTCCAGCTGTGGCAGAGGCAGAAGCCGACAGACGCAAGCGCGCCCGCAGCCCCTGCCCAGCCCGTCCCCCACATGGCTGCCTGCGCTGCCCCGGCAGGTGGGGACCTGCAGCAGGCGCTGTGCCCTGCCCTTCCTGCCGGAGGGAGAAGCCAGGCCAGCTCAGCAGCTCATCTGGTCACTGCAAACTGATTGCCTGTCCTGCATGTCTGTACCCTCCCGAGAACAGTAGCTGGCCTCTTCTGTGTTGCAGGGGGAGCCCACATAGCAGGGCAGTGTCTGGAGGGAGAGCAGGGGGAAGGCCCCGGGCTACTGGCTTGGTTCTCATAACAGCTGCCCTGTCGACGTGCAACCCCTCGTGTGACCTCCCCACGCGCTCGGCCACTCTCCCTCCAGCCCCCTCAATCTCCCCCCGCTGGGCATGTCCCCACCTCGCCTGAGCCTGCGCACACACCTCCAGCCACCCCTGCCTCTGAGACCCAGCACACGAGGGGGAATGCACCCCTCCCCCCAACAGTGGCTCTGGGGGTCACTGCTCCCGCAAGGCCCAGGACAGATGGCGTGGACACTGGCCCCGTCTCCCCACCCTGCGTCTTTCCTCTCCTGGGTGGCTCTTCCTCTCCAATGGCAATGCCCAGCCCTGGGGCAAGTCCTAACCCCGCCCCCCCCACTCCCCTGCAGGGCTGCCTGAAGGCCTCCCTCTCCACACTCACCCCTGTGCCCTTGCTCAATCTCTGATTCTCATGTCCTCACCCCTGAAGGCGCGGCTGCCGGGCTTGGATGTAAAGCCATCCACACCTGGGCTTCAGCCTGCCTTCCCCCGTTGCTGCCTTCAGGCCTAGGCCCCTCTGCAGACGCTACGGCCACCTGTGCCTGGCAGAGGCATAACTTAACCAAGTTCAGTGCTGTGGCCCTGGGGAAACAAAGCTGGAGGCAAGTAGAACTTAAAAGGTGTGGACCCCCCTCCCCACCATGCACCTCAGCAAGAGTGGACACGGAGTGGGGGTGGGTCCACCACCCCTCCTCCAGGCTCACTGCCCCTGGAGGGGACCCAGGGGACTCTGGCATTAAAAACAGGGCATTTTGGGGGAGCCTTGGTAGCTCAGTTTATTAAGTGTCAGACTCCAGCTCACGTCATGATCTCACGACTGGGGAGTTCGAGCCCCGCATCAGGCTCTGTGCCGACAGCTCAGACCTGGAGCCTGCATCGGATTCTGTGTCCCTCCCTCCCTCTGCCCCTCCCTCGCTCATTCTCTGCCTCTCAAAAAAAATTTCAAGAAAATTTTAAAGAGGACAGTTTTTCTTGCGACAGGACCCCTGAAAATAGCCTCATGCCCCCATCTCATGCTGAGATGGCCCTCCGGGCTGTGCTGGGCCTCCCGTGAAGCTGAATGTCTTCCTAAGGGGTTTTCAAGGCTAACTTGTCCAGGACTTTCACCTCAGAACCTCATCCCTCCCTGTCAGAGACGGGACCGCACCGGACACCCTGCCCAGTCCCCCTCCAGGCCCCTCTCCTCAGGTGAATTCCACTCTGGTGGCTTCCCAGCCTCTAGGACAGTCCTGACACCACCTCCCAGGCCCCACCCAGCCCCTTCCTCACACGGAGGTCTACTGGCTCCCCTGACCACACCCCACGCCACGCAGTCTACTGCTTCTCAGCTGGAGGGGAGCTCCTGCGGGTGGGCCCTTCGTCTGTGGCCCCATCGGGCCCCAGGGTGGCCGAGTGGGGGGTGAAGGCCGCAGCTGGCGACACAAAGCTGGGATCGGCACTCCGAGTCACCCACCTATGTGTGGGTCCAGGGGCACTTTTCCCAGGAGAGGGATCTTCAGATCCTGGCACATCAGCTCCGCGCCCCCTGTCGTTGGTGGGAATATCTGAGACTCTTTCTGGAAGGCAAGTTAAAAGGGGGAGAATTAGGAGTTTCTTTCCGGAAAATGAGCATTTTCAAGCAACTCAAGAAAAATGTCTGTTTGAATACAAAACATTCACTACCCCAGAGAACTTTCCTGAAGTCAGCAACATTGTGTGTGTGTCATCCCGTTTCCCAAAATGACGGGGAAAGCAGACGCCACATCCCCGAGGCCCCCCTCTGGCTCTGCTCCACCACGAGGAAGGGGCGGGCCGGGCTGTGGGCCACACGGGCTGGCGCACGCACCTTGCACTTGGGGCAGACGAAGACGCTCATGTTCTCCACCACTCCGATGACGGGCAGCTTCACCTTGCGGCAGAAGTTGATTTCTTTGCGCACGTCCTGGAGGGACACCTCCTGTGAAGGTTCAAAAGGCCATTCATGGCAAAGTCCAAGGGCAGGCAGACCGTGTGGTTGCAGGGGCGGCAGCGACGCAGTGGATGCGGCACCAGGGAGCCCCGCGCGTTCTAAGCACTCGGTGCTGACTGTGGGCTCGGGCCTATCCGGGCGCAACTCCCACATGCCCCAAAGGATAAACCTCCACGGCCACGTGGTAAACGTAAAACGAACATACAGAAAAATAACCTTGTACAACGGCTGAGTGTTCTGTTTTCACATTGACACACTACTGCACACGACTGTCTAGGTCAGGGACACAGCCAGTGTGGCCTGCGGGACCGACCTAGCTGCCTGCCTATTTCTGTAAACTTCCAGACACAGCCACGCCCGTCCCTTCACATCTCATCAGGCGGCTTTCGTCCCCAGTGCTTGGGGCGGGGGACAGAGGCCATAGGAGCCATAAAGCCTAAAGTATTCACTACCTGGCCTTTTATGTGGAAAATAGTTGGCTGACCTCTGATCTAGACTGTGAGGAACACAACTCTGGACAAGAAGGAAAGAAAGCACGTTGCTGTATTTAGATGGAATTCACTTCTCAACTCTGAAAGCTCTGACAGCATGAGTACTGTGTGCAGTCCTTGCTCAGCACCCTCTCGACATGCACCGCGGTACTGTGCACACGGCCTCGCTCTCCCGAGCGCATCTTTGGTGCTCAGGCGCCCTGACACAGAGGTAGGGACAAAAAGCCATTCAGGGAGCAAGTCAGCTGTGTCAGCCTCCACACCTGCTTGTGCCTCTGGGAGTCTCTCGGTGGTGGCACTGCTCTGTCAAAAGGGACCCCCAGAAGAGAGCCTCAGGCCTGTGACAGCGGCTGTGACAGTGGGAGACCCTACTGTCAAGTCCCACTTTCCCCCTAAGTTCTACAAGAAGGGCGCGGGGAGCATCCTCCCGCCGCCTCCTGGAGGAGGGCCAGCTTCTCCTCGCTCTCCCTCTCCTGGAGCCCAAGGGGAAATCTGTGCTCCTTCACAGTAAAGGTTGCTGTGCCTTTTTTTTTTTTATTGTTTCTTCATTTTTGAGAGGGTGAGCCTGAGTGGGGTGGTAGCAGAGAAGGGGACAGAGGATCCGGAGCAGGCTGAGCTGACAGCAGAGAGCCCAAGGTGGGGCTCACACTCCTGAACCGGAGCCGAAGTCACTCAACGGACAGAGCCACCCAGGCGGCCCTGAAGAAGCCACCTTGATGCAACCTGGATTGCTGTTTCTCCACGGATGAGTTCAGAGCGGTTCACAGCAACACTGAAGGGGAAGAGTGCGTCCGGCCCCTGCGCCCGCTCCCCTCTCACCTCCCCACGGCAGGGTGCTGAGTTCCCAGGGGACTGTTTTCCTTTTTGGTAACTGGTTCTGGACCCATACTTGACAGCACTGCCCGTCTGGAGTGTGACCCGACCACTCTGAACATTCCACCACCCAGCTAAGGACAAATCCATCCGCGCTCCACGGCCGCCCCCTGGGCCAGGGGCTCCCCACCCGCAGCCCCGAGGGCTGTACCTGCTCCTCCGCACGCCCCCAGGAGCCCCCGACACCGGGCACCAAAGCCGTATCTCCCATGCATCCCATCACCCACGCCCTGCCCCGGGCACCCCCACGGGGCGTGCCGTGCTGGTCCCGCTCGGTTGTCGGAGCACAGTGGACACACCGCGACTGGTACCGAGTTCCTCTGCGAACCGCACAGGCCCGGAGGGAGGACCGGCTTTTCCGTCGCTGGTGCCTGGCCCGGGGCCCGCTGGGAGGTGGTGCTCAGTGCAGCCTTGGTGGAGGACGAGGGGCTGTACTGACGGACTCATGGACGAAAACCTACTCCGTTGTGCTTTCTCAGGAGTCGAGGAGAGAACTGTGGAAAGGGTAACTGCTTCCTCGGGACCGTGGGAGAGCGAGGACAGCAATGACACAGCCATCGCAGGCCGGACCGTGTCTGGGCACTGCCGGGTTTACCCGGCCGCCGCCACTGCTCTCCCTCAGTCTGGGCTCCGCACAGCCCGTGGGGGACTGGGACACAGGGACCCGGGCGTTGCTCAGGAAGGGGCAAGGACCACAGCAGCGTGCCCAGAACCCTTTCTATGCCCCAGGCTGGCTCTACGGAAAACCACCTTTCCTGAATGGGTCGGAAATGCGCGTGGAAGCCCTACAGGGGGCAGCAGAGGGAGCGCAGAAACAGGGAGGCGACCGCGAGGGACAGGCTGAAGGCCAACAGCACCGGGGGCGTGCTGGCCTGGTGAAGGACACTTACGAGGCGATTGTGGGCCTAACTGCAGACGGCTTATTTTGTTCACCCAAACGTCAGGACGACGCATCAAGCATTTAACAAGTTCCCGCGGATCCGAACTGAGGACTGCGGGAGCCTGTGCTCGGAGGAGCTCCGAGAAAAGGGGGTCGAGGCAGCACGAGAACGCGGCACAGCACGGAGCCGGCCCCGCACGGGCACCCGCTCACCTGAGGAGTGGTGACGATGACGGCCCCGTCGATGCGCGCCGCCGCCAGGTACTGGACGGCCGAGAGGTGCTCGTCCGACGTGCCCGGCGGGGTGTCCACGATGAGGTAGTCGACCTCGCCCCAGTCCACGTCCCGAAGGAACTGCTTGATCATGCCTGCAGACAGACTCCAGTGAGGCCTCCTCGCTCTTTCCTCTACTCATGGCCCTACAGCAGCGGCTGCGCTCGCTCTGCGTTCTGAATCGGGGGCGCCTGCCCACACCTGGGGGCACTTCTGGCTGTCACGACTGGGGTGGGGGTGCCACTGGCATCGAGCAGGTCAAGGCCGGGGCGCTGCACCCTACAGTGCGGAGCACAGTCCACCCCTCCCCTCACAAAGAACCCTCCTGGCCCTGGAAGTCACTGGTGCCAAGGCTGAGGAACCCTGTCCTAAAAGCTACTTTGCACTGTTACCTTGAGCCTCGGTGGCCTGATCGGCTTGCTATGACTCCACCCCACACGCTTCCTGGGCATCAATAAACTACTATCAAACCACAGCAAAAGTAACTTCAGAGTTACAGGGGTGTCAGAGAGAAAAGACTCATCAAAGATGTTAAAACCTGAACCACACCAGCGGGCTCTCTTCAGCCGGTGAAGGCAACAATACAGGCAACCGTGTTAGGCAACCCAATGCCCACAAGCGATACTGCGCCAGAGCCCTGCAGCTGCCAGCTGCCGTCGTGACCGACGGGCTGCAGAGGAAACCTAGGGCCGTTCGACCCGGCCAAGTGCTGAGCCGAGAGATAAAGCAGGGTGGCAAACCATTTTTCTTCGGTCCCCTCCAGATAACGGCGTCGTCAGGACTGCTGAGCAAGAAACCCACCGACATCACCCCGAGGTTGTCTTCCAAGAACTAGACAGGATGAAGCAAGAAACATTTAAAACCACAGCACAAGGCACTTCCTGGTCGTTTACTTGAGCTCAAAATGAAAAAACTCACTTTTGGGAACTCAATGACCGTATGATTTATGGGTCTATTCATTTTTGTTTTTAATTATTTATTTTGGGACAGAGAGAGAAGAGCCCGCGTGCAAGGGAGGGACAGAGAGAGAGGGGGAAAGAGAGAATCCCAGGTAGGCTCTGCAGGGTCAGCAAGGAGCCTGACCTCACAAACCATGAGCTCATCCCCTGAGCCGAAACCAAGAGTCAGGCGCTTACTGACGGCCGGCCAGGCACCTTGGGTCAATGCATTCTTTAAAGCCACAGATCATTTTGGGGGAGGGGGGACGAAGTGCTGCCACATTGGGGGGACTTGACGGAGGTACCCCGGGGCTCTAGCTGCTCTCGCCTGGGCTGGCAGACCATGGTTCCCAGGCCAAACGTGGCCCACCTTGTGGCTGTGCACGTAAAGTTTATTGGAATACAACCACAGCCATCCTCACATCTCCTTACTCTCACACTACAACAGTGGGTGGGTGTGGCCTGTCAACTGACAGGTTTACTATCTGAACCTTTGTAGAAACAGTGTGCTGTATTTCCGGCCCCTAAAACAGGACCTCAGCAAGTCTTTGTTCACTGATAGTTGGGTTGAGGTAAGTGCTGCCAGCCCAACCCACATCCGTTATGTACATACTACCCTAAAGATAAGGCACAGCAGTAATGGGGCACCAGGTGGCTCAGCCGGCTGAGCATCCGACTTTGGCTCAGGTCATGATCTCAGAGTTTAGGAGTTCAAGCCCTGCATCGGGCTCTGTGCTGACAGCTCAGAGCCTGGAACCTGCTTCGGATTCTGTGTCTCCCTCCATCTTTCCCTCCCTGGCTCATGCTCTGTCCGTCTCTCTCTCAAAAACAAACACTGAAAAACAAAACAAACTCACCACTGGAGACCAGCCAGAGCCACTCTGGTGAACCTACAGGAATATGGACACGTGTAAGAAAAGAAGGCCCGAACACACTTCTCCCACACACCGATTTACACACTAAGAAAAGAACTTCATACAGCACAATTCATTGTCTTAAATGCAAACGCAATCCTTACTAGAGAGTGAACAGTAGGGAGAGGCCATGGACCACGGAAGCTGTACCCGCCCCCCCACCTCCCTGAATTGGGTTATTCTGAAACCCTGGGCGGTTAGATCTCATCAGGGAACCAGACTTAGCCACATTCCAATAGAACCTGGGGTCTAAGGTATTTTATAGGTGTGACCCCAATCAGGCGGGGGTTGTGAGGACGTGCAGGCGACCGTGGCCCGGCAAGGCCATCTCTGTAGCAGTCCAGGTGTGAAGGTATGTGCTTCGGTGAAAGCGGCGACACAGACCCTGCCCAGTCAGCGGCCAGAGGGTCAGCCCGAGGGGCACAAGGATGGGGGGGGTGATGGGGGGGCGACGGGGGGATGTCTATAAGAAGCTCACGGGGCCACTTCAAGATGGGGACTGTCCTTCCAGGAGCTGTTCGTTAGTCAGTGTTCAACACCGCTCCTCGTGAAAGCAGAGCTTCCTCGCTTGCGGCTACACAGCGGTCTGAGCAGCCATGTTCCGGCGCCACCAACGGCCTGACTGTCGCAACGCTCTCCGGAGGTCTCACTCCCACACCAGGCTCCGCAGCCACCAACGCAGTGGCTTTCGGGGCACTCACAGCAGCTGGGCCCCCGGCACTCAGTTTCAGAGCATTCTCATCACCCCTCAGCGGTCGCCCCCATTCCCCCCCCACCCCGTCTCTACAGATGTGCCTGTTCTGGACATTTCACACACAGGCCATCATACACGAGGTGGTCTCTGGGGACTGGCTTTGAGGTTTTCTAGTTTTTTTTAAATCCCGGTTCACACGCACTGTTGTATGACTTCAGGGGCACGACACAGTGACTCTACAGTTCCATCGGTGACTCTGCTCCTCCCAACAGGGGTGCTCTGAGTCCCCTCCACCTATTTCCCCCAGGTCTTAGTCAGAAAACAAAAAACAGAAACAAAAAGAAAAAAAACCCTCCATTCCTACTTAAGCTCATTCTCCACAACGGCAGGCTTGAAAGGGGGTGAAAAACGGAATAACCCCGCAGCGGAAGAGAAGCAGACGGCGGAACTCCTATTTGAGCTCACCATGTTAGGGTTTCTACAAAGTCCTCCCACACGGGGACTGTCAGTGCCGAGAGGACGTGACCAACAGGCCAGCAGAGCCGTGCCGTGGGCGCGTGCCAGGAGGCAGGGGACAGACGCACGGGAGCGCGCGTGCCAGACCCGAGGCTGTGCCTCTGCCCTGCACGGCATCACGCCCCCCTCCCAGGGCACCCTGGGTGGCGAATGCCAAGCCCCGAGCAGCGCCCATGGGCCCGGCCTGCCTGCCCCTGGCTAGTGTCCAGCTCCCCGGCACCCGTCACCCTGCCGCTAGTCCTCATGCTACAGACACTCTGCTCCAGGGCTCCTCCCCCGCAGGGGTGCCCGGACCACACCCTCCTAAGGAGCAGCTCCCCTCGCTCGTCCCATCCCCCCTACCCTGCTCTCATTTCCCATGACCTGTCAGCGCCCCTCCCACCAGGGCCGGGGTCTTCACGTGCCTTGTTCACCACTGTCCCCCAGCTCCCCCAGCAGCGCCCGGCCATCATGGGAATGAGCCAACCTAACGCTGGGGGCGTCCTGCCCGCCAGCCCCGTTTCCACGCACCGCCTTCGAGGGGGATGCTGTCCGGGACTGCTTCTCGCCCTGAGGAGGGAGAGACTAGCACCCGCAGACGGCCGTGGGGCTGAGGCCCTGCCCCCACCCCATGTCACTCACTCGCCTCGCAGTCTCAGTTCCCCAGGGGTGACAAGGGCAAAAACATTCCCTTGTTTCCAGGGTACAGGCCCCTGGCAAAGCGCAGCCGGTCTTTCCCAGGCAGGGCCCAGTTTCCGTGTCCTACTTCTGCATTTCACTTGTGTTTCCCTTCCCCTCGAAGAAGGCACTGAAACTACCGCTTCTCAAAGGGCGTGGGTGAACTTCACGTACAAGCCCAACCCCCACGCTCACAGCCGTCGGTGAGGCAGACGGCCCAGGGAGCGTCCACCTGGTGTCAGGCCGGCCCCGTGGAGACACCCGGCTCTGCCCCATGTGTCTGCACCCCGTTGTTACCTGCTCTCCTTCCAACCCCATCATCTTGGGGATTGACGGCCCACAGATGTCAATGTCCAGAAGCGCAACCTGGGAAACAAGAAGAGACCAGAGCAGTGATGCAGCCCCATGCACGCTCCTCCCAACGTGCACGGCTGGGAACGAAACGGGGCTTGAGGAAAGGAGGAAGTGGAGCACAGGGAAAGAAGCAAAGTCAAATGTGGACCAAACGGAATCTCAGGGGAGTTACAGCATTTCGCTTCCAGGCCACAGAGACGCATTCGAGATCTCTTACAGAGAATATGGCAAAGTCCATCGACACCACTGATTTCAACACCTACCTCTAACTCCAAGGTGACCTAACAACCCAGTGCCCAGTCACTTAAAGATCCAGGGGCAGCCACTATTCCCTTGGCATTCACCATGTGCTCGAAGGGGAGGTGGGTACGTTATCTCTGCTTTACAGAAGAAGACACTGAGGTTCAGAGAGGCCCCGTCTTGTTCAGAAACCAAGAAGCAGAGCTAGAACATAAACCAACGTCTCCCGGCTCCAAGGCCAGGGCTCTTTCCACTACCCCCTGGGGCTGGGGGAAGGCTCTAACCGACCTCTGAACAGGCCGCACTGCACTGGAACCCTGAAGGCTAGTGATGGCTTCCCCAGACAGGAAACTGAAGGTAAAAAGGAAGGCTAGGAAAGCTGTGCAGGCGGGAGGACTCCTCCTGCCCCGAACACCCCGGCTTCCCCGCGTGGCACAGGAGAGGCCGGGGGCTACAGCAGCAGAGCGAGTATTCAGCTCCAGAGGCCCCCTGCCAAGGATCTGGAGTGTGGCACCTCCAGGTCACTTTTTCTCTTGCCCCAAATCTGCTTCTTGCCTCCCCTTCAATGCTCCCAGCAGAGCCCACCCTCTACTTCCTCACTCTGCTCACCCTGGATCAGGAACCAGTTCCCGGTCAGATCAGCCCCGTGCCTCCCCTGCCCCCTGCTGGGCCGCCTGGAGAACGCAGCAGGAGGACACAAACTGAGGAGCCCGCTTCCTTCCCGTTGGCGTTCGCACTAGGCTGGTGGCGGCGTCGGGGATGGAGACGGTCCACCTCAGGGTGTCAGCAAATCACACCATTGCTACGACCCTAACAGCCTTTCCTCGTCCTCTTGGCTCCTAGGCGCTCAGTCGCCGTGTGCTTTCTTAGGGGGCGATTTTACCCGTTTAGAGGAACCAGGCTCCCCGCAACCAAGGGGGTGAATCCTGAATGAAATGATGCAGGGGTGC
Source organism: Hyaena hyaena (assembly GCF_003009895.1). Lineage (NCBI taxonomy): Eukaryota > Metazoa > Chordata > Mammalia > Carnivora > Hyaenidae > Hyaena > Hyaena hyaena. The sequence continues at coordinate 2,099,908 of NW_024080870.1, read as the reverse complement.
AGGAGACAAAGCCCATACACTCACTCCCTTGGAGGTGACCCAAAGGCTGTGACACGTCCCTGCCATCCAGACCTCTGGGCGGTTGTGTCCTGTCCCTTTCAGACTTCTTGAGAATCTGTCACTATCCCAATATTGATCCAACTAATTCCTTTTCTGCTCAAGCCAGAGGACCCTAGTAGAGAGAAATATGCCTGAGTAAACCTTACCAGGGCCTCTGTGGAAGGTGCTGGAAGCCTGATGAGACAAGCAGGCTTTGCCACCATAGTCTCCCAGCCAGAGACTGGGGGAACAGGGTACCATCAGGATCCCAAACTTCCCCTGAAGAAGAGGTGACCAGGGGCTGTTGGGTGGCTCAGCCGGTTAAGTGTCCAACTTTGGCTCAGGTCATGATCTCACCATGTGTGAGTTCTAGTGCCGCACTGGGCTGTGTGCTGACAGCTCAGAGCCTGGAGCCTGCTTCGGATTCTGTGTCTCCCTCTCTCTCTGCCCCTCCCAGCTTACACTGTCACAAAAATAAATAAACCTTAAAAAAAAAAAAAAAAGGTGCAGGAGGTGAGCTGCAGCCCGTATGGCGTCCCAGGGCCACGTCACCGCGTGGGGAATGTTCCTGCTCCACCCCAGCCGCCACAGCTCCCGATCTGGGAAACAAGCGTTCAGGAGATCATCGGGCTCCATCCAAGCTCCAGAGTCTACAAGCCCAAGAGACAGGCCTTATCTAGTCCGGAAGCCCCCAAAGAGGACCCGCTCATGCTACAGCTGGCTTTCAGGTCACCAAGCAAGAAGACTACTTGGTCCCCTATGGGAGCTGGTGACTCTGCCGCGGCAAGACAGCGCATCAGCCTTCGCTGTCTGCTGGCTGAGGTGTAGCTTTTGAAGCCACTTCTGCTCCCTTCACGACTCCCACAACCCAGCCTGCGTGTCATAAGTCATGGCGGGGGGGGGGGGGGGGGGGGGGGGGGGGGGGGGGGGGGGGGGGCGGGAGGGTTGTAGTTCTGTGCCCTCATGGCTCCAGGCCCTTCACCAATGAGCTATGGGGACACCTGCCTGCCCTGAGTGCTAACCCAGAAAAGCCCGGCTCAGAGTCAGGGATGAGCTTCCACGGGACAGTGGACAGAAGAGGGACCAGAACTTCCGTCCTCGATTTAGGGGAGGAAGGAACGTGTGCTACTTGAAATTAAGCAATAAGACAGAGGCAGAGGTCTGCAGTCTGTCTGTCTGTCAACAGCCTGCAGCCTTTGCAGACAGTGATGTTCTCAGTCCTGAGTAGGATCTACGGGGAAGTACACGTCCCTAAGGGCAGATTGTTTCACAAGCCACCCGTGCATGAAGAAACGCAGCCCAGGAACCATCTTTCAGCGCTGGATGTGGTTTTCTCCCCCAGCTGCTGAGGCCTGACAACTGCTTCAGGACGGAATTACGTGGAAGCATCACTGTACAGAAACAGCGGTCTCTTTCCAAATGCTTGCTTGCATCAGACCTGCTTTAAAGCCCATCTTCAGGGAGCCATTTCAGAACATGCATGACAGCTTCTAGAAGCAGAGAGCATTCTGGTGAGTAGGGATATCCTCTCAGAGAGATAATCACAGGTTTTTGCTGACCAACTTGCCAATATAAATTTGACCCTCAAATGGCAAGGGGTTAACAGAAGAATAAGTCAGCAGGGAGGTTTTGAACCTCCTCGTCATGGTGCGTGGAGGAGGCTGAAGCAGAAAGCGTCACCGCCTCCCGCTCCCGCTCATGGGTGAAGTGGGAAGGATTGCCATCACAGGTGTTTACGGAGCATCTCACACCCATCAGGTGCTGCACTGAGCACTTTACCTTTACACGCATTACTCCACGGGGTCCCGAGACTCATTTTACGGGACGACGGAGCCCACGAGCCTGGGAACCTGGCCATGGTCACAGAAGCGGCACGGATGAGGCTGGGATGTGAGCCTAGGCCGTCTGACTCCAGAGCCCGTGGTCCTGGCCACCACGCTGCGCTGCGCCCGCCACCTTGGAGTTCCGATCCCCACTGTGTCCAAACGTGGGGAGGCCCTGCTTCTCTCTCCTGGACGCTCCCTTCATTTGCTCCCTGGCCCTCATCCCACCCACTGGCCTAATCTGGGTCCTCTGAGAGCCGCCACGAGCACCGTCTCCCACCTGGCCTCCCGTCCCCTCTAATGATACCCAATCACACGCTCGGCTGACCTCACTGCCATGCTCTGAACACGACGCTCAAATCCTGCCTCTCTGCTCGCCCAACGTCTACTGGTATGCAAAGCCTCCCTGGTCCGGCTCAGCCTCATCCGTGGCTCCCTTCCCTGGGGGATCCCCGGCACACTGCCTGCCACACACACTGCCGTCAGTCCCCGCCATAGTCCAGAGGTTTCTCCCAGCCCAGGGGTCCCTCCAAGTCCTCCCTCCCGTGTCCCAAATCCCTAGAGCGCATCTTGGATGGTGGACACCAATTCCAGGGAAGCCCGCCGCGGCCACTGGAGGCCAGCCCGAAAAGCTCCACCCTTAGCAAATGATCAGAACAGGAAACGGGAGAACTCAGAGCCTGGGTGAGTGAGACAACACCGTATATGACAGATCACCGAGCCGGGCCTCTTCTCTCCCAGCCTGCGACCTGCCCCCGGTTTCAAAGAGGCACTTCCCCACGAGCACTGGTGTTTCTAGGGCTACAAACCAAACTGGGGGCCAGTAACCTACAAGCTGGCAGCCAACCCCAGCCCGCTACCTGTTTCTGTAGAGCCCGCCAGGTAAGAACCGTTAATACGTTTTTAGCAGGTTGCAGAGGGGGAAAAATTAAACAATCTCATGATATAACCCCCGTATATAATTCAAACACCAGTGACAATAAGATTGTATTAGAACCTGGCCATGTTTGTTTACAGATGGTCTAGGGTCGCATTTAGGTTTAAGGGCAGAATTAAACAGCTGCTGCAGAAACTATTTCGTCTCAGCAGGCGTTGCTATGGCCGGCAAAATCTAACATTTTCACCATCTGGTTCTTTACACAAACGTTTGACAACCCACGGAGCAAACTCTAATTGCTTAATCCAGTTATTTGAGAAATGGATTCCTGGAGTCCCTGGAGCCTGGGGAGGTGTCTCAGGGGCTCATGTGTATACGGGGCCTATCAGAACGGGAGGCTCGATCTTCTACCCACTGTAGCCGGCTTCTTTGTGCAGAAAATGCAGCCTTCTGTTAACACCTTACAGTGCTACTTCACACTAACGTAGAATGGTTTACCTACTACAAGTATCAGTCACTGAAATTTACCCAGCTTCCATAATTTTAAAATATGACAACACAAAAGTCCCTTCTAGCATTTTTTTTTTTAGGTCAAACAAAAAGCAGAGGGCCGTTTACCAGAGTTAGAAAAGAGTTCTGAACTGAAACTCAGCCCCCGTATATAAAAATAAGTCAATATTCAAGATGCACGAACACAAAGACCACAGGAAGAAGGGAGATGGGAAGAAATGGCTTTCAACAGGAACAAAATACACCAGTTTCTCCCATGCAGGCCCTCAACAGTGTCCGGGGACACAAGAGGGCAGTTAGCTGGCAATTCTTATCCAGAGAACAGGAGGCTCCCCAACCCAGTGCACATATAGTGTCGCCTTGGCGAGGGCGCTCATTTAGGGCTCAAACCTATCGAATAGCTGGATTCTAAAAGACACCCACATTGTGCTAGGAATTCTCACCTGGTAGATATTTATTGGAATTTTAATTAGAAAAAAACCAAAAAGATGGATTGTGTTCTGTGTTTAAAAAAAACAAACATCAAAATCAGAAACCACAGTATTCATGGTCTTCTTGGGAATAAAGTGGTGACCAAAGTGAACAGCAGGGTCATTTTTCTAAGATCAATGCACAATTATCTCGAGTCCCGTAAATAAGCCAACACATTTTTAAAAAACCACAGGGACTGTAAATTTCCACTTGAACTTTGTGCTATGTTTCCCCCCTTCCCCACCATACCACACCTCTCACCGAGGCTGAAACCCAGAGAGCAAGACCAGGCAGGTGGGGGTTTTTGTGCTCCTGTGTGCACTTGGGCAGGAGCGAGCAGCCCAGTTCAGGGGCTGGCAGAGGTTTTCTTCCTCAAGGGCCGAATAGAAAATACAGCGGACCTTTGAGTAGTCGAAAACTCCATACGTGACCTGTGACCGCCCCCGCCCCCCCATTTAAGTACCCAGAGCCAATTGTTTACTGGAAGCTTACCGGTAATAGTCAGCACTTACTCGTCTGCTACATTATAGCTATGTTCTTATGCCACGGTAAGCTAGAGTAAAAGAGGTTACAAAAAACTTCTAAGGAAGAGAAAATACACCCAGAAGTGGAACCCCGCAGGTCACAGCCCTGCTAGGAATCCAAGGATCATTTTAGCCTTTGTGGGCAAAACCAAAGAAGCGATCTAACAATTTAAAGGCAACCATTTCTAAATTAAAAACCATTCTAGCTCACAGGCCCTAAGAAGACCAGAGAGGGACAGAATTTGCCCTTGGGCTATAGTCGGTAGACCCCTGGCCTAGAAATAGGCAGAAAAGGGCTAATAGAAAGAAGTCCATCCATTTTCGCAGCTGGAGAACCTAAGCAAGTATGTCATTTCACAGCTCAGCAGCTGGTGCTTCCTCCGCCCCTGCAAGGAGCTGGGTTCCCAGGAAGCCAGTTCCGCTCAGTCTAAAGACACCGTTGTCTGCAACCCTCTCAGACCCTCCCACAGGAGCCCCGCCCAGTTCTGCCCCAGGCCCCACCTGCGTGTTTCCGTCCTCTGCCAGGCCGTGGGCGAGGTGGGCGCTCAGCGTGCTTTTCCCGACGCCACCTTTCCCAGATAACACCAAGATTTTGTGTTTCACGGTCTTCAGTTTTTCTTTGATTTCTTCTATGGCTGCAAAGGAAGCACATCGGCAGATGAAGCCCCTGAAGGCATGGACGCGCAGGAGCTAAGCCCCTAGGGCTGTTTCAAGGCACTGCGGGTGAAACACAGCCTAGCCAATGGAGGCAATACGGACTACTGAGAAACTAAGGCAACTGTCGTATCTGAGATCTTCTCGTTCGTTGGCTGCCTGGTCTGCGTCCCCCTCCAGAACAGAAGCTCCAGGACAAAGACTGCAGTAGCCACTGCGACACCCCCAGCTGTGGAAGAGCTTCCGCACAGTAACACTTCCCAACCCGGGGCCCGACTGCCTGGGGACGTTTCTGAGGGGTACAAGGAAGGGGTGCCGCTGGCATGTGGCACGTAGAGGGCGCAACGCTGTGAGATGTCTAACGGTGCTCAGAACAGTCCCCCACCCCAAATTATCCACATCCAAAGGTCAGTAGTGTCAAGGTGCAGAAACGCTGACCAACAGCAGGCACTTATGAGGACCAGTGACTGATGACGGTCACATATTACACACCTGCTACACCTTCAAGGTCTCACCTTCCTTCAAATCCTTAAAAACCACCATGAGAGAACAAGTCCCCCTACACACACTTATTTGAAAAGGAGGCTCCAAGCCCAACGTGGGGCTTGAACTCGTGACCCCCAGATCAAGAGTCGCAGGCCCTGGTTCCCCTTGCCTGTTTTTGGGGAGAAAACTGGAGGCTCAGAGAAGTTAAGACTCTCGCTCAAGGTCATACTGTTTGTGGGACCCAAGAATCAAACCTAAGTCTCTGTTTGAACGCCTTCGAAATTCTCCCATATTCCTGCTTTTTAAAGTCCTCCCCACCCTCCAGTGCGTCCCTACCGACTGCTGTGACGGTTTACCTTTTTGCTTGCCTGCTCACTGTGGGTCTTGCCTATTACACAACACCCACGAGATGATTAATACACATTCCTGTTACGTGACTGTGAAAATCGCTTTTTCCAAAAGAAGACGATTTTGTCCAAAAAGTAAGCCCGAGTTCCACCCCCACCCCCGAGGTCAAAGTCTACACCCTACTCTCGGGGCTGATGGCCTCCTCCCGACCACTGCCGGTCATTGTCACTCAAACCTCCAGCCCCGCCCAGGTTTCCGCCCCAGTTAGGATCTCTTTGGACTCCCCGCCTGTCACCAGACCCTTCAGGCTCCGCCCCATCCCGCTACTCTCCCGACTAAAGGCCCCGCCCTTGACTTTTCCACGCCCCGCCCCCGCTCGGACCACCCCTTCTAACAGGGCTCCAGGTCCCGCCTCTGTCACCCAACCTTTGGGCCGTCCCTCACCACCATCAATCATCCGCTATCCCCTCACGCCCCACCTCTTCCCGGCTGGTGCCCTTCACTTCCGGTTCAGGTCTCGCCCCTTCCTCACCTGGGTCCGGAGCTGCGCCGGCTCCAGACGCGCAGAGCCGCTGGTTGGGGCACCCCTGACATGAGGCCCCTCGGCCCGCCTGGGCGCTGCCGGTCCCGGGACAGCCTGCGCGGGGAGAAGGTCACAGTAAGAGGGCTTCGTGTCCCTCCATCCCCCCCATCCATGCCCCCTCCGGGCGCTCACCCTGAGGCACCTCCTCCATTCCGGCTGTCTTCGTCGTCTCCGCGGGTCACCGGAACCCGCCCTTTCGTATTTCCGCCTCCTGGCGCCCAATCTGGCTCTCCACCCGCGCGAAGGAAGTCTCAGAAAATGGGCTGGGCGCATGCGCAGATCTTGTAGGCGCCGCTGGGCGCTCTAAGCTGTGGGAGATCTTTCAGAAATTCTTCAGCGTGTTTCTCCCGCGAACAACGGCATTATCCTACGGGATCTCAGTGCCATTTCATACCCAAGAAATACTGACGCCAAGTTGTTAGAGAACATAAACTTTATATTCAAATTTAAGACCCATTTAATCAGTGGTCCCAAATAAGACTTCCCCTCCACACCCCCATCCTGGATCCAATCAAAAGTCTTACCTTTATTCTCTTTAGTCTCCTTTAAAATATTTTTGATTTTTATTTCATTAAATTTTTTTTTTTTAAGTTTGAACCCCCCCCCCAACATCCTCATGAAGCAGGGTGGGGGGAATCCCAAGCAGGCTCCTCACTGAGCCCCATCTGGGGCTGGAACTCCTCAGCTGTGAGAGCGTGGGTTGAGCCGAAATCAAGAGGAAGACACTTAACAGACTAAGCAACCCAGGCGCCCCATTAGTCTTTTCAAATAAAGAACAGCCTTCCTCCTTCCCACCTTGTCCTTTTAGGACATTGTCTGTTAGGACATTGATAAATTTCAATAGTCCAGGCCAATTGCCTTACAGAAAACCCACCATTTTGATTGGTCTGGTCCCCTGCCCTCATGATTAGATTGATGTTAGCAGTTTTCGGCAGAACATACTTGAGTAATGTGCTCTATTGTTGTATCACAATGGGATGTCCAGAATGCCAGCAGGCCCCATTGTTGGTAATGTGAGACCTTGGGCACTTGGCCAAGGTGACGTCACCCCCCCCCCTCATTGAGATCATGTGACTATCCTGTTCATCAAGCTTTGGTTTTAGCTTGAAGTAAAGTGGTTTTAGCATCATTATTGCCTCAATCCATTACACTTGTGTTTCCAAAATTGTGCCTTTGAAGGAGAAAAGCTGTTGGTCAAAAATGATTTAACTACCTTCCTGAGGTCACACAGCTCAATGTGAGGGAGACAGAGGAAGCCAGAGGAATGAACCTCAGCCTCCGGGCTCCAGAGCCTGCACGGTCATCCGTAACATACGATGCCAAGTGACTCTGTGCAAGGTGCTGGTGCCACCAAACTGCCCTGATTCAGGTCACCTCGCCTGGTTGGGACAGTGGGCAACAGAGCAGGGAATTACAGTATTATAAATGTGATGGCAGAAGACAACCAGGCGAGAGAGCCAGGGAAGGGTTCCTTCAGGCTGAGCAGGAGACACCCAGATTAGGACAGGGTGGTGGCAGCGACGAGCGGGGTCTGAGACTGGACGAACAGTATAAACAAACCCAGAAGTCATATAGGGATTACGACTTTTAGGCAGGGACTGTTGGGATCTCTAGTCTGCAGGGAAGACGAGGTCACAGAGAAGGACTTGCCGGGGTCTTAGAGCCAGTAGGCTGCACAGCTGGCCTTCCAGTGGAGTAGGGCCTGGGCTCTTGACCACGATGCCACGCGTTGGGAGGTGGGATGCCAAGTCCTCTTTCACAGAATCAAGTAAGGCGCAGAGAAGTGAAGACGCTTGCCCCGGGTCTCCCAGCCAGCAGGCTCCACTCTACTCTGGCTCTTTTCCCCTCAGCCACACAGTGGAGGCCTGAGGCCAGCCCCCAACTTCAGATCTTCTTTACTGACATCGCCCAAGACATTTCCAGCACGTTCCTTCTGGCTGTTTTCAGCAGCACTGCGCTTCATAGGCCTCTTCTTTCTCTCCTTACCCACCCACCGAGTCTTTCCTTGGGGGCAGGGAAGAAAGGTCTTCCATTCTTCAACCCCTCTCTCGCTACTGGTTCCTCACCACCAGGCTACAGAAATGATCTCCCTGCACACTAAAAAGTAAAATCAGGGGGCGCCTGGGTTGTGACACTTGGCCAAGTGTCCAATTCTTGATTGCGACTTAGGTCATGATCTCATGGTTCTTGAGATAGCAACCGGCATCGGGCTCTGTGCTGAGCATGGAGCCTTCTTGAGATTTTCTCTCCCTCTCTCTCTCTCTCTCCCTCCCCCTCTCCCCTCCCCCTCCCCCTCCCTCTCTTAAAATAAAGTTTTTTAAGTTAAATCAAATAAATCTCTCGGCTTTGCTCCAGGCCTATCTCCTCCTCGCCCCAAACTCCTGTCTCACCTGGGATGGAATTTTCCATCTGTGGGTGTGGGAGCAGAGGGGCAGAAACTAGGCTGCAAAGCAGATTCCCAGGCGCATCCTGACCTGAATCAAAAGCTGCAAGGGCTGGGCCAGGAAATCTCCATCTTTGCCCTCTCACGAGGTAGTAATTCTATCCACTAAAGCTTGAGAGCCACTTCTGTGCAGGAGTCCACCTCAAGACTCGGTTCTTGGCCCACTTCTAGTCACACTTTCCACAATATTCCAGGGTGACCAGCTTCGTGCCGATGGCATCATTCACCATCCAGTAGGAAGCATTCTCCAGTCCCCAGCTCGTTTCTTCTCAAGTTCAGACATGCGTCTCCCCGTTGACACCTGATGGATTTTATTTCATGGGTGTCCCTCAGGCATAACATTTCTATCCACAACTTTGTCCTCAAACCAGTCCCTCCTTCTGGAGGTGCGAGCCCAGAAAACAGCACCACCACTGCACTACGAACCTGAGTCCAAAATCTTACCATCAGCCTTGCTTCCTTCTCACCATCTCCCTTGTATCAGTTATCAACCGCTGCGTAACAAGCCACCTCAAATATATACAGTGGTTAAAACAACAACAGTTTATCATTTCCCCCAGTCCTCTGGTTTTATTGAGGCTCACTCATGTGGCATCATTCAGGGGGGAATTGAGTAGAAGATTCTCAGGTGTGCCTCAGTTTCCTTCCACATGGCCACTCTATCTCTACACGCTCTCTCCTCATTCAGTGGTCTAGCCTGAGCACCTTTCCGTGGCAGCTTGACAAGGCTGAGAACTGGCACAGAGTCACTTCCTCACACTACTGGTCAAGTCAAGTCACAAGGACAGACTAGCTACAAAGGGCAGAGAAACAGAGGCCACATCTTGATGGGTAGAGTGGCAGGTGTGTAAAAGAGATGGCAGTAAAGATTGGTGGCCATTGCCGGAAATATTCATGATGTCTCCCTTCATATCCGATCAGGCATCAAGTCCCGTGGATTCACCTCTGCGTGACTTGATGGCCAAGTGGCCCAGATGCCCCAGTTCGTCACCCCTCTCTGGGCCTGTGCCCTCTCACTGTGGGCAGCACCTTCTGGTCCCTGGACTCTGTACTCAGGCACGTCACTTACTTTGCTAACGCGATGTGTTGGGCGTTGCGACCTAACAGAAAATGGACATTTGCCCGTTTCTGCCTTCTCTTGCCCCTCTGTCATCACTAGGAGAACATCCCTGGCCTGGTCCACGGAAGGTGAGACGTGGGGCAGAGCCACCTCCCCAGACCCACAGGTGACCACAGATGCGGGAGTCCCGAAGGACCATCCAGCCAACCCACAGGCTCAGAAGCCAAATAAACTTTAGTTGTTTTAAGCCCTCAAGTTCAGGGCAGCAACAGACAGCTGCTCCTGCACGATATTGTCAGGCTGCTGCCTTCATCCCGGCCCTCGCCAGCCGCGCTGCACAAACACCCCCCAGACCACAGAGGCTCGAGGCGGCGGTTTAGTGTTTGCTCCTGTTACTGGTACAGCTTCACTGGCAGACACCTGCTTGTTGTAGTTCCTCGGGGATACAGAGGACGGGGCCCCCACCACCTCAGGTTGGCACGGCCTCAGCACAGGCTTTAAAGATCATGTGATTTGGGGGCGCCTGGGGGGCTCAGGTCATGATCTCCCGGTTCGTGGTTTCGAGCCCCACATCAGGCTCTGTGCTTTCAGCTCGGAGCCTGGAGCCTGCTTCAGATTCTGTGTCCCCTCCCTCTCTCTGCCCCTCCCCGACTCATGCTCTGTCTCTATCTCTCAAAAATAAACAAACATAAAAAAATTTTTTAAAAAGGACAGTGTGATTTGGGGGTGCCTGGTGGGCTCAGTCAGTTGAGCGTCCAACTCTTGATTTGGGCTCAGGTCATGAACTCGTGGTCCATGGGATTGGGCCCCGTATCAGGCTCTGCTGACAGCTCAGAGCCTGGAGCTTCCAATTCTGGGTCTCTCTCTCTCTCTCTCTCTCTCCCCCCTTCCCCTGCCCGCTCATGCTCTCTCTTTCAAAAATAAAAATTATATATATATATATAAAGATAGCGTGATTTATACACTGGTTCTGAAATGCTTCCACCCAGAAATGACCTTCCATTGCAAGAATCAGTCATATCCAAAAAGGTGTAGGGAGCGTGTTCAGTCGCATGTGCCTGGAAGGAGAGGAAAGTCACACCTGCACAGGATCGACTCTCGTGGTTTCTCGGCTACACATCTTATGGTCCTTTCCCCTTACAGTTCAGACTGGGCCGCTCTGCTCCTCTGACACCTTCGATGGCTCCCTAGGGCCCAGGCGAGCACCAATCCTGACACTCTTTTCGGTGACCTCTGTGACCACTTTTACTCCTCCGGCCCCACTTCTCGCCAAAATGCCAGCCATTTCCCCAGGGGCAGCCCAAGCCATCCCTCTGTGGCTCACACAGCTTCTTCGCCAGGAATGTCCTCCCTGCTGGCTCTCACCCCATCCTCTGACGTCTCAGCTTTCCACATCATCCCACGGAAGCCGTTTCTGGCCTGCGGAATCCACTGCGTTCTCCTTTCCTGAACACAGAGCGTTCCAGACGTCTGCGCCCAGTTCTCTGTTTTAGTAACTGGGGAGGTGTGAACGCTACAAACTCCCCAGAATCAGCGTATGAAAATATATTTACATCTCCTTTGCATGTACTTAGTTTGGGGAGTTTGATAGATTTTAAATTTACAATTTTTATTTCGGTCCCCCGTGATTGAAGATGGCGAGGATGAAAACAACAAAGTGAAAGCTGGAAGTTTCGTCGTTTTCAATGTGAAAAACTTAGCGAGTGCCAAACGATTTAATTAGCTACATTTTTAAATGCTTTTAAAATTAAGTTCGGAGAACTAGAGACACACCAGAACCATCGGTGGTTGCCAGGGGTTGGGGAGGGGACGGTGAATAGCATTTTCAGGGCAGGGAAACATACGGTGTGACAGCGTCACGGTGTGGACTTGACATTATGCGGGTGTCCAACCTCACAACCTTGGAGCTTCACGTGTGAGCTCTAACTTCAACTGTGGACTCCAGTTAATACTAACGTATCAATATTATGGTTCACCAACGGTAACAAAGGACCACACCAACGCCAGATGTTAATAATAGGGAAAAGTGGGGTGGGCGAGGTAGAGAAGGAATGTTCGGGAACTTTCCGAACTTCCTGATAAGTTTTTCTAAAATTGCTAAAACTATGCCTGCAACTGCTCTGAAAGCAGTCTTTTTTTTTTTTTTTTTTTTTTTAAAGTTTGTTTATACTTCTGAAGCTGTTAGGGCTTAAATGTGCCCTAGAAGGGCTGAGACACCTGTAAATATACCTCCTAGAGCTTGCGTTTCTCAACTCAGCTGCATATTACAATCCCCTGGGGGGGATCTTCTCCCGAGGACCTGCTTCCCCACACCAGTTAGGTTAGAGTCTTGAGCGAGGGCCTGGGCATATAAAGGGCTTCTGAACCCAGTTTCCAACGCGGGACTGCGGTTTCCCCCAAATCAATAAGTAACACTGCGGGCGCCAGCCAGGTGCCCTACAATTCAATCAGTTTCTGATCCTGATACGTTTGATTCTGCAGGATGCGAGCTCAGTTTTACAGGACTGCCTCCTCCCTGCACCCCCTCCCGCGCCACCGACTTCATATGTCCATTTGAAGTCCAGGTTGTCACCTGTACTTCTGACTTCCCGGCTGTAGATTGGGGGTCCCAATCTCCTTGGACCTCAGACGTCTGTCCCAAGTCCAATTTGCTACCTGATCTTCTGACCGACTAGCTACAAATCAGGTTTTCCATGACCTCCTCCCCCGCTTTGGATTCGATCAGTTCGCTAGAGTGGCCCACAGAACTGAGAAAAAACTTTTCACTTACCAGATGACTGTTGCTTTTAGAGAAGAACAGAATTCAGGAACAGCCAGACGGAAGAGATGCACAGGGTGAGGGTACGGAGAGGTGCAGGGGCTCCCATGCCCTCTCCAGGCACGCCTTTCTCCCCCAAACTCCGTGCGTTCGCTCACCAAACTGGAAACGCTCCAAATTCTGTCCTTTCAGGTTTTACGGAGGCTTCATCACACAGTCACACTTGATTAAATCGTTGGCCGCTGGTGATTGGCTCAAACTCCAGCGCCCTGGCGGCATTGGGAGGTGGGTGGGGAGGGATCGAAAGTTCTAACCCTCCAGCGCTTGGTTGGTTCCCTGGCAACCAGCCCCTTCCTCCAAGTGAGGCCCCGATGTCACCTCATTAACATAACAAGAGACACCTTAACCGCTTTCTTTGGAAATTGCCAGGTTTTTAGGAGCCCTATGTTAATAAGGGGAGGAAGACCAAATACTGTGTATATTTCATATTATAAATCACAACGTGTTAAAAAAACCCATCAGTATGACTGAAAATGACTTTTTGTATGTCAAATGCAAATGCAACATTTATTTTTTTAACAACAAAACTGGTTTGCCAAAGTTAAAAAATAAAAAATAAATAAAAACTGCAGGCTCAGTAGCGCTGTGGCTACAGACTTCCCTATGGGGACGTGTGAGATGGGCGAGGGCAGATCACACAGGGGTTTACAGCTCATGCTCTGAAGTCCAAGGATGTGTCAGCACAGAGCCCAAGGCGGCACTCGACCTCACAAACCATGAGATCAGGACAGGAGCCGAAGTCGGACGCTTAACCAACTGAGCCACCCAGGTGCTGCTCCTGACTCCAATTCTTATGAGCTGAATAATATTGGGCAAGTGGCTTCCTATCTGCAGCCTCAGTTTGCTCGTCTGTAAAATGGGGATGATAAAAGCATTTGCTCCGTGAGGTTCTGTGGGGATAAAACACTGTCATTCAGGTAAAACACCAAGCACAGACCATTCAGAGAGCAAAGATCCGATACAGTCTCGTGTTTAACTAAACTTAGGGTTGTAGGTGAGAACTGCAGAGTTTATTTACAAATGAGGGAGCAGAGGCCTAGCCAGGGAAAGTTGGCCTGAAATCAAATGGCAGGCTGCTGGACGAAACACGACTGGCACCTGGGTCAAACTGGTTAGACATCTGGACATGCTTATTCAGCAGGACGGGAGCATTTTAAACACAGGCAGGTGGAGAAAACTACACCCTTTTGAAGTGCAAGCGAGGTGCCTGCAGTTCTGCCTTTCACCACTGGATGGCGCTCTCCTCCCACCTATGATCAAAGTAGTCAGGAACTGCCCAGAAAAAAAGTTTAGGTGTAGAGAATTTTCTACTTCTTCCCTTGGATCCAGCAAAAATATCTAACAAAGAGCTATCTACACACACCACAGGCACTTAATATACAATGGAGTCGAAAAATAAGGTTCAGATCTATTGTATATAGGGAAGCCTGCTCATGTGTTGGTTAAGAGCCCGGATTTTTTTTTTAAATTTTTTTTAATTTTTATTTATTTCTAGGAGAGAGAGAGAGATAGACAGCGTGAACAGGGGAGGGTCAGAGAGAGAGGGAGACACAGACCGAAACAGGCTCCAGGCTCCGAGCTGGCAGTCAGCACAGAGCCCGACGCGGGGCTCGAACCCACGAACCGCGAGATCACGACCCAAGCGAAAGTCGGACGCTTAACCGACTAAGCCACCCAGACGCCCCAAGAGCCTGGATTTTTGAATCCCAGGTGTGTCTGCATTCAAATCCCATTTATCAGCTTCTTCCTCTGTCAAATAAAAACAATAACGTTAACTACCTCAAAGGGTTAGTTGCTGGAAGGATCGAACGCGTTGACATTCCAGTAGGTGCATCTCTTACTGGGGCTTTAATTTGCATTTCCCTAGTGTGTAATTATGCTGAACATCTTTTCATGTGCTCATTCGCCATTAGCATATCTTCTAAACCTAAATATTCAGCCCATTTAAAAACCTTTTTTGGTTGTTTCACTTTGTGGTTCAAGAATACTATGTATATTCTGGATACACATCCTTTATCAATTATATGTTTGGCAAATATTTCCTCTTAGTCTGTGGCGTGTCTTTCCATTCTCTTCAGAATGTCTTTTGGGGTACCCGGCTGGCTCAGTCAGTAGAGCAGGTAACTCTTGATCTCCAGGTTGTAGGTTCAAGTCCCACACTGGGTGTGCAGACTACTTTAAAAAAACAAAATCTCTAGGGGCGCCTGGGTGGCTTAGTCGGTTAAGCGTCCGACTTTCGCTTAGGTCATGACCTCGCGGTTCGTGGGTTCGGGCCCCGCGTCGGGCTCTGTGCTGACTGCCAGCTCAGAGCCTGGAGCCTGTTTCGGTCTGTGACTCCCTCTCTCTCTGACCCTCCCCTGTTCACGCTGTCTCTCTCTCCTAGAAATAAATAAAAAACATTAAAAAAAAAAAATCTCGGGGCACCTGAGTGGCTCAGTCGGTTAAGCATCCGATTTTAGCTCAGGTCATGATCTCACTGTTAGGTTCATGGGTTTGAGTCCCACATCGGGCTCTGTGCTGACTGCCAGCTCGGAGCCTGGAGCCTGTTTCAGTGTCTGTGTCTCCCTCTCTCTCTGACCCTCCCCTGCTCACGCTGTCTCTCTCTCTCTCTCTCCTAGAAATAAATAAAACATTAAAAAAAACATTTTGTTTAAATAAAATCTTAAAAAAAAAAAAGAAGAAGGGCTTTTGAAGAGCCATTCTTAATTTCCATGAGGTCCAGTTTGTCACTTTTTTCTTCGTGGATTGGTTTTGGTAGCGCCTCTGAGAACTCTTTGGCAAACATAATGTCACAAAGATTTTCTGTTTCTTTTGGAATCTTTACAGTTTTAAGCTTTATATTTAGGTCTGGGACCCATTTGGAGTTAGTTTTTGTGTATAATTTTGGTCTACGGTGCAAGGTATGGGTTGAAATCCATTTTTTTTTAAATATATGGATATCCAATTGTTCCAGCCCCGTTTGTTGAAAAGACTCTCCTTTCTCCACAGAATTAACTTTGTGCCTTTGTTGAAAATCACTTGACTGTGAATATGTGGGGATATTTCTGGATTCTCTGTTCTGCATTGATCTCTTAGAGCTCTGTGCTATTCCCCTGATCTCTGTCTCTCTTTATGCCGATACCACACTGTAGCTTTATAATAAGTCTCGAAGTCAGAAAGTCTAAATCCTCCAACTTTTCTCTTGTCAAAGTTGTTTCTGGCTATTTTAGGTCCTTTGAGTTTGCATTAAAATTTTAGAATCAGTTTATTAATTTCTATCCTCCCCCCCCAAAAAAAGAAAGCCTGCTGGGATTTTCATTGGGTTTACTTTGATGCTAACTTTCAATTTGGGAAGAACTGACTTCTTAAGACTATTGAGGCTTCCACACACACGATACATTTCTCTATTTAGGTCCTTTTACATTTCTCTCAGAAATATGTTATAGTTATTTTTCCTTCAATCTTTCTTTTCTCTGTTTCCTGTTGGAAGCTTTCTATTGCTGTGTGTTCAACCTCACTGATTTTTTTCTTCTGCGTCATCTAATCTGCCTTGTTAGGGACTGAATGTTCTCCCGTTCACCCCTAGTTTGTATGTTGAAGCCCTGACTGGGGTCTAGGATGGGATTAGTGCCCTTATAAGAAGGAAGTGACACCAGAGATCTCACTTTCTCCACACGAGGAAAGGCTTCATGAGGATACAGAGAGGGGCGCCTGGGTGGCTCAGTCGGTTAAGTGTCCGCTTTGGCTCAGGTCATGATCTCATGGTTTGTGGGTTCAAGCCCCGCGTTGGTCTCTCTGCTGACAGTTCAGAGCCTGGATCCTGCTTCACATTCTGTGTCTCCCTCTCTCTCTGACCCTCCCCTGCTCACACACTCTCTCTCTCTCAGAAATACATTTAATAAATAACTAAGGACGCAGAGAGAAGGAGGCCACCCATGTATCAGCCAGCAAGAGAGCCTCACTAGAACCAAAGCAGGCTGGTACCCTGATCTTGGACTTCCAGCTTCCAGAACTGTGACAAATACGTTTCTGGTGTTTATAAGCCACCCCGGCGTGTGGCGCTTTGTCATGGCAGCTCCGGCGAACTGAAACACGCTTTCGCTCCCCTCTTGTGTATTTTTTTTAAATGTTTTATTTATTTTTGAGAGAGAGAGAGAGAGACAGCATGAGCAGGGGAGGGTCAGAGAGAGAGGGAGACACAGACTCCGAAGACAGGCTCCAGGCTCTGAGCTAACTGTCAGCACAGAGCCCGACGCGGGGCTCGAACCTATGAACCACGAGTACATGAGCTGAGCCAAAGTCGGACACTTAACCAACTGAGCCATCCAGGCGCCCCTTGTGTATTTTTCATCTCAGACATTGTACTTTCCTTCTCTCGATGTTCAATTCAGGTGTGTGTGTATGTGTATGTGTGCGTATATATCTGCCGTGTCTCCGCTCAATGTGTCCTATCTTTACCCTAACCTCTTGAATATGTGTAATGTAGTTATATTTTAGATGTACATTTTTTTAGTGTTTATTTATTTTTGAGAGAGAGAGCGCCCCTGCAGCCATACATTTTTAAATGTCCTTCCCTACTGATTCTATGATCTGTGTCATTCCTGACTTGGTTTCAGCTGATTAATTCCCCACCCTCTATCACGGATCATATTTTTGTGCTTCTTTGACTGCCTGATAATTTTTTATTAGATGCTAGACATTGTGAATGATACCTTACTGAGTGCTGAAAGTATTTCTATTTTTACAAGTATTCTTGATCTTTTCTTTGGGGCATGGCTAAATGACTAGAAACATTTTTATCTTTTGAGATCTTGCTCTTAAGCTTCGTTAGACAGGACCGCACAGGTGTTTAAGCCCGGGGCCGATTCTGCCCTAACACTGAGGCAACACCCTTCTCAGTATTTGACCTGATGCTGCCCAAATTATGAAATTTTCTACTGTGGTTGGTGGGATGGACAGCTATCCTCAGCCCCATGGGAGCCCCAGGATCGTCTTCTCTGATCTGTGAGGATGACGCTCTCCCCAGCCCAGGGCTATGTGCACACGTGTGCACTGGTGATGCTCGCTGATGAGGGCCCCTCTGCGTATCTCTGGAGCTGGCTCTGGGCAGCGCTCCCCTCCTTGGAGCTCAGTCCTTCAGACTCTAGCCAGCCCAGCCTTCCTTCTTCCCGCCCTGTCTCCTCCACTCAGAGAACTCCCCTTCCTGCACTGCGGCTTGGACACTCTGTCCTGGCAGTGAGCTGGGGCGGCTGTAGGACTCACTTCGGGTGTTTCTCACCCCTCAGGGATGACTGTCCTTCATGGCCTGATGTCCAGTGAGTTAAAAAAAAAATCACTGCTTTATGGGGCGCCTGGGTGACTCGGTTGGTTAAACATCAGACTCTTGATTCCGGCTCAGGTCATGATCTCATGGTTCGTGGGGTCAGGTTCTGAGTAGGGCTTTGCACTGACAGGGTGGAGCCCGCCTGGGATTCTGCCTCCCTCCCTCTCCGCCCCTCCCCTGCTCACTCTCTCTCAAAATAATAAATAAACTTTAAAAAATCATTGCTTACTCTCTCTCTCTCTGTCCCTCCTGGGATTCTCTCTTTCTACCTCTCACTTACTTGCCCCCCCACCTATAAAAAAAAAAAATCACTGCTTTATATATTTTGAGTGTTTTTGCAATTCTCTCAGTTGAGGGGTGGAGCCAATCTCTATTATCCAATCTTGACCAGAAGTAGAAGTCCTATTAAATTGTAAGTATGGAAGATAATATCATATATAATATGCACAAGACAATATATACTATATATGTTAGTATGTATGAAATATATACTACATATACACTAAAACAAAACTATGATACATATAATATGGCTTAATCAATAGCCATATTATATGTATCATAGTTTTCTTTTCAGTTATATATACATAAACATATATACATACACATATATGTGTACATATATAATATATACATATGTATGTACACATAATAATATGTACAGTAATCCATATTGATTAGACTAAGCTATACATATCATAGTTTTATCTTCAATTATATACATATATACATGTACACATAAATACACATATACATATATGTATATATATATGTATATATAGCTTAATCAAAAATTAAAAGTATCCCTCTGTACCCCTCACCCCCCAATTTCATTCTCGTCCCTTCTAGGGGTCAGCACTCAAGCATTCATTCCTATGTACCCTTCCAGCAGTGTTTCTGTGTGTACAAGTACACATATATCTGTGTAAGTGGTATCATGCCGCGTAAAGTGTCCTGTGTCTTGCTTCCCTCACTTATATCTCAGAAATCTCTTCCTATCAGCACCTACAGGTCTATCTTCTCTTTATGCTGCAGCATACCCCATAGAGAGAATGTTTTATTTAACCATCCTGTGCTAACGGACATCAGATAGTTCTGCTTTTTTTCACGGCTACAGTCAGTGCAGCGGTGAGCACGTACACATATATGAATACATTTACCACTCATGGAGCCGTGTATCTGCAGGGAGATTTCCAGAAAGATTATCAGAAAGCCAGGGCTGGTGCTCTAAGCATCAGAAGATAGCTTTTTAGGTTCCAAGGTGGGGGGATGCTTTATTGTAAAATACATGCTTGTTTTTGAGTGACACAATCTCGCATAGATGTTGAATGGAAAACAGCTTCTTTCCAGATTTTCTATTTTCCCCACATTGTGCTGGTTTTCTCAGCACTGCTCGGAGCCACCTCCAGGCACAAATTTCGGCGCAGGTGAAAGATTGCTGCCTACCCACAGGGGGCGCCCAAGGAATGCTTACTGGTTTGATTTGATCGCTGCGGAAAGTTCTAATCAGACTGCGTTGCTTGAGCCAACACCTCAGTAAGCTGGTCTGATAGACGGCTGGGTTTCGCATGAAATTCAGGGTCGTGGAGCTGTCTCTTCACAGCCCATGGAAGACAGGCAGCAGTCACAAACAGCAGACTCCAGGCAGAGACTGCATTGAAATAGCCAGTGCTGGGCGTGCTGTCTCTAGTCTGGGAGCCAGTCTAGCGGGCCGATTGGGAGCCTCATGGGGGTGGGAGTGTCCGCTTTCTCATCTTCCACAGAGATTCCAGAAAGAGAATGCATTTTCCATCAGCATGCTTGAAAAGTGACTGGGCGGGGAGGGGGCCTGGATGGCTCAGTCCATTAGACGTCTGACTTCAGCTCAGGTCATGATCTCATGGTTCATGAGTTTGAGCCCCGCGTGGGACTCTGTGCTGACAGCTCAGAGCCTGGAGCCTCCTTCAGATTCTGTGTCTCCCTCTCTCTCTGCCCCTCCCTCACTCACGCTCTGTCTCTCTCCATTTCTCAAAAAGAAATAAATGTTAAAAAAAAAAAAAACCATTGGGGAAAAAACCCAAAAAACTCATAGTGGTGGATAAGAGGTCTCTAATCACTGGCTACCTGACATCTTTGACACCTGTAGTGGGTAATTGTTTTAACACCCTGGTCCTTGTTACAACAGCATTCTTGGTAGTAGTTTTGTTCCTGGGTAGTGTTGATTTGATTGACAAATACAAAGACTACATTTCAGTGTTGTTGTTTTTTTAAGTTTATTCATTTATTATTCTGAGGGGAGGGGCAGAGAGAGAGGGAGACACAGAATCAGTAGCAGGTTCCAGGGTCTGAGCTGTCAGCACCGAGCCTGACGAGGGGCTCAAACTCACGGGCTGCGAGATCATGACCCGAGCCGAAGTTGGATGCTTAACCCACCGAGCCACCCAGGCGCCCCTAACATTTCAGTTTCAAAGGCACTGAATTCAGAAAAGATTTCATGTGTGAACTGAATGTCCACTTTCCAAATGAAAATATTATACCTCGAAGGTCACACTCTGCTTCACCATTGTACGTTGTGGACACCCATGGTCACACAGAATGATGGAATGGAGGTGCCCAAGTTCTGGTTTCTTCCCATCTCGGCTCTCCCTGTGTTTCTCGAGTTGGCTATCTGAACACAGGCGTCCAAAGCATGCCAGGGGGTTGGAGACGGAGGCTGCGCCCAAAGAGAGTGCCAGCCACTCCCAACCATTAGGAGCTTCCTCTCGAAACAGTGCAGCGAGCGTGCCTTCGTGAGGGCAGACTGCGCAGCTGGGGTGCTCCAGATTAACTTCCACATGTGCCATATTTAATAGAGAAGAGGCATTAGAAATGCATGAATATGAAACTTACGTCTTACTAAAACTCAACTGTAACTTAGAGAGGATTCCCACAGGACCCAGCAATTCCCCTCCTCAATATGGTTTCAAGAGGATTGTACACAAATGTTCATAATAGCATGATTCATATCATCTGAAAAGTGGATACCACTTAAATGTCCATCAACAGATGAAGGCATAAACAAGAGTGGTCCATCCACATAAGGGAATATTATTCAGCTGTTAAAAGTAATTAAAAAAAAATGGGGGGCGCCGGGGTGGCTTAGTTGGTTAAGCATCCAACTCTTGATTTCAGCTCAGGCCGTGTTCTCACGGTTCATGAGTTTGAGCCCTGCGTTGGGCTCTGCATTGACAGCATTGAGCATGCTTAGGATTCTCTCTCCTCTCTCCTCTTCCCCTAGTCTCTCTCTCTCTCTGTCTCTCAAACATATATAAATGTTTTTTAAAAAAGGAATAAAAGTACTCATATCTGCTACAACATGGATGGAAACACCACTGCCCCACCCTTGACCTGATGCTGCCAAGACTACCCTAAAAGCTATTCTCAAAAGGCATGACTTTTAGTATTTTCACTTGCAAAACTTTTAGAAGTTGATTCCCTGAGTCTTTTGGACTGGGCTGTCAGGTTTACCACTCCTATTTAGTTGAGCCGTGGCCAGCTGTTCCCAATTTCTCTTTCTCATTTAATGGCCTCTAAAGTTCTTGGGGCGCCTGGGTGGCTCAGTCGGTTAAGCTTCCGACTTCGGCTCAGGTCATGATCTCATAGTTTGTGGGTTCAAGTCCCGCGTCGGGCTCTGTGCTGACAGGTCAGAGCCTGGAGCCTGTTTCGGATTCCGTGTTTCCCTCTCTCTCTGACCCTCCCCTGCTCACGCTGTCTCTCTCTCTCTCTCTCTCTCTGAAATTAAAAAAAAAAACAAAAAAATAAAGTTCTGTTCGCTCATCCATCTGTCCATCTATCCATCCACCTCCTCATCCATCCATTTTTCAAAATTCGTTCAACCAACCCAGATTGTGCACCTACTACATTCCAGGTATTTTACTAAGCGCTGTGGATACGGTGACATGGAAAATCAAAACAAGGTCATTTCCCTGCTAGAACTTATTTCAGAGCCTCCCTCCTCCAAGTGTGGTTCCCAGACCAGCCTCAGCTGGGAACTCGTAAGAAAGGCAGCGTCTCCGGTCCCAGCCCAGCCCAAGAGGAATCAGCTTGTGTGTGCTCCTGTACGCTACCTGCATAGCGTGTCTCGGGAAAACTAGAAAAATCTGATCATAGTACTTACATCTGGGAAAGCTGGAAGTAACTAGAGGTGATGAGAAAAATCTCAGTTTTGCTTTACACCCGTCTTAGATACTGCTTATATTATTATTTCTGAACATGAATGTTTAGTGCTTACAAAATACCCTGAATCTTTTCGGTCCATTTCTTGACTGCCTTCAGTGTGCAGGACTTTCTGCGTGTGGTGGCTCATCTTAAAGATACTACAAAACTTACTACAAAGTAAGCGTGGTCAGTATGGAGGGGGTCCAGACTCTTCTAGGTTCGCTGTGGAGAATAAATGAGTATAGGTAAAGCATCAGCCAAACGGAAAGGACTTAATGCTATTTCTCTCTGCCTTAGTTCTCACCTAGCCACCATCTTCTGTTGTGATTTTAGGCAAGCGGATGGAACATCGCACTTCACTGTTAAGGACCTTTTATTTGAGGGTTAGATTCCTTCGCATTTCCGAAGCGTAAGAGGCCCCCACAGATCAAGCTCCCGTCTTGCTCTGTTCCTTGAGCTCACACTGCTACTCCAATCAGCCGAGGAAGGGGACAATTTCTTGATGGATCAAAATATTGGTATGGGGTAGAGGGCTGAAGCCTCTTTCCGGCACAATAAAGCTCTTGACTCGAGATGCCCATTCGCTCGTGCAGCAGCGTGCTGGGTGCTGGGACCTTGTGGTGAGCCAGACAGGTGCGGTCCCTGCCTCGGCCTCCGTCCCCAGCCCCCTTTCCGAAGTTAAGGTTTGCTGCAGCGTGATTTACGTCCAGTAAAAGTCACCCTTTGGGGAGGACGGCTCCGTGGGCTTTGACAAATACTTATAATTGTATGGCCCCCGCCAGGGTCACGATGAAGAACAGCAGGTGCTGTCAGCACCCTCACGATTTCTCATGCTCCTTTGCCCCTCCCCGTGGTCGTCGCCCCTCCCCCAGCCCCTGGCTACCCCTGATCTTCCCTGTATGCACACAGGATGTGGTCTTGTGAAACTGTTTCCTCTCACCTTAACACATTGGAGATTCCTTTTTATTGCTGAGTAGTACTCCACGCCACAGACCCCCCGCTTTGGTGCCGTCTTGGGGACAGAGAGGACAGAAAGACAACTAGCCGGGACCGGACCGCCCCTGAGCTCTTAAGACTTTGCCAGAGTGGGGGCGTCTGGGTGGCTTAGTCGGTTAAGCGTCTGACTTTCGCTTAGGTCATGATCTCATGGTTCGTGGGTTCGAGCCCTGCGTCGGGCTCTGTGCTGACTGCCAGCTCAGAGCCTGGAGCCTATTTCAGAGTCTGTATCTCCCTCTCTCTCTGACCCTCCCCTGCTCACGCTGTCTTTCTCTCTCTCCTAGAAATAAAAAAAAAAAAAAAAAAAAAAAAAAGACTTTGCCAGAGTGGACCGCTTCATGTTTGTGCCCATAGGCAGTTAGGCGTGAAAGGCGGATTTGATTACTATGGAAAACCAGATAAAGGCTATTTTTTGCGCCTCCGATGGTGTGGATTGAGAAACTCGATTCACGTTATTTATTATTATTTTTATTTTTTAATTTTTGCACGTGCTTTGATTGGGACAAAACGTCCCCAGCCGGCCTGAAATGACCAAGCGCCCCAGCAACGCCCCGCTGCCCCAGGCTTTATGACAACAGTCCCGAGTCATAGAGGTCCTGCCCGTCCCTAAGAGAAGAGCCGTCCCCTCCCTGTGGCGCGGTGGCCCCTCAGAGTTTCCCCCAAGCGCAGCTGATGGGGGAGGATGGAGTTTCTGGGAACCTCTCAGACGGCTAGTTACTGCGGTCCCAAGAAAGACCGTGGCTTCACCGCGCTGCCCCCGGCCGAGCC
Organism: Hyaena hyaena; assembly: GCF_003009895.1. NCBI lineage: Eukaryota > Metazoa > Chordata > Mammalia > Carnivora > Hyaenidae > Hyaena > Hyaena hyaena. The sequence goes on along the minus strand of NW_024080870.1, from coordinate 2,076,030 downwards.
GGCCCCGGAGATCCGGGAATGTTACCAGCCCTATTACCTGCCTGGGTACCGCTACCTCAACTCCTGGAGACCCAGCCTCTTCTACAAGATCTCCAACGCCCAGCCCTGCGAGGATGACGGAGCCCCGTACCGCAGCGCCCTGAGGCCACCCACCATCCTGCCGGCGCTGCGCTCGGCGCTCTTCTGTCGCTACAGCCCGCACGACTGGGACAGGTCCACCGACCAGCAGATCCGAGGGGCCGAGGCCTCGCGGCTGTGGGCCAGCCGGCTGACGGGCGACTCCATGCAGCTCATGCAGGACAAGGACCAGCTGACGCGCCAGATGCAGGAGGGGACCAGCCGGAACCTGGGCCAGAGGCTGTCGGACATCGGCTTCTGGAAGTCCGAGCTGGGCTGCGAGCTGGAGAAGCTTCTGAACGAGAACCACAGCATGGAGACAGTCAAGAGGCGGCTGGAGTGCGCGGCCGAGGAGCTCAACTGTCCGCTGCAGGTGAGTTTGGGCGGGAGCGCGTGACAGCCACGGAGTGCAGCCCCGGCATGCTGCGCCTCCCAGTGAAGGTCAAGGCAGCAGGCGCTCTGCAGGTGCATTTCAGCTGCGTGATCGTCTGCGATCAGTTCCTACCGCACAGCATGATTCCAGTCAAATCAGAGCTCCTCGGACTGAGCCAGATTTCCACTTCTCCTTGGGCTTGCATCAGGACTTCAGAGGCTTTATTGAGACATTCCACGCATACGTGTGTGCGCACGTGTGTGCCTGTGCATGCATGCCCGTGCTGGTCTTTAGGGGATATACTTAAAGTAACTGCCATGTTTTTCCCCAAAGCCCTTAACACCTTCTAACATACTCTGCCACTTACACATCTGTTCACTGATTGTTTTTTTCCCTGGGCAGGGATTTCTGGCTGCTTCGTCACCAGTGTGTTCCAGGCTGATACTCAGCTGTGACGGGCAGCGTGTCTGTACTGGTCCTTAGAGACAAGCGTCTGTGCTTTTTTGCCTGTCGTCTGGGCCAGTGTTTCGAATGTCTCCCCAACGCAGTACAGTGCGTGGCACACAGTAGGCACTCAATAAATATTTGCTGAGTAAACAAATAAATAAATGCCCAAAATGTGGGCATCCTGGGCCCTTCTTGGTCTCCAGCCATATCCCAGATCGGTTGGGATTGCCTCTGGCTGCAGGTGATGGGTACTTGCCTATAGTTGAGCCAAGAAGGAATTGGTTTTTCTGCCATAATGAGAATTCGAGGGGGAGACAGAGTGGGCGGCTGCAGCCCCCACGTGATGCCGGAAGGGACCCAGGTGCCCATCATTCTGCTCTGCCATCCTTAGTGTGTGGCTTTTGTCCTATTACTTGCAAAGAGATTTCATATCTCGTGTTGCAAGCTGCCACTTGCAAAGAGCATTTTGATGTTCTCATTCGAGGCAGGAAAATGGGGGTAGGACAAAGGGCCAATGTGCCAAGTGTGCCAGGGAGTGTGAGTTTTCTGGAAGGAAGCACCATGCGTCTCCATTTCTGGCCGTTTTGCCAGAACTCTCATGGGTTCTGTGGCTGCAGAGGAGCCTGGGCAAATGAGTGGTTTTCTCTGGGCCCTGCAGTGGACACTGGGTAAGGAACTGGCATTATCCGCCTCGTGCTGTGGGGGCTATTTGTGGTCACATAGGATGATGTTCTGCTGCGCCTGGAGCAGGTGGGGACCTGAGACCTTTCAGCTCCACTTCTGTCCATCTCCGGGGCTACCACTCTCTCCCTGGACCGTGGTGACTGCCTTCTTCCTCTCCTCCCCACCCCTGCCCTCCCACCCATTTTCCAGCCAGAGGGGCGATTTTAAGTATTATACTGGATCCTCACACTCCCTCACAAACCCCCCTCAATGTCACCAGCCTCCACAGCCCAGCCCCTGCTCACCGCATTAGCCTCCACTTCTCCCGTTCTAGTGGCCTCCTGTCTGCTCCTCTCCTACCTCAGGACCTTTGCACCCGCTGTTCCCTCTTCCTGGCACACTGTTTCCGTTCGTCTCTGCTGCTGCTGCTGCTGATTCAGGTCTTGGTCTGCCACCTCCTTAGGGAAGTCCTTCCGGGCTAACCCCCCGCCCCCGCCGGTTACTCCCCACCCGCCCACATCACCCTGACTGTTCTCATCCAAACCCTAACCACTGTTAGGCCTGTGCCTCTGTGTGTGTTCAGTTGTATGTGTTCTCTCCTCTCTGTTAGAACTCTGTTAGAGCAGGGACCTTCTGATCGGTTGATTGTGGTATCCCCGGCACCTTGATCGGGTGTGGTCAGACGAGGGGCTCAGTAAATTCTTGTGAAATCAGTGAACCCCCTCCTTTCCGAGTTTCCAGGTGCGTTTGCAACCCAGCACCGAGATGCGGTGCTCCGCTGCTTCCGTCACATTTCTGCTACTCTTTGTGACATCACAGGCCAGCGGCCCAGTCACCACCCTTTCTCAGCCTCCTGTTGCCAGAGCTCCCTGAGGAGCCCCCTCGCCTGTCTTCTATTCCGCTCTGCCCTTGTCCCGATGACATGAGGTGTGAGGCGAGTGGCCTGTGTGACAGGGTGGCCTGTGTCTCCCCTGGTCCTGGTCACTTTCCAAGCTCTCCCTGCACTGACAGATCTTTACAGAGGGGCTCACATACATGCATAGGTGATGCTGATTGACCATATTCTGAGTGCTTCACGCTGGTGGAGCCGACTTAACCCAAACAGCAAAGCTGTGCAACGTGCATCAGGGTTATACCCACCCGCTATCATGGCATCACACAGTCCCACCGAGAGAGAAAGGGGTGGAAGCTTAGCCACCTGCACAGTGAAGAAGCATCCAGGATTCCCGGGGATTAAACGGATCATGGGAAATGTATTTGCGAGTCACCTCCGCTCAGGGTCTATATACAGGGCAGGGAAAGGATACTATTTTCTGCTGCTCCCTACAGGTGGCCCTGGAATGTCTATATCATCGAGAGAAAAGGATCGGTATTGATTTGGTCCATGACAATGTGGAGAAAAACCTTATGCGGGTAAGGTGCCTCCCGGATCTGCCCAGCCTCCCTGAGGGAGGAGGGGGCAACAGCCGGGCAGAGAGGTCTCTGAGCTGCCTATCAGGAAAAGTCACATGTCACCCCAAGCAAAGTCAGGGTTCAGAAAGCACTGGTGGTGGGCCTAGGTGGTAGGGGGTGGGGAGTAGAACAGAGAGAAATGAGGCCATTGGACCCTTCCAAACGGGCATCAGGATAATAATACCAATAAATAACAGGATTAAAAGCTAGCGTTTGCTGCAACCATGATTACACTATATGGTAACTAACTTGGATTTACATTTTTTTAAAAAGCTAGTGTTTACTGAGCCACTATATGTCACACGCTGTACCATTTCATATGCATTATTTAATTTAATGATAAAGGGGGTATCTGGGTGGCTCAGTCGGTTCAGCATCCAACTTCAGCTCAGGTCATGATTTCATGGTGTGTGAGTTCGAGCCCCGCGTCGGGCTCTGTGCTGACAGCTCTGAGCCTGGAGCCTGCTTCTGGTTCTGTGTCTCCCTCTCTCTGCCCCTCCCACACTCACACCTGCTCTCTCTCAAAAGTAAATAAACATTATAAAAAAATTTAATTATAAAGTAATGTACCAATGAGCACTTGGCACATAGCGGGTACTAACTTTTCTTTTAATCTGGAATCATATAAAAAAGAAAGAAAGTAAGGCAAAGAATGCTGAACCTCCACAGCTGACCCTTAGCTGTCTGGCCCAGGGATCATGTGGGATGAGGCAGGAAATGGACCCTGCCCTGACCTTTCACCTGTGGGGTCAAAAGTGGGCCATGAGGGGTAAGGGGTGGGGCCGCTGCCCTGACCTTCTATAGATCCCTGCTCTTTCTGACGTTTATCATTGCAGGAAGTCGATTTGCTAAAATGTTGCCAAGATCATATGCGAAAACTAGCTCAAAGAATTGATATCCAGATGCGGTAAGAGCTGCTTTCTCTCTCCTTCTTGGAATCTATTTTGGGTCCTCCCCCCAACCCCCCGGCTATTTCCGAGGGCAAGCAGATGGGCTCTCCATCTCTAGGGGATCCTTCGGTCAGTGGTGTGCCAGTACGCGTTTAACAACTGGCTGTCAGGGAAAGAAAAGAACATTCTGATTCGTAGCATTGGCCAGTTTCAGTGGTGTAAATATCTGCCACAGTGGCTGATTTTGTCTGCCCCCTGCACCGCCTGGTGCTTGGCGTTTGCCCTGGGGGTCACAGCAAAAGAAATGGGCCTTGTTGAGGCCCCTCTTAGCATGTGGCTTCCTGCCGTGAGTTGTGAATGGTGGCAAATGGCAGAGAGCGGTGGCATCAGGCGGCAAGGTGAGTGGACAGGGCGTCTCTGGAGGGATGCTGGTGGGCGCCTGGAGACAGGCGTCTTCAAAGGGAATCAGCTTTTTGTTCTTGGAAGATTACATATCCAGTGTCGTGACAAGCCAGGAGGCTCCCCTCCTAATTAAAAGGAGGCCAGAGTTTTACAGGGCTTGGGGCCTGTGGCTGAGCCCTTGGGCCCAGGGGGCCCCTAGAGACAGCCTTCCCTCCTGCCTCCTGATACTGGAGCTGGGTGCTGCCTTTAACTCTTAACAGCCCACGCTGCTCTGCTGGTTTCTCCTTGTCATTTACTCGGACACAGAGAGCCAGCAGTGGGCTGGCCGCCCAGGCCCAGTTTCCGCCGACCGCCTGGGGCCTGTGGGTAGCCTGGAAGGGTGCTGGGGGTGGGGGTGGGGGCGGGGGCAGGCAGCTCGCAAATGAGAGCACTCAGGGTGGTGTCAGAAAGCGGCCTGCGGGTCTAAGGGTGTGGTCAGGGCAGCCATCAGAGATGGAGGGGTCCTAAATGAGATGCAAATATAGCAGTGGCTGCAGGCACAGGTGGGTGGATGAAAGCAGGGGTGAGTTCCGTCATCTGTGTGGTGCGGTCCTGATTTCTGACAATTTCACTTCCCATATGGACTCTTGTTTGCTCCTGTGTGTCTATAAATTTAATTTGCTTGGGGAAATACAAAACCTCTTACATACTTGTATTTTATGTATTTATTTATTTTTATTAAAAATTTTCCCCAATATTTATTTTTGAGAGAGAGACGGAGCATGAGCAGGGGAGGGGGCAGAGAGAGAGAGGGAGACACAGAATCTGAAACAGGCTCCAGGCTCTGAGCTGTCAGCACAGAGCCCGACGCGGGGCTCAAACTCACAAACCGTGAGATCGGATGCTCTCTGATCTTCATCCTGAAGTCAGATGCTCAACTGACTGAGCCACCCAGGCACCCCTAAATATTTGCATTTTAAAGCAAGGATTTTAACAAAGGAAGCGCTTTGGGGAGGCACATGTCTTTGCTGTATTTGTCTTGCCCTTATTTTTACGATCACCCATTGTGGACAAGAAAGAGTGGTTTTCCATGTGTGGTTGACATGGAGCCATGGCAGACCTTGACCTTGTGGTGACAGAGGGCTGGAGTTAGGGAACTGGGATTGGAGTCTGAGCCAGCAGGGTGAATACAAGCCCAGACTTGAAATTGCGGAGCTGGGCCCCAGAAGGGAAATCCTAAGACAGGACTGGGGGTGGGAGGGGACCGCTGTGGCACCCCAGCAATGAACAGGATGTGGGAGAGGAAGGACACCAGAGAGATGGAGAGGAACAGACACAGAGGAGAAGAGATGGAGACTGGGGACAGACATGGAGAGGTGAAGGCAGCTGAGGCAGGCAGGGTGGGGGAAGAGAAGAAGAGCATGTGGAGAGGCGTCCCACCCCTTTGCTGGGACCGAGGACCAGCCACCCTCCATAGAGGCTGCTTGACTTTGGGCAGTGGCTCGTTTGTCAGAGGATGCCTTCCCGGGCACCATAATTAACCTAGAACTGGCCACAGCCCCATTGATGGGGTAGCACTCAGTGTGGCCTTGCCCCTGTGAGGAGGCTCCATCGCTGACCTGCTCAGGTGGCCGTCCTGGTGCTGGCCTGCTGACTTACGGCTTTCCGGTGAGGCCTCAGGCATGTGGGCACAGCTGTGCCTACCTCACCGGGTGCCCCGGCAAAGCAGAAAAGGCTCTTCCTGGCTGGGCAGAAGCCATATTGGAGCTTTTCCTCCAAGGTCGGCAGCAGGGTGAGCCGTGGCACTGGTTGGGCTCCACATCACGGCCCGAGGAGGGGAGACAGAGGCGGCCCCCTTTACCCCCAGGCTCATTAGCACGGGCCAGGAAGCTGCACCAGCTGACCAGGAATTCTGAGGCCCCGGGTGCCCTCTCATGCTCTGGCATGTTTCTTTTCTACATTCTGGTCTTCGTGTTCCAGTCCACTAAGCAGGACAGGGCCCCATTTCTCCATGGCTCTGCCATTTCAGAAGGCCCCAGGACCCTCAGGATGGTTCCTCCTGCCCGACCATGACTCCCTGACCTTTCCAATAGCTGGGAGCCCACCCTCTGGATTTACTGTCCTTGCTTCTGGCCTGTTTGAAACCCCTCACCAGCATCTGCGATCCACTGCAGAAAAAGAAAGTGTAAAAAAGATGAACAGAGACAGACAGGGGATAGGGACAGAGAAAGAGAGACACAAAGTCCCAAGACAGAGAAAAACCAAGAAAGAAGAGGCGGAAAGAGAAAAAGATGAGAGAGACAGACAGACAGACAGACACACACACACACACACACACACACACACACTCACTCACTCACTCACTCTAGTTGGTGTCTGGACATCACCTGGCTTAGTGAAGGTAATTATTCCCTTCTTAATGCTCTGTCTCTCCTAAGCACTTCAAGGCAAAAGTCCCAGTCGATGCTGGTGTGTCTTTAACACTGAGTAACCTTGTTTCGGTCAAGACAGAATCAAAAGGTTTCAGGCGTAGAACCTTCTGGGGACAACAGATTCTATGTAGCTAGGATTCTGTTAGTGTTTCCTTACTATTTATGTTGGAGGTGACCTATTAATAGAGAGTGCTACTGATGTTCTTTTAAAGACGGTGATGTAGATTTTCCTTTTAAAATATATTTATTTATTTATTTTTAAATATTTTTATTTATTTCTAGGAGAGAGAGAGACAGCGTGAGCAGGGGAGGGTCAGAGAGAGAGGGAGTCACAGACTGAAACAGGCTCCAGGCTCTGAGCTGGCAGTCAGCACAGAGCCCGACGCGGGGCTCGAACCCACGAACCGCGAGATCATGACCTGAGCGAAAGTCGGACCCTTGACCGACCAAGCCACCCAGGCGCCCCATATTTATATTTTTAAAAAAGAAAAGTAGCAAGTAAATAAGAGTTCAGGTACTTGGAGAATATGGCAAGAAGCACGATAGTGGTTCTCCAGGGTCTGGAGCTTGGCACACGGTGGCCATTAAATCTAGCTTCTTGGCCAAGATACTAGCCCTGCAGGAGAGAGTTCTGGTCCCGCCCATTGTCCTCTCCTCACCTCTGCTCTGTCCCTGACTCCGCCCAGTCTCTGACTCCACCCACTCTCCGATTCCACCCATACCTGACTGTCCAATCCTTGGCCCCACCTGACACAGGCTCCACCCAGCCCCTGACTCCGCCCATCCCTGGCTGCACCCAATCACCAGCTCCACCCAGCCACTAACTCCGCCCAATCCTTGACTTCTTCCCAGTCTGTAGATTCCACCTATTTTTGACAGTTCAGTCCCTGACTCCGCCCAGTCCCTGACTCTGCCAGCCTTCATGTGCTGGTTACGAGTCCCTAAACACCTGGATGTCTCTACTTTCTTGCTGCTTGTGCACCTGTGGTGTCCTTAGCTTAGAATTCTCATCCCCTCGGTCCCCCTGTCCACTGTTATTATGAAACCCAACTCAGAAGCTTCCTCACCCTGAGTTAGTGGCTTCCTCCTCTGTGTTACTTTGTATCCTTTTCAAAACCTTGGGTCGGCTTTAGCTCAAGCGGTTACTTCACATGTGGTTACTTCAAAACCTTTATGGTTGCCCTTATCATTATTTATTTATTTTTACTGTATTTACGCACATCCGTGAGCAACGGGAAGGTAGTGACTGGGTCTTAGTCATGTCTTTTCCCTCTGTGCCTGGCAGAAGGTCAGACACAATGATTTGCAAAGTGATTTAAATCGATACCAGGCTTTTTCCAAAGTGTGGATTCATAGCTTCTAAATCAGATCAGCAAAGTACAGCTGGAGGGCCAAATCTTGCCCATAATCTGTTTCTGTAAAGTTTCATTGGGACACAGCCACACCCATTCATTTACATATGATGCAGGATGGTTTTCCTGCATTGTTGAGTAGTTGCAGTGGAGACTATATGCAAGGAAGTCTAAGATATTTACTATTTGGCCCTTTACAGTAAATGTTTGCCCAGATCTGCTTGGATTGGGGGGAAGGAAGAAGTACAGGGAGGCACTGGGTATGGGGTGGGGGCATCAAGGTGGGAAAAAGGCCGAGAAGCCACTGGGGTAGACAGAGCACCTCCTGGGAGTTCAGAGACTTGGCTTTCAGCCCTGGCTCTGTACCACCCTCTAGGCTGCCCTTGTGTGAGGGACTCTGGGTAAGTGCCTGGTTTAGGGACAAATCCTTGCCCCCCACAGGGATAACCGAGATGCCCAGCATGCTCTCGAGAGGGACCTTGACGACAAAAGCTCGGCCCAGTTTATCGATGAGAAGTGCTTTAACCTGAGGAACACGTCAGACTGCATCAGCTTCTTCCATGGCATGGAGAAAATCGATGGCACGTAAGTGCTGGGTTGTTGGTCCCCCTCTGTGGCCAAATTTGGTGGAACTGAGGGCTTCTGGCTCTGCTCCTGCCACGGAACCACAAAAGGTCATTGTGCATCAGTCAAGTAAGAGGTGATGTGGTTGAGTGGGGACCCTTGGCTGCAAGCCACAGAGTGCAATTCTGGCTAACTTAGGCCAAGATGGAATTTACTGGAAGGCTGTGGGGGAGCCACAGAAGAAGGTTGAAGGGGAAAGTTTGGGCAGCTTGAATGAGCCAGGAATTGGGAGCTCACTGTCTCTTCATACTTGCCCCCTTTTGCCCAAGATGCAAATGCCAGCAAGAGGGTGCAAGGGATTGGCTTAGCAAGGGTCCCACAACCACTGCCACTGGGCCGGGGCATGATGGGCACCCCGACTGGCAATTCCACCAAACAGATCCCAAAACAGAATGGGTGTAACCAGAAGGAGGAGGCATTCAAGCTCAGCTGGGAGAGGAACTGATGCCTGTCAGTGCTGGTAGAGGTTTAAGAGTGGATTTCCAAGCCAGGCTACGGGGCTTCAAATTCAGCCTCCCCACTAATGGTTGGGTCAAAGTACTTAATCTCCTCACCTATACTAGAATAAAAATAGTGCCCACCTCCCGGAGTTGCTATGAGAACAGAAAGGTGGGTATGGGGAGCACTGAGCATGGACCTGGTGTGGGGGCGTGACAGCAGCTACTATTTATTGAGTGCTTGCTCTGTGACCCCATTTTCTTGTCACAGCAGCTCTGAGCTAGGTGCCTCTGTGTGTCTGGCAGCGTCAAGGGCATGTCACTGTTTACAGCATTTCACGAAGAACTAGGGCATGGTTTCCCGATCGGCAGTCCAAGGTCAGGGTCATGATGACTAGATAGAGAGGTGCTCTGGATACAGGTGAAAGAGTAGTATCTATCTTGGTCTCTCTCTCTTTCTCTCTCTCTTTTTTAAGTTTATGTATTTATTTTGAGAGAGAGAGCATACTAGAGAGTTCATGCATGCGAGTTGGGGAAGGGCAGAGAGAGGGAGAGAGAGAATCCCTACTGGGGGCTCGATCTTATGAACCAAACCGTGAGATCATGACATGAGCTGAAATCAAGAGTCGCTTAACCGACTGAGTCACCCAGGTGCCCCTATCTTGGTCTCTGAAAAAAAAAAAAAAAAGAATAGGGGAGCCTGGGTGACTAGGTCAGTTGACTGTTCGACTTTGGCTCAGGTCATGATCTCATGGTTCATGGGTTTGAGCCCTGCGTCGGGCTCTGTGCTGACTGATGGCTCAGAGCCTGGGACCTGCTTCAGATTCTGTGTCTCCCTCTCTCTCTGCCCTTCCCACGCTCATGCTCTTGTTTGTCTCTCTTTCAAAAATAAATAGATGTAAAAAAATTAAAAAAAAAAAAAGAACAGCAAGAAAACTTCTAGCACATAAAACTGTGCTTGGCTCATAGTAGGTGTACAGTCACTGTTTGTTGAATGAGCGAATCAATGAAAGGGGGAAGGGAGGGAGGGAAGAAAGAAAAGGAATTTCTTGGCGATCTCCTTGGCTGGAGTGTGGGGCCAGCTCCTGGACCTTCGTTAATACTGAAGGGTGGAAATGACCCTTTGGGGTTTCCGGCAGTAGCAGCTCATGGGGACCCTCCTCCTCTTCCTGAGGAGGCGACTCCCTGTGGTGCTGGCTGGTAGTGTGAGCAGGACCTAGGGGCCTCGGCCCCTCAGCCGCAGCTGGAGTCTGGAGGATTCCCTTCCCAAACAGATGCGTCCCTGAAAGCTCTCGGCCAGGGGCTGGCAGACTCTGGGGGCCCGCACTGTACAAACAGCATCTTGTGAATAATAAACACTTATCAAGGGCTTGCTGTTGCCAGGTGCCGAGATAGGGGTTTCCTATTTAGTCACTCAACAACCCCGGGGGGTAGGCACCATTATTACCCCCCATTTTACAATCAGGAGGCTAAGGCTCCTGGAGAGTGGAAGTGGCTAGACCAATCTGAGCCCACGTCGCACTTGATCTCAGCCAAAAGGCCGAGAAGCGATCATCTGAGCCCACATGGACAGGGAGCTGGTGTGTTTTACCTGGGCACCTTCTGGCCTCCTGGGCCACAGCCTCCAGAAAGCACGTCCCCGCTTCTAAGGTACACCAGCAGGCAAGCTGCCTCTGGCATCCCCCCCAGGGAGAGTGTGATCCAGCCGGTTATCTTCTCTGTCTGCTCCAGGGGAGGGCAAGGGCTCAGAGGTTGCTGCTCCTGACCTTGAATGGTGCCCTGTTCAGCAGCAGGGGATAGAGTCAATCTGCAGTCGCTTTCTGCTGTCCCTGGTGCCTCCCCCTTCCTGGACTGATGGTGAGTAGCTGTGTGACCTTGGCAAAGGCACTTCACCTCTCTGAGCCTCAAGTCTTTGTTGGATGAAAGGTCCAGTACCCTCTCCCATCTCCAGAAGGCTTAGACCTCCTTTACGGCTTGGTTTTTAACTCCTGCAAAATACAGACAAGACATATGGGTTTTTTTTTAATTTCTATTATATGTTTTTTTTTAAATTTCTATTCGCTGTGCAATCTAAGTGTGCTTTAAAATGTCCGAAAAGAGACTCCTATTTCAGAAAATTGAATCCCTGTTTTTCCTACAGCCCCCAAAATAAAGATGATTTATTTAAGAACTAGAGACTTCTCAGCTAGAAAAGACCTTAAAAATTTATGTAGTGGCTCAGTAGGTTCAGCGTCTGACTTCAACTCAGGTCATGACCTCACGGTTCCTGGGTTTAAGCCCCACGTCGGGCTCTGTGCTCACAGCTCAGAGCCTGGAACCTGCTTCAGATTCTGTGTCTCCCTCATTCTCTGCCCCTCCCCCGCTTGAGCTCAGCCTTTCTCTCAAAAGTGAATAAACGTTAAAAAAAAAAAAAAAAAAAAAACAGTTAGTCTGAATGACCGCAGACCTAAAGCCAGCTCGGAGAAATGCATGTCCCCCATTCCCATGGGCTTCCCAGAGAAGACCCCATGCAACACATTGGCTGTGGGTTGTGAGGATTTCTGTACTCAGCCAGGAAGTACTTTCTGTTGTCTGAACTGAATACCTCATGAGGATTCCCGGCTTGCCTTTTCTGATACGATCAGTGTCTCCATTCATCCCCTGAGATCCATCCATCAGCTGGGGGCCCCGTGGAGGAGGCTGCCCTCTGCAGGCCGCCTTTCCATTGGGTTCCCCTTTGGGTTCTGCCAGTGGAGGGGGAGGGGGCACAGGGAGGCTGAGGGCAGGGGGAGAAGTATGTTGGGGTCTATTCTTCCTGTGCCCCTCCCCCCGGGTATGTTCTCCCCCAGGGCGCCCCAACTCCTTCCTCGCCCTCTCCGCTTGCCCTTCCCCACTTTGGCGGTGACAGGTCTGTGAGTTTGCCAATCTGGGGGCACCTCAGGGTCCTCTGAGCATCCTTTATATTTCCGTCCACGACCCTGACGGGCACGTAATGAGCTCACTCCATCGGTTTGTCCGTCTAAAATCCTTCCGTGTGTACAGACCTTTATTCAATGTGTCCATCTTCCTCTACTGGCAACTTGGTGCCGTGAGGACAGGGGGCTTGGTGTTCTTGTCTGTGGTTCTGTCCCAAGTGCCTAGAACGATGCACGGCATGCAGTGGGCGTTCAGAGAACATCGGCTGAACGAACGAGTCTGTGCATTGCTCGTCACGGAGCTGAAGCACCCTATAGCCAGCACTTGCCCCTGATGCCTGTTTGGTGGCCTGTGTCCATGACGTCGGGGGTGGTAGTGACAAGAGTTCCGGAAAAGACCTTTTCGGAGGAATCTCTGCTCTACAACAATGCACCAAGTGCCCCCAGGGAGATCCCCTCTCGCTAGGCTGCAGCCACCTCCCCTGTGAAGTGGGGGGTGTGGATTAGCCCTGTGGTTCTCAGTGGGGGGGGCAGTTGTCCCCTCCCCCAAGGGGCATTTGGCTATGTCTGGGGACATTTTTTATTGTCGCGACTCGAGGGGTGCTACCGCTGGTGTCTAGCGGGTAGAGGGGGGCTGCCCAGGATGACCCCCTCCCAGCAGAGAATGGTCCCGACCCAGATGTCAGGAGTGCCCAGGGTGAGACTCTCCGGATCGGGGGTTCCCCGAGGCCTGTCTTCAGCCCCCCGATTCCCCTCGTGCGTTGAGTTCATCCTTGTTCCCTTGCAGGGTCTCCGTGCCCGAGACCTGGGCCAAGTTCAGTAATGACAACATCAGGCACTCGCAGAACATGCGGGCCAACTCCATCCGGCTGCGGGAGGAGGCTGAGAACCTCGTCGAGACCTTGTCGGACCAGATGTGGAAGCAGTTTACCAACACCAACCTGGCCTTCGGCGCCCGCATCTCCGAGGTGACGGACGTGAAAAATAAGCTCCAGACGCAGCTGGCGAAGGTAAGTGGGGCGCCGAGGGCCACCGTCCACCCTGCCGGATCCTCCTGAGGCCGGCGGCAGTGCCTGGCGCTGAAACAGTCCCACCATCCCGGGTCGACCAGCTCGTCCACTGGGAGAGGTGAGGGGCCGGGAGCACCGCGGGGGATTCGAGCATCTGGGTAAATCTTTCCTTGCGCCCCTGATGATGAGCTTGGTGCTTGGGCCCCCTGTCACCATGGTACCCAGGAAGCTGGGCCCCTGGGGTCCCTCACTCCCTCTCGGGGCCTTGCAGCTGAACGTGACTGGTGAGGGTGGGTGCAGTACTCAGAGGCCCAGACCGTGGGTCCGAGCCGATCTCTGCCTGCATCGGCTTCTTTGGAAACGTAACCTTTTACCTTCAAAGGCTCCCGCGGCGTCAGCGGTGAAGGACGGCTAACTCTGTCATTGTCTTCCCGCTTCTTCCATCCTGCCCTCTCCCCTGCTCCTGTGTGCTGCCTCTCGCTTCTGCGGGGGTCCCCTCTGCATGGAATTGATGCTTCCTGCTTTGCACACACTCTGTGCGCCTACGGGGTGCCAGGTGCGTGCTGACCGCTGGTGCTAGGAAGGAAAGGAGGGGCCATGCAAACCGTGTCCTGTCCCTGTCCTCAGGGCACTTTCTGGGGACCACCGTGGCTGTGAAATCTGCACACAGGAAGGGCTTAGGGATGACAGTCCGATTGCAGGGTGTTGGGGGGGAGGGAGGGCAGGGACTGGCCTTGAACCTGCATTCCAAAATAGTTATAGGCACAAAGATATGTTGCCACATATATTTGGGGGGCAATCTGGGGGCTGCCTGCCAGGTTCAGGCGGTATAAGCCCTCCACGTACACCACCCTACGTAGCTTCAGGTATGGAAGTGGCAGAGGAAACGGAAGTTGCTCTACAATAGTTGCAAGCTCATATCTAGTAGTATGCGGGGAGAAGCAAGGAGATGCAGCAGAGCATTTCGTAGGAACCTTACACCAGTAGCAGGTAACATTTACATCAAGAGCGGGTCCCTAGGGAGTTAGGCAGCCAAGGGATGTTGGGAAGAGCGGTCGTTCCCAAGAGCGGCAGTGAGTGCAAAGGACGTGTGGGGGACGATGTCGGAGCACGAAGCAGGCTCAGGTCATATAGGTCCTTGTAGGTCCTGGTGAGGGGTCCGGATTTTACTCTAAGAAGAGTGGAGAGCCTTGGAGAGTTTTAGGCAGAAGGCGTTGGGATCCAATCTTATCCTTAGGTGGATCTCTTTCCCTCCTGGATGGAAAAAGCATTGCAGAGGAGAAGAGTGGACCCAGGGATCATGGTTAGGAGGCTCTGGGAGGTGTCCGGGGAGATCGGATGGCCGCGCGTGCCAGGGTGGGAGCAACAGATGGGAGGGGGAAGGGAAAGATGTGAAGTGTCTTCAGAAGGCAGGGTTGACGTATATGCCTTCTCTCCCCCCTTGACTGGAGATTTTTATGAATCTTCCCAGAACAGCTTTAAGGAACGTTTTCTGTTAAGGGCCAGATTCTATTTTCAGCTCTGCAGGCCGTACGGTTGGTGTCACAACGACTCAGCTCTGCTCGTGTAGATGGGCCACAGACAGCATGTACACAAATGAGCACGGCCGCATTCCAATAAAACTTTATCTACAAAACTAGGCAGGGGGCCGGATGTGGCCCACAGGCTGTAGCTTGGCGGACTCCACATGCAGTTTTATGTAGCTTATCATCTCTCCTTCCACCCCACAGTGCGTGGCAAGAAACATGGACTGTCTGGGTGTGAAGCCTGGCTTCACCAGCTCTGCAACCCTGGACCGGTTCTTTAACTTCTCTGTGTCTCAGTTTCCTTCTCTGTAGAATAGAGACAATAATGGTTCTGACCTCCGAGTTGCCAGAAGGATTATCTGAGTTAATGTAGGTAAACCAGCTGCACCAGGGTGTGGTACGCAACATAGTAAGCACTCTGTTAGTGGCCTGTTAGTGTCCTGTGACTTGTCCGTCTACACCTCTCCAGGGCATCACCCCTGTTTCAGCAAGGTAGCCCCCCTGCTTGGTGCACCTCCTGGCACATGTAGGGGCCCCTCCAGTCTTTGTGTGGTGAAGGCGAGGAATCTGCAATGTGGAGTTTTCTGCTGATTTTTTTTTTTTTTTAAAGAATGATCCATGAGTAAGTTAATGCTTTTAATTTCAATTGTTTTTCCCTTTCCTTTCCTCCTTCCTTCCTTCATTTCTTCCTTCCTTCTTTTGGGAAAAACTATACTGTTACTGTGGTAAAATAAACATAACTAAAAATGTACGATTGTCTTAGTCTGTTCAGGCTGCTGAAACAAAAATACCATAGACTTATAAAGAACAGACACTTAGCTCTCATGATCCTAAGCTTCAGTATCAAGGTCCTGGCAGATTTGATGGCCAGTGGCAGGCTACTACTTGGTCCACAGGCATATTCTCGCTGTGTCCTGGCTGAAGGGAGGAGGGAGCTCTGTGATGTCTCAGCAGGACACACCCATCCCATTCGTGAGCCTCCTGATGACCTGCTCACTTCTCAAAGACCCCACCTTTTTACTGTCACAGTGGGGATTAGAGTTTGCCATCGATTTGGGGGGACACAAACGTTCAGTCTGTAACGATCCTTATTACGTGTAGAGCTCACTCGTGCAAAGTTCCTGCACATTGTTGTGCAATCATCACCACTGTCCGTCTCCAGAACGTTTTCTCATCTTCCCCAACTGCAAAGAACTCCCGTGTTGAATGAACTCCTTGCCCACTCAACGCCTCCCCAGTCCCCGGTGTTCCTTGCAGCCACCATCCTACTTTCCGTCTCTCATGAATTGACTGCTCTGGGTATTAGGCACACGTGGAATCCTACACCATTTGTTCTTTTGTGATGGGCTTATTTCACCGAGTACAGTGTGTCCAAGGTTCCTCTGTGCAGCAGATCATATCAGAATGGCCTTCTGTCATAAGGCTGGACAATATCTCCTTGGATGTCTACGCCGTGGATCCCTTCCTCCAAGGGGGACACGGGAATTGCTTCCCCCTCTTGATTATTACACAAGCATTTTCTTTTAATGAGGCATTTCCTATTATGGGTCAAATACCGCGCGTTGGCATGTTTCATGGCACAAAGTCTGAGGCCTGGAGGTGAGTGAGAAGCTCCTTTGGTGGGTCTCACGGGCTGGTTTCTCACCCGTGAAACCGAGAACGAGAACTTCTCCTTGAAGACATTACTCAAAGTTGATTAAGGTGTGGAGTCTTCAGTACAGTGCTTGGTGCGTGGTAAACATTCAATAGAAGCTGATTCAAAGTATTCGTATTATCACTGGAGAAGAAAAAGGATCTTTTGAGTGGAGGTGGGGAGCACAGTCTTTTCCCTAAATTTCTCTGGGGAAGTTTGGGATTATTACTGACGGTCTCATCCCCACTGATTGGAGAGTTTTTGCAGTCATGTGGATTTTTATTAATACTAAAAAAAATTTTTTTTAATGTTTATTTTTGAAAGAGAGAGAGGGGACAGAGTGCAAGCAGGGGAGGGGCAGAGAGAGAGTGAGACAAAGAATCCGAAGCAGGCTCCCGGCTCTGAGCAGTCAGCATAGAGCCCAATGCGGGGCTCAAACCCATGAACTGTGAGACCATGACCTGAGCCAAAACCAAGAGGCAGATGCCTCTTGGCTCCAGGTGCCTCTGGAATGTTCCTTTTAAAGTTTTAACTGTTCTGGGGTGCCTGAGCAGCTCAGTTGGTTAAGCATCTGCCTCTTGGTTTTGGCTCAGGTCATGGTCTCACAGTTGGTAGGTTCGAGCCCCTCTTTGGGCTCTGTGCTGATATCTCAGAGCCTGTTTGGGATTTTCTCTCTCTTACTCCCTGCTTGGATGCTCATTCAGTCTCTTAAATAAACTTTTTAAAAAAAATAAAGTTTTGGGGCACCTGGGTGGCTCAGTTGGTTAAGTGTCTGACTTCGGTTCAGGTTATGATCTCGCGGTCCATGGGTTCGAGCCCCGCGATGGGTTCTGTGCTGAGAGCTCAGAGCCTGGAGCCTGTTAACAGTTTAACTGCATTGTTGAGCTCAGCCTGATTCCCCTTGGCGAGAAGCATTTCTGGAGAATTCTAGGCCCCCATCCTCACCTGTGCTGCAAAAAGCAAGTATTTGCCTAAGTGGCCCTAGGAACCCACTTAGGACAGCCAGGTCTACACAGTTCCTCACGTAGACTTTGAGTCCAGCAGGGGTTTGAAGTGTAGAGACAGCCTCATTGTGTCCCGTGTTCCTAGGGTTCCACCCCTGAGGCCACACCCCAAACCTTGTAAGTTGTTCTGGGACCTGGCCTTGCACTTCCCCCTTGCACTCTGGGGCCTGCGGTGTGTCCCAATCATATTGACCTCTGCTAAGAGAGAGGCTGGTGACTTCTCCGGGATGCAGCAGTTGATGGCCCCGGGAACAGGCTGCTGCCATTGGGAGCTGGGGGCCCCTGGGGACTCCAGATCAGCATAAGTTCTCACCTGCATCCAGTGACCGAGTTGAAAGTGCCACGTAGGAGGTGGACTCTCAATGTGGGGGAAAGGCTTTGGTGGGGGGGGGGTATGGGGACACAGCCATAGAACAGCGCTGATCCTGAAGTATGGGAGCCAGGCCCGGCAGGGGAGGGGACGGGCTGTGCGTTTGTTACAAGCAAGCTATTCCTCCTTCCATCTTTATTCAGTCCTTGAGGTGATCTCAAGTGGGAAGTCCTGACGGGATGCTGAATGCCGCCTCCGCCTCTTTTAAACAGAGAGCGCCGGCCTTGGGCTAAGAACTTGGGGCAGGGAGCAGCGCCTGGCCAGTTTTTTTAAGTGTATTTTATTTATTTACTCTGAGAGAGAGAGTGGGTGGGTGCACACATGAGCTGGGGAGGGGCAGAGAGAAAAAGGGAGAGGGAGAATGAGAATCCCAAGCAGGCTCCGCACTGTCAGTGTGGAGCCTGACATGGGGCTCGAACTCACAAACTGTGCGATCATGACCTAAGCTGAAATCAAGAGTCAGACACTTAACTGACTGAGCCACCCGGGCGCTCCTGGCCAGTTTGAATAACATGGTTTTCTGTGTTCCGTGTTTCCGTTTTCTGTGATTACTTGCACTTATGGCAGATGATGCTGATTTTCCATTGACGATAGTGATGTAAAATTTTATTCTTGCATCAATGCATTTAAGTTTTTTTTTTAACAATTGAATTGATTTGAAGAAAGGGTTGTTAGTTGTGTGATGAGTGGTGTGAGGGGGAAGGTGAAAACCTGACTCTTGGAAAAAGGCAGTGTAGACCCCTGTGTGTGGAATATCTCTGCATTTGTGCTAATGGCCCTTAGCACCCGGGGATCACGTTGAAATGCAGATTCTGGCTGAGCAGGTTGGGGGGGGGTTGCTGAGGGTCTGTGGTTTGAGCAGGCTGGGGGTGGCCAGCGGACGAGGGTGTCCATGCTGCCAGGAGGAAATAGCTGGATTGGAGGTGGTAGCGCGAGTTGGCTTCGATGGACATCTGGATAAGGAGCTGTCCCCTCCCTTTCTCTCCCTCCCTCCCCCTCCTCCTCCCTGTCCTCCTCTCTTCCAGACTCAGAATACTGGGGGGACCAAATCCTCCTAAAGGGCAAACCTCGGCCATCCAGTCTAATCCAATTTTCCCTAATTGCATCTGATTTCCAAACTTCAGAGCCGCGCCCGGTCATCCCTCCTGCCGAGGACGAGCCCTGCTTACCCCAGGCCCGCGGGTCCACCTGCTTTGTGCAGAGGCACACATCCCCCCTGCCCCTAGGTTGGTCACGGTTTTGACTCGTCAAAATCACACTTTCCCGTTTTGGGTGTTGGTGTGGTTCGAGCCAATGAGGCCGCCAGGAGCTGGGGGACCAGGATAAGCCAGAAGCCTAGTCTCAGTCAGGCTGTCAAAGAGCGAAGTCGGATTTCTTGACGTCCCGTCAACAGCTCCCACCCTGCATGCGCTGTGGGCTTTCTTGTCCTCAGAAGCAGCAAACAGGAGTTGGCTCTGCCCTGACGACTTTCCACCCCGCCCCCCATCTGCCCCCTGCTGCACCTGGAGCCCTCCCATTTCCCTCCATGGCTCTGGCTTCCAGGTGCTTCCAGATGCTTCCAGATGCTTCCAGGGGCTCCAGTTTCCAGGTGCTCCATGCCAAACCTTGGAGGGACCACTTGGATGCCTCTCTTCCTCTCCCACCCCGCGTCCACACTGTCAGCAAATCCGGTGGGTTCTATTTTCAGAATCTCATTGCTTCTCTCTGCCCCCTCTGCTCCACCCTGGCTGAGCCTCCAGCATCTTCTGCCTGGATTACTGCTGAGGCCTCCCTGCTGCCTGGTTTGCCTTTGATCCTTCCCATGGACTAGCTGGCAGCTAGTTAAGAGGGCATTGATTTACAGAGGAAAAATGTTCCACCATTTAGAGTCTTCAGAAAACCTTGAGGGTTTGGCCTGAGAGCTCAGGCAACAGGCTGTCTCTGGATAGAGCCGGCCGGTGTCCACGGAGCACCGTCTTCCCCCCGAGCGAGCCAGCCTGCGCCCCCGTTGCCCTGAGAACTCCTCAGCAGCCCCTCCCTTTGCAACGCAGCACCCCACGAAATGCATGGTGCAAGGCGCATCCGGTAAACGCTGGCTGGGTGGTTTAAGTTCAAGGACAAACACTAGCAGTCCGTAGGCTGAACCTGGCCTGCCTCCTCTTGGGCCCCTCACGGTTTTCTTTTAACAGCTTTATTCATCCTTGACACGTCATGGTGTACAATTTTGAGCAGTTTTGGCAAATCTGTGTCATGAGGCCACCATCTCAGTCAAGGTAGTCCTGTGAAAGCTTTTCTTGTGTCTCTGTCCTCCAGACAATTTTGCATTTTCTAGACTACCTTATAAAGGGAGATATACCCTCTATACCTTTTTTTTTCCTCCCTAATTTGGCTTTTTCACTCAGCATAAGTGAGAGTCCTAGTTTACTCATTGTTCAACAGTTACCCGTTCGCCTGTGGAAGGGCATGAGGGTTGTTTCCGGTTTGGGCTGTAACCTGTACGGCTGCTCTGGACATTCGTGTCCATATGTTCGTACGTCCTCTCATAGAGGTTTTGTTGGGTTTTGTCTTTGATAGTTTGGTAGGAGCACCTGGGAGGCTCAGTTGGTTAAGCGTTCGGCTCTGGTTGTGATCTCGCGGTTCGTGAGTTCAAGTTCAAGTTCCGTTGAAAAATGCGTAGCTCTGGCAACTCTGAGCTCAGGTTTCCACTGGGGAACAGCGGGAGGGGTTGAGTGGCCGCCGCCTTTTCCGACAGGGCCGGGGCGCTGCAGTTTGCCTGGGTCCCCACCACACCCCCTCACGGCCCACTTTGCTCATCTGGGTCACTCACCCGGGTTCCAGTAGGCTTGTGCTTTGGCACGTTTTGCTCCGTGCGTCGGAGGAAATGCAGAAAAGCAGATGAATAAGGCAGTCGGGCACGGGAAGAGTTTAACAGAAGGCAGAGGGACTATGAGTTTTAACCTTGAAAGCCTTTGCTTTCACTCTGAGGTGTCTTTGGGTTTTTGCTTTCCAAGGGGTCATTAACACCAGCAGAACACGCTTTCCTGGGAGGCAGGGCCAGGGCAGGAAGGCACGGTGTGAGCAGCGAGGGCCTCCACCCTACTGCCAATCGCTCTGTTTGTCGTTGGAGGTCTGGAACCCATTGTAGAGTGGGAAATACTTTCGTGCTTTGCAAGCAGCCGGATCCCGTCCAGCACGGGTACCCACAGCCAAGCTACTGACGGCTCTTTCTAAAACTTGCCTAGCCCAGGGGAAGTGGAGCTGGCCTGCCTGCCCCTGTGGGCGCGGGCAGTCTGGTGGGGAGGGGCGGAGGGGGGGGGGCAGGCCTTCAAGTCCAAAGCAGCTCGGTGAGAAAGTTCCATTGCAAGTTCTCTCCATGAGGCCTGTGAGAGCGTGAGGCCTGGACGTGATACTAATCCGCCTTGACCATCTTTCTGTGTGACAGCGAGGCATCCAGTCTCGGGCAGGCGTTGAACCTTCAAAGATAACGGAACTTAGACTTGGCTTCTTTTTCCCATTTTCTCTCTCTCATTATGGTAGCCTCTACTAATGTCAAGAGAGATTCGTTTTCCGCTTGTGGCAATAAAATAAAGATCGCATTTCAAATAACGTTTGTCAAAGGCTGGCAAGGGAGTTGATGTGAAGAAAAGGCGGAAATAACTGCGCAGATGGTACGCGGGTTATAGCAGGTTAACTCAGGAAAAGCCTGGGCGGCGTGCAGTAGGTCTGTGCTTAATACGTGGCTTTGTACCAGGAGGGATCCAAGGCTCTCCGGTGGCACGCGGACCTGGGTCTCCTGTCCCCTGTCCCTGGGCCGTGTGCCTGGGGACACCCACCGTGAGGCCTCCCTCCCCCGAGGGCTCAGGTATGGGCGCTTCTGAGGGCTGTGCCAAAAGGCAGGACGATGGTTGGGGGTGGGAGGCTGTGTCGCCCATTATCTGTCCGCAGTGACACTGAACAAATGGGAGAGAAGCTTCTAGAATCAGGAAGACAGAGTGGAAGTCTGGAGCTGGGAAGGTGTCCAACAAATGTAGGAAGTTGGGGAAGGGACAGGAGAGGTGGGGAGAGAATGGGAGAGAACCAGCAAGGCTCAGGGATGCTATTCCTTCTCTCCTCCCACCGCTAGTCGGTGTTAGCCAATCATACACCTCAACTGGAAGCCGGGGGTGGGGCAGTCGCTGGGATTGGTTACTGCGGAGACAGGAAGACTATAAGATGCAGCCTGGCAGGGGCCGAGCTGCCTTGGCATCACCTGGGTCCTAGCAGTTTCCTAATTTCTTCTAAGTTGTGTCTTATCCCCTCCTGGGTCCTTGGCTGTTTGCTGGCTCGGGACCCTCTGCTCAGCGTCATGTACGCTCCTAGTTGTTGCATCTGGTCGCCTTGTCCTGGTCCAGATTCTTCTTGCATCTCAACATCCTTCACCCCCCAACGTGTGAGTCCCACAGTGCAGTGCAGAGGGCTGCGTGCAGTTCTGATTCTTCCTGGCCGAGGCTGGATTGCTTCACCGCTCTGTGCCTCGGTTTCCCCCTCTGTCTAATGGGAGGAGTAATGTTTGGCAGATATTTGTGAGGGGAAAAAAAAAAAAAACCCAGCTGTGTTGGTGACCGTATTGGTGCTCCATGAATATCAGCTGGAAAGATGGTAAAAAGCCATAGTCTCATCTCGGATCAGGAGGGAGGAACGGCAAGGTGGCCAAAAGAACGTGGCGTCTGGAATCAGAAGACCAGAGAGGAATTTTGGTACAGCTAAGGGATCTTGGGAAAGTACCTAAGTCCTCTGAGTCTCCCTGTCTTACTGTATTTGACAGGAGTCCCCTGCCAGCTGTGACATCAGAGAGGAAGGGGGCGGGTGAGCAGTTCCTGAGCTTGGCTCTACCCGGGAACCACCCGCATGCCTGGGTCTCACCTCTAGGGGTTCTGATTTTGAGTGGCTGGGGTGTGGCCTGGGCATCCAACCTTGTAAACTACCCCCAGCCAAGATCGAGAAGCAGAGGCTCCAAGTTCAGACCCATGTTTCTCAGAGTGTGGTCCTTGGACCAGCAGCATCGCCATCACCCAGTAACGCGTTTGAAATGCAAATTCTGGGGCTCCCTTCCAGCCCATCTGACTTAGAAACTCTGGGGCCCAACCACCTGAGTTTTAACAACTCAAGGTGTGTCTCCCAGGTGTAGACCTGCAACAGATATGTGTTAATCCCCTCCCTTAGCAGATATTGACTTAGCACATCTTATGTACTATACTCTTTAGGTGCTGAGGATAAAATACCAACAAGACAAGATCCCTGCCCTCAGGGGGGCTTATGTTCAATTGGAGGAGACTGGTTTAAAAAAAAAATAAACACAGTTAATTAAAAATTGTGATACTAACGCCTGGATGCCTCAGTCAGCTAAGTGGCCAGCTTCAGCTCAGGTCATGATCTCACAGTTCATGAGTCTGAGCTCCACATTGAGCTCTGTGCTGACAGCTCAGAGCCTGAAGCCCGTTTCAGATTCTGTGTCTCCCTCTCTCTCTGCCGCTCTCCTACTCGCACTCTGTCTCTGTCTCTCTCTCAAAAATAAATAAACGTTAAAAGATTTTTAAAAATTGTGATAAATGTTGAGACGCTTGAAGACCCGAGCTAGTGGATTACCATGAGTTCTCATACCCACACGTGTCCTCTCCAGCAGGGAGCCTCCACCGGTTTCCAAACCCCACCAGGATTTGCAGACCCCCTGATCTCAGACGGCCTCTCAGCAGCTGGTATTTGTATTGGCCCAGCCTTGTCTGGAGGCCGCTGGACACCCCTGGGCAGCACTGACCGGGAGCAGGGCTTAGTCAACATCTATCCTGTTGTTCACCTGGGGTGAATTTCCTCCCCAGTGGTATTTGCCAATGTCTGGAGAGGTTTGGGGAGGAAGGTTTGCGACTGACAGATGATGGGTAGAACCCAGGGGTGCTGATAACCAGTCTGCAGGCGCAGGACAGCCCCTCCAACAAATGCCAAGGTGCCGAGTTTGGGACACCACACTCTGGAGCTTCCACAATGAGTGTCTGGTGAGGAGGCTCCTTACCCGCTTCCCTCCCCTCGCCCCTCGCTCCTAGGCTTGGCTGCACTTGAAACCCTTCCACCATTTGACCAGCAAAAGGATTCCAAGCTGCCGGCTCCCTTCCCGAGCTGAGAAAGCTGCGTCTGAGCCAGGCACCTCCTTGGAAAGCCCTTGGCTTCACGCAATTTGGAAAACAATGAATTTGCAAGGTTGCACAAAGCATCCAGAAGCCTCCAGGCCCGGCTGGAACTGCTAAATCCAATTTTTTCCTCCACATCAAAAATAATTTCCTGGCCTTAGATGCTTTCTCTGCTGTCACAAGACAAGACGCGGGCAGATAGTTTTACGTGGCAAACAACCTCACTGGACCCCCTCCCTCCCTCCCTCCCCCCCTTCTCCCCCCCCCCTTCAAAGCCTTTGGATAATTTCTGTTCTAGCCAGGAATATCAGGGCACTTTTCTGCTGAGGTTGGTTTCAGCCTAGGCAGACCTGGCAACTGCCCACAGGGGGGTGGGGGTGGTGCGTGGGGTTTGCCCTCAGCTGCTCCCCGGCAAGGGCTGAGGGTGGCTGATCCCGATCTGCTTGGCCATCAGGATGCAAGAGGGAAAAAGAGACTATTCACCCTAATCTCTAAAGACTAAGCTTACTGTGTGAAGCCAGGATTCTCAGTGCTGTTCTTCTGTTAACTCCCTGTTCCCTCTTACAACCTTATGGAGAAGGGACCATCGTTAGGCCCATTTTACAGATGAGGAAACTGCGGCCGAGTGATTTGCTTAAAGCCAACCCCACCCTGGCTAGTAAGTGGCAGGGCCAGGATTTGGGGCCAGGTGTCTTCCTGCAGAGTTCCTACCCCAAGTTAGTATGTGAGCACCCCACCCCCACCCCCACGGGAACACCCTAAGAATAATAATGATGGCAATAAGTCACTGTGAGATCATGACCTGAGCTGAAATCAAGAGTCGGACACCCAACCAACTGAGCCCCCAGGCACTCCATCATTTCTAATAAGAGCTCAGAGTGCCAGGATGCTGGTCCACAGACCACACTTGAGGAGCAAAGCAGTAAAGAAATTATTCTCTAAACGCAGGAAACCTCAGAGAAGCATCAGCCTTGTATGAGCTGGGCTGTTTTCGGGAGACTGGGACTTCCTCTGTGATGGGCTGCAGCAGGGGTCTCAACCACTGGCCCCAGGGCCAACTCTGCCCCCTCTTGACCTGTTTTGGTAAATAAAGTTTTATTGAAACAGAGGATCTCCCTACCCTGTACATTGACATATTATCTGAAGCTACTTTTACACTTCCGTGCCCAAGTCGAGCAGTTGTGACAGAGGCCTTATGGCTCCTGAAATATCTACCACAGAGACAGGTGCGTTGGAAGGCTGTGTCCTGGGGCTCCCTGACATCTGAAGGGAGTTGACTTGAAGACTTAAAAACCAAATATTGGGGTGCCTGGGTGGCTCAGTTGGTTAAGCATCCGACTTCAGCTCAGGTCATGATCTCGCAGTTTGTGAGTTTGAGCGCTGCATCGGGCTCTGTGCTGACAGCTCGGAGCCTGGAGCCTGCTTCGGATTCTGCGTCTCCCTCTCTCTCTGACCCTCCCCTGCTCATGCTCTATCTCTCTCTCCAGCAAAAATAAATAAACATAAAAAAAAAACACACACACACACACTCACACCTGCAGCTAACAGGTCTCAGGCTGGGGCTCAGGGAAGTGGCCCCAGGCATGCAGCACAGACCCATGATGCTTTGGGGCATAGCACACATCACCTGGTCCGGGAGCCCTGCAGCACCCGAGCGAGGCTGGGGGTGGGGGGGGCTGGCCCTAGTCCCCATCTGCCGGATACGGAAATCGCCAGTGCAGCCCAGGACTCTGAGTGCGGGTGTGGGCTCCACAGCTGGTTTGTGTTAGGGTTTGGATGAGAACCTGGGTCTCCTGACTTCCCGCCCGGGGGCTCCTACCACGTGGGGATCTGCCTGGAGGGGGTTGGTTAAGAGAAAGAACTCAGGTTGGGGGAGGGGAGTTGGGAAGATGTGGCCCACCATCTGCCTCCGACTGGCCCCGGCTCCCGGCTCCCCACATTCCAGAAGCTGGAAAAGAGGACATTCCTCCTCCCTTGCACAGGCGACCCCTGCCTTGACCCTGACACCCAAATACGTGGGTTCATGGAGGTTAAATCCGAGCGCTGGGCTGGAGGTCTGAGGGAAGTTAAGTTGCCTGTGAAGCCAAATTCTGTCAAAGGAATCTAAGTTTCCTATCGTCTTATATTTAAAAAAAAAGACCGATGATCCCAAAGGAAAAATCTAACAGACTGTACATCGCAGGGTGGAGGTTGAGCATAGGGCAGGGACACAGGACAGCCCGTGGCGTGTGCCAGGCACTGGACTAAGCGCCTGGCACACCTTATCTCATTTATTGCCCACGACAACCTTGTGGGTGAGTTAGTGTTGGCTGGGTTTGCAGGTGAGGACAGGAGCCCCACCCAGCGTCTGGCTCAGCGAACAGGGGCTCAGCGGGTGTGGACTGAGGACTTCCTTGCAGGAGGGTCAGGAGCTGTGTGACCGCAAAGGGCTCAGTGGCCTGAGGCGACCTGCCCCCCCCACCCTCCCCTGCAGGAGGGATGGGGGCTCAGGGGTCCAGCACAGACCCCAGGCCCA
This sequence comes from Hyaena hyaena, assembly GCF_003009895.1. NCBI lineage: Eukaryota > Metazoa > Chordata > Mammalia > Carnivora > Hyaenidae > Hyaena > Hyaena hyaena. The sequence goes on along the minus strand of NW_024080870.1, from coordinate 2,049,770 downwards.
CAGCCGCGACTGGCAGGTGGCCTGCAGCTCACAGAGCTGGGGGCCCCCCGGGAGTGAGGGGAGCCCTCCACTGTCACCATCTCCTTCCCAACTGCGTGCAGCTTCTGAGAGGCTACTGAGACTCCTCCCATGGGGTGACCCCCTGGGCGAACCCCACGGTGGCCCGCCCAGCCTCGGGTGAGCCAGGCTGCGCCCTGCCCCTCCCTCCAGGAGCTTCTTCTCCCCCCCCCTTCTTGGGCTTTGTGGGAGCAGAAAGGTTAACACCCCTAAGGCTTGGGGGGAAAGGAGGTGCTTCTGGAAAGCCCTCAGAGCTCAGGGACTGGGGAGGGAGAGTGAGAGGGAAGGAGAGAGAGAGAGAGAGATCACTCTACCTGGCCAAGGAAAGCCCATCATGGGGGGAGCGCATGATGACTTTCTTGTGGCACTTTCTGGGGGGGTATTTGTGGGAGAAATGCAGACACACACACTTGCCTTTGGGGGAGCTGGTCCTCACCCCTGATGTTCATGTGTCTCCAGAGATGTGTGTGTGTGTCTTGCGGCTCCGCGTGACCAGTGGAGGGGCTCACACCTGCCGGGGTGCCCGGGAGCTCCCCCCAGCCTGCCACCCCATCCCCTCACCTCCACTCTGTGCAGCGGGGGTGATTTCTGTCCCCGGTTTACTGGAAAGGCTCAGAGAGCCTAGGACACTTGCTAAGGTCGCCCAGCTTGGGCTAGGATTTGGATAAAGTCAAGCAGGTTACTGCCAACGTGTCCTATTATTTTATTATTTGTATTTATTTATTTTTGAAGTTTATTTACTTATTTTGAGAGAGGGTGCCTGTGGGAGAGGGACAGAGAGAGAGGGAGAGAATCCCAAGCAGGGATCTCCCTTACAGGGTAGAGCCTAATGCGGGGCTCTATCCCACGAACCATGAGAACATGACCTGAACCAAATCAAGAGTCGGATGCTTAACGGACTGAGCCACCCAGGCGCCCCTCCTCTTTTTAACCAACACCCTGTGGTGTGTATTAGTCTGTCCTGGGAGGAAGTGTTCATTGAGCACCAACCAATTGATCCATATATGCAAAGCCCTCTGCAAAGTGCCTAGCGCACAGTGAGCAGTATTTCAATGGTTAGATATGTATTATTATTATTGTTACTGTTATTATTATTACTGTGTTCCAGGCACTGATCGGTATAGACACTGAGGATTCAGCAGTGAGCAAAACAAAACTCCGTCCTCATTGGAACTTCCTTTCCTTTTTTTTTTTTAAAGTTTATTTATTTATTTTGAGAGAGAGTGTCTGAGCGTGGGCGGGGCAGAGAGGGAGAGAGAAAATCCCAAGCAGGCTCTGTGCTGTCAGCACGGAGCCCGACATGGGGCTCGATCCCATGAACCGTGAGATCATGACCTGAGCTGAAATCAAGAGTCGGCCGCTTACCCGACTGAGCCACCCAGGCGCCCAGGAGCTTGCTTTCTGGTTGGGGCCGAGGAATAACGTTGATGAATAAAACATGTAGCACGTTAGCTGGTGTAAAGACTAGAGAGAAATACAGTAGGGGTTTGGGTGGTTGGGAGCGCGGGCCAGGTTGGGGGGTTGCATTCGTCCAGGCATTCCAGCCACAACCTGAAGGAGGCGAGAGAATGAGCCACGTGGATGTCTGGGGAAGGAGCATCCAGGCAGAGGGGATAGTGTGCAAAGGGAAGTGGCGATGTTTAGGATACCTGTGTCATTCTGTGTGTGTGTGGGTGTGTTTACACACACACGCACATACACACACGTATGCGTATAACAGGTGCCTTGAGTCTGAGGGATCCTGACCTTGGGAGGGTGTTGGGCTTGCGCAGATCTTCCCACCTTGCAAGGCTGCTCGCGCACCGAGCTTCCCGCCTGCCTGGGCAGGGCCTGGATGACTCGGGCGCAGTGAGAGGAGAGGGCTTGGAGTGCCAAGTTTTCAGTTGCTGGCATCAGATTTAACCCTGTGGTGAGGCTTCTCCTCCTTCCCCAGACCCCCTTCCGGAAGCCCAAGCCCACGCGCACATCTCAAACACTATCTCCGACCTGCTCGGTCAGTGATGGGGATGAACTTAATCGCTTGACCCCACTCAGGGCTTCCCGCCGAGACAGACAGCCTTGATTTACAACACCAAGTCCGTGACTGTGGTCATCAACCTGCTTCCTTCCCTTGGAAACTTACAATGTTCCTGTGTCTCTGTGTCGCTTGAACCAATGGGGTGTGACAGTGGCTGCGCTTTTGAATTATTCAGTGAGCTCCTGAAACATCGCGATACCTAGACCCATGAAATCAGAACCTCTGGGGGAGGGGCCCAGGCATCTGCATTTTAAAAAAATTTATGTATTTATTTTGAGAGAGAGAGAGAGCGCGGGAGGGGCAGAGAGAGAGGGAGAGAATCCCAAACAGGCTACACACCGTCAGCACATGGCCCGACATGGGGCTTGATCCCACAAACCGTAAGATCATGACCTGAGCTGAAACCAAGAATCAGGTGCTCAACCAGTTGAGCCACGCAGGCGCCCCAGGCATCTGTATTTTTTAAAACCCTTCCAACGGGGAACCTGGGTTAACTCAGTTAAGCGCCTGACTTTGGCTCAGGTCATGATCCTGTGGTTCATGAGTTCGAGCCCCGCGTCGGGCTCTGTGCTGACAGCTTGGAGCCTGGAGCCTGCTTCTGATTCTGTATCTCCCTCTCTGTCTGCCCCTTGCTCACTCATGCTGTCTCTGTCTCTCTTTCAAGAATAAACATTAAAAAAAAAATTAAAGCCCTCCCAGTGATTCTAACACACAGCCAAAGTCCAGAATCAGTACCCTTTACTATCAGATGGTATTTTTTTTTATTGGCTTTCTCCCATTAAACAAACAAACAAACAAACAAACAGCAACAAACCCCATAAACTAAAGAAGTTATTTTAAAAGGAAACTTTGAATCTGGTAGGGTTGTGGGAATTTTTCCTGTTCTGACCCCGGGGAAGAGAGATGAGTTTATAATATTCCTCACTCCTTGGCGCATCCTGTTTATGAAAAGCCCCTTGCTTATTTCTTTTTCTCTCCTTTTATCTTCCCCTTCCTGCTCGCCCCTTCCTCCCGTAGACGACTTTCCCACAGATGACCATTTGAGTAGTTGAACACGGATCTCTTGGTCGAGATGTGTTCTTAGAAAATGTACATGGCTGTCATAGGTGCAGGAATTTTTCATTTTCTCAAAAGGGATTGTATAATATAGTTTACTCTGTTGCCTTCTTTTCTCGCCCCACATAGTTTTAAAGAGCCACCTCTGGTCTTACCCGCGCCTAATCCTCTACAGCTAATGGCACCAAAATCCTCTGCAGTGCCCGTCTGCTCTCCCTTACTCATCCTTCTCCACGGTCAAGGGCATCCATTGCCAGCTTACTGCCCACTGTGAGTGGTAGTGCACTGAACATCCTTGACATGTTCATTCCTATCGGTCTTGGGTCCTCTTAGACCCGGGGCCCTTCTCCCACGGGACATTATGGAATCTGGGGTCCAAGGACCAGGCTGACCTGGAGCTTGGTGGCGCAGGCTGGCATTTGGCGCTTACATTGGCACCAGGCAAATTCTTAGCTTCCTCTTGAGCATGAAGGTCCAGGCGACTGTGTCTCAAGCTCCTGCCCCTGGTCAGCCCACTTGGTCTCTGGCTCCTGGCCCTTGGGGGTCACATTCCTCAAACTTTTGGAGGCTGAGTCATTGCACACGCTGGCAGCACTAGGGTGGGCAGCAGGGGCTGCCCCCGAGACAGAATGCGTGTGTGCGTGCGTGTGCGCGTGCGTGTTTGTGTGTGTGTGGCTTTTTTCTCCCTTCTAGGACCTCGGCTGTGAGTGACGGAGCGGCACCAGGTTACAGGGAACAGTTTAGGCAGAGTACACTCGCTTGGGCAGATTTGCCTTGGGTGCGAGTCACTGATGGATTCTAGAGTGGCTGATTCTGGAAAGCCCCTACCATTCTGGAAAACGCACAGGCAGCCCTGCTCAAGAAATGCCAGGGGATTTGGAGGTGGTGGCTTGGAGAAACAGGCAACAGCCAGCACCCAGCACCCCCACAACCCCAGCAGAGGGAGGCAGGGGACTTCGCAGGGGCCCTTGCCCCTTAGCATCCTCACCTGGGCTCCGCCCGCCCGCCCAGCTCCCCGCCCCCCTCCATTCTCTCACCTGCTGTATCTGCGTACCTGAGGGACAGTGTGATACAGGGTTTCCCAAATTCAATCACTCCTGGGCCACCTTCGCCATTTCACCAGATCCACGAGCCACCTGGGCTATTATATATTTCAGTTTAAATCCAGTCCCTGAAAAGGGCTTAGAAACGCATTCATTTAAAATGTATTCCCGTCCCTTGTGTAAGTGGAAAACCAGCAGCACCTACATAACTAGAAAGGAGCTACAAGGATAAATAGAAGGAAAGCAGAGCAAACTTGTTATAATGTTGCTGCAGCCTATTGCCTGCAAAAGCCTCTTGATTCTACCGCTGCTGCTGCTGCTGCTGCTGCTGCCGTGACCTCCTGCAAGTGCGTGGCAGGCTTGAAAAATAATTGATGAATTTCAGTTCTCGGGACAGTCCTGTTCATTGTGCGGCTGCATCCCTGTCCCTCCCCTGTGCCGGCGAGGGAGTCCCTGGAGAGCGGAAATGAGCATGTATCGGAGGCCCTTTGTGGGGCCCCGTCCCCCGCCAATGCCCTGCACTCTAATGGCATCCAATGCATTTTTCCCTAACAGAGAGAGGGTGGAAGGAACTTGAACTTCTGCCATGCTCGAGAAAGCACTTGCAGTTGTAGTAAAGCGCTTGTCGGTGCCTAATAAGCGATATTTGTTGCATGTAGGAGCACACGAACGAGTGAATTCTGCACTAGAGTGTAGACTCCAGCGGGATAGGTTTTCTGTCTGGTGTTCAATGCTGTGTCCAATTCCTAGAAGTGCTTGGCACCGAATAGGTGCTCAGTGAACATTTGGTAAGTCAATGAGTGAATCAATGAGACTGTAGAAGGATGAGTGAATGAAGAAATGAATGGGTATTAGCACTATCCTTAGACTCAAGAGACAGGCCTCATGTAAAGCTGCAGGCCCCCAGGGAGGCTGGCCGAGCCCTGAGCTGGGGACCAGGGGATGAAGAGAACAAACGGGAGAAACCGACATGAATGCCGCCTGGGAGAAACTCAGGGTTGTCTTAGTATTAGCTAAGAGGAAGCAGAGCATCCTGGGAGCTGCCTCCGTGGGCTCAGGAAGGGGCAGGGCTGGCAGCGGCCCCCAGCGCCCCAACCGTCAGTCATGTCCTCCTTACCCACCTCGCCAGCCAACAGCCCACCGACCTGTAGATCCGAGAGGGAAGGGCTGTTTTCTGCACAGGGTAACGTGATGCCAAGAAGCATTTTTCAGCTCTAGAAGGCTCGATTTTCTTCTGTACCTGGCTGGGGTGGTGCTTTCTGAGATTTGCATATGTGTGCCAGCCCTCCCTCCCCCCTCCTCCCCACACAAAGTTTCTAAGGAAAATCCCCCCAACTTCTAAGAGAGATGTCTCCGCGCCAGAGTGTTTACGTGTGCTCATGTGCTCAGCACAGAACATACTCATGGGATAATGTTTAACCAATGTGTGCTCGGTGGCACTCTGGTTCTGGGTGGCTCCGTGGGGACCAGGGGGCCAGGCTTCCTCCTCATGGGCTTCGAAGGAGGGGGAGCAGCCCCCTTGACCTCACATAGCCCTGCCCCCCATCTGGACCCCAATAGGAGAAGGGCATCCTTTTGTTACCTTGAAATAGCAAAACGCTCTCTTTCTAGGCTTTTTTCCTAAGCTGATGGGTTAGTCAGGACTTTAATTCTTTGGGGAAAAAATTGTCTTTTAAGTGATTTCTTATTCTAAGTAGAACACGGGCTCGGCCCGGCTAAAATAGTCACCCCAGTACCGGTTATGACTTGTGAACATTTCCTAGCTCACAAAAAGAGGAGAAACAATATGACTGTAATGTCCTTGAAGGCGGGGACTGGGTCTCATGCGATTTCCACCCCATTCAGGAGGTGGGCGTATTCGCGTGTAAGCACTTTGCCCTGATGCTGAAATCTGAGACGGACCGGACCAATGTAACGTGTAGGGCACACTGTTCCCGACCTTAGGGTGGACAAGGACGATGTAGAAGAGCAGGCTAAACATCTCGACTGCCAGATCCCCTGTAACTCACTCGCTTGCTCATTCATTCATTCATTCATTCATTCTATGACTGTTTACGGAGCTCCTACCACGTGGAGAGTTGATAGATTTAGCAAATAAGAAGCAGCCTGTCCAGTTGAACATGAAATTTGGAGCAAGAACAAACCATTTTTTGGGTGGAGGTATGTCCGGTGCGGCAGCTGACACACAGTCTATGTGCTCTGTGGTCGACCTGAAATTTGCGTGTAACTGGGTGTGCTGGGTTTTCTCCGGTAGTCCTCAGCCTGCACCAAGCGCTGTTCTGGCGACGGGGGTCACGGCGTGGGCAAGGCAAAGCCCCCCACTTCTTGGAGTGTACATGCTAGTGCAGGAGACGGACACACAGCAGAAGGCGGGCTTGTCAGAACCGGGCGCAGGTAACCACCCATCCGGCCCTGCCAGGTCTGGAAGGGGTGTTGGCGCAGCCCACCCACGAAGAATCTTCTGGAAGGAGGGGCTGCTCACTGTGATGGTAGGGAAGAGAGCGGACATGTCAGGCACAGCAAAGTGGCATCCGCCGAGTACTCTCAATTCCAGTGTGCTTACAGTCGGCCAAGCGCAGGATCGCGTCTCGTTCTTCATTTGTCTTCTCGTGCTCTTATGTTTTGTTTTGGTAAATTTCAGACACACAGAAGTGGAGAGAGTCCTATAAAAGACCCCCACCAGGAATATCGATGCTTTGCCAACTGTTTCTTGCGAATGACCTTTTCCAATTTTTGCTTTATTTTCTATTGAAGTATAAAGTCTTCCAGTGAAGTGTACAGCCTGATGCATTTTGATAAGGGTCTTCCGGAAAGGGAAGATCCAGAACATTCCCAGCCCCCAGCAGCCTCTCTCCCGTCCCTTCCTGGGATCTGTACTTCACCAGCTGCAGCAGATGCCCGTCCTACAGGGCATTGCCGTGGGGAAAATATTTCTACGTATAGAAAATTTTGAGTCTCTGTTGCCTCTTCTCCCTTTCCTTCCTTCCTGTCTAGTTTATTTACTGATCTAATTACTAGAAAGGTAAATTTTGGATCATAAAAAGATCTAGAACAACCTAGATTAATTCGGCTTAAAGTGGACTCAGAGATTAGCTACCATTTTGGATTATTGTGTGAATCTTTTTAAAATAATTTTTTTAATGTTTATGTGTTTTTGAGAGGCAGAGACAGAGAGTGAGCAGGGGAGGGGCAGAGAGAGGGAAACACAGAATCCGAAGCAGGCTCCAGGCTCTGAAGTGTCAGCGCAGAGTCCCATGCAGGTCTCAGACTCCGGGGCAGTGAGATCACGTCCTGAGCCGAAGAAGTCGGATGCTTGACCACTGAGCCACCCAGGGGCCCCGAACTCTGTTAATCTGAAAGGCCTTTTCTCCCCCTCCCTCCCTTTTTTGCCGGAACACTAACCGGCTACCTCTGGTGGATGTTGGAGACTGAAAACACAACCACCTTGACACCTGTCCCTGCCCAGTGTCCACAGCGCCCTGGGTGACCGGAAGGGCTCGAGCTGCTATCCCAAGGTGGTGACGGAGGAACGCAGTCCCTACCCCCACAGTCCTCGTGGTTGGGGAAAGAGCAGTTGAGGCATTCTACCCCCGGGGGGCTGCTCCTTCCATGACACCCACGTGTTCCTCACAGACGCTGCAGGAGATCTTCCAGGCAGAGAATACCATCATGCTTCTGGAAAGGTCCATCATGGCCAAGGAGTGCCCGCTGAAGGTGGCGCAGACGAGGCTGGAGTCCCGGAGCCGGCGCCCCAATGTGGAGCTGTGCAGGGACATCCCTCAGTTCAAGTGAGTGGGGGAGGCCAGGGTGCCGAGGGGTGGGGCCCGTGAGCTCCCAGGAAACCTGGGTCTGAACAATGGACCCCACAACTCAGCAGGACACTGGGCGGGGTGGCTAGCATTCTGGGGTCCCCTGGAGAGCCTCCCCCGCCTTGTGCTCTGGGAACCCCCCAGCTTTCCCCTGAGAGCTAAGGAAAGGGAGCCTCCCAGGCCAGAGATCCCCGCGACCCCACCGCCACCCCATGTGAGGCGCCAGTGCACGTGTCCCTCAGTCTCTGTTTCCCTCTTTGTAAAGTTGTCGCCCGCGAACGCTGGAATAGCTTCATCCTGCCCAGTGCGAGAGAGGCTGCCTCTGTTGACACAGGCCCTCCTCGCTGGAGCGGGGGTGCAGAGCCCACGCAGGCCCAGAAATGAGGGGTTGGGGGCACAGAGCTGGGGTGTGGAATGGGATGACGGCCAGGCAAAGCAGAAGAGCCATCAGACGCAGGGATTTGTGTGACCGGGGGGAGGCCCCTTGGCTGTGGGTGCCCTCCGTGCTGGGGACGCTGGGTTAGCTAGCTGCTGCTGCGTAACAAAATCCCCAGGACTCGGTGGCCTGTCCCCTTCCTGAGCTAGATGTGTGGAGACTGGAGAAGAGATCCAGAGAGAAAGGAGGAAGAATATTCTGAATGGCTCTAGGTGATGATCTTTGATGTTCACGCAGCCTGAGATAATCATTCTGGAAACAGAAAGCTGGGCGTGTGTGTTGGGCAGGGAGTGGGCAGGAAAAGGGAACTTTGAACTTGAAGACCTGGCTGCCTGCTCAGCCTGCTGCTGGGCTGAAAGGTCTTCACCGCTGGAAGTGGGTGTCGTGTCTGGGGTCCCGCCCCAGCTGGGCAGGCAGGGGTCGGGGTCCCAGGTGAGGCTTCGGGGGAAGCTCTCCAGATCCCTCCTCCATCTGTCCCCACTTCTAGATGCTCAGATTGGGTTCCAACACCCTCTGGGGCCAAGGGCTCTCTGGTCACCCACCCCCAGGGAACTTGGATGGAACAGGGCTTTGGGGGACCAAATGTTGTCCCAGAAGGCCTGCAGTTAGTCGGGGCCAGCTCCTTGCCTGCAGCCCACCAGCTCTGCCCCTGAAGGGGCAGACAGGAGCACGGATGGGCCACGTTTGGCTCAGGAGTCCCAGGCAATGGGCGCACACGCACTCACATGTGTGTCTGTGTGTGTCCGTGTGTATCTAGCCCCAGAACATTTTCGTTCATTCTGCCCAAAAGAAAACCCCACAAACCCTCCCTCCAGTCCCGGGCAGCCCCTCATCTTTCTGTCTCTGTGCATTTGCCTATTCTGGACATTTCATGTAAGTCATGTAATGCATAACCTTTTGTGTCTGCGTTCTTTTCACTCAGCATGAGTCTTCAGGGTCATCTGTGTGTAGCAGGCGTCAGTGCTTCGTTCCCTTGTATTATGGCTGAATAATAGCCCATCGTATGGATAGATCGCCTTTTGTTTGTTCATTCCTCCAGTGGAAAGACACTGGGGCTGTTTTCACCTTTGACTCTTGTGATTAGTGCCGCACAAGTATTTGTTCAAGTATTTGAGTATCTGCTTGCAGTTCTCGTGGGTATATATATACGGAGGCGCAGAATTGCTGAGTCACGTGGTAAGTCTACATTGAACGTACTGAGGACCCACCAGATTGTTTCCCCAGACATTCCGCTTCTTCCGTTGCGCTTTTCAACCTCGGCAGCTCCCGGTGCGAACTGCCTTGTCTGCCCGTCCCACCTCGGCCTTCCCTGACGGCCGAGCCTCGTCCGTCTCGCTCAGGGCTGTCTCCCCACAGCCGGCGCGGTGCCTGACCCCGAGCAGGTGCTAACTGTGCCTTCTCTTCTGCTCTCGCTCCAGGCTCGTGAACGAGACATTCACCATCAACGACACTTTGCAGACCCTGAGGCTGAGGCTGCGGGAGACGCAGGACATGCTGCAGCTGCTGGTAATGACCAAGTGCCGGCTGGAGCATGAGCTGGCCATCAAGGCCAACACGCTGTGCATCGACAAGGAGACGTGCATGAGCATGCGCAAGACCTTTCCCTGCACCCCGCGCCTGGTGGGCTGCACCTGAGAGACTGCCACCGGCCCCCGGCGCCCTGCTCTGCGCTGGTTCCTTGTGCAGTGTGAAAATGGGAAAGGCAGAACAATAAAATAAAGTGTCATTTCCTCCTATCATGGAAACTCCCCCAACTATATATAAATATATATATATATATATACACATATATGTATGAAGAGCCCAAATAAATGTGCCCAAACCAAAGATCTTGGAGGTCATTCTTTGCTGCAGAAACTGGCCTCGTAGCAGATCCCAGGAGAGGATAGACCGGTTTCTCGGGGTCGGAGCATTGCGAGGTTCTCGGCACCCCCAGGAATGGAAGAGGTCACATTAAAAAAAAAATTGTCCATTTAGGAGCACAGTATAAAGACCACGGGATCTGAAGACTGGATGCCAGAGCTGAGACTGGCCAGAGCCCAGTGGTCACTTAGGAGCTGGGTGGCCTGGGACAGGCTGCCAACCTGAGCACCCTCATGTATAAAATGAGGTCAGTCCAAGGTGGAGGCTGCCATCAGCTGTATGGGGCAGGGCAAGAAGCTGGGATTCAGAGCCACAAGTCCTGGGTTTGAATCCCAGCGTTGCTATGTGGGGTGTTTGGGAAATCGCTGTGGGAAAAAAAGGAGGTAAAATCAGTTCTGGGGTGGGGGGTGCAGGAGGAGGCTGGTGAGGTTGCAGGAGAGCTCTATGAAGAAGTGGCCTTGCTTCGAAGAGTTAAAGGTAGAGCTCCGTATCACCCAGCAGCTCTACTCCTAGGTATATATCCAGGATCAATGAAAACATGATAAAACAATGCCACACAGATACTCATAGCAGCGTTAATTGTGATAGCTAAAAAGTGAAAACAATCCAAATGTCGATAAATGAATAGAAAGGCAAGAGGTACCCTGTCCACGCAATAGGATTTTGTTCTGCGTTAAAAAAAAAAATGAACAAAGCACTAACACCTGCTATAGTACGGATGAGTCTTGAAGACTTCATGGTAGGTGAAAGAAACCAGACACAAAAGGCCACAGACCATGTGATTCCATTCATAGGAAACGTCCAGAATGGGCAAATCCCTAAACCAGCAGATTGGTGGCTGCCTGGGAGAAGGGAATGGGGGTCACTGCTCTGTGGCTGGGGGGTTTTATTTGGGAGTGATGGAAATGTTTAGGGACTACACAGAAGTGGCTGCACAAATTGCAGATGTGCTAAATGCCCTAGAATTGCTTGCTGTGAGTGGTTGATTTTATGTTACGTGAAATTCACCTCAGTTAATTGAGAAAAAAAATCCTATCGGGGTGCAGACTTGAACGATGAGGAGGTTGAGGCAGAAGATGGTGGGATTTGGGGTGAGATGAATGGCCTGAATGAAGGCAGGGAGCTATGGTCCAGGTGCAGAAACCCTTGGAGAGGCGTGCGAACCACCTCAAAATAGTTTCAACATTTTGTTTCCTGGGGCCAGGGTTTCTCGAACTTGATTATTCATGTTGGTACTTACCAGAGTTTAATGTGCAGGCTGTGAGTCGGTGGTTCTGCGGCGGCGGAGCCTGAGTTTTGGGGTTCGCACACACTGCCACATGGTGCTGAGTCCCGGGGACCCTCTTGGAGAGGTAGTAACACCTCCACAGTCTGCTGTAACCAAGCACCACCTTCACTGTTACTCTTTTTATTTTTATTTATTTTTTTAATTTCAGAGAGAGAGAGAGCAGGGGAGAGGGACAGACGGAGAGAGAGAGCATCCCAAGCAGGCTCTGTGCCCAGCGTGGAGCCAGATGTGGGGCTCGATCCCACAACAGTGAGATCATGACCTGTGCCAAAACCAAGAGTCGGTTGCTCAACCGACTGAGCCGCCCAGACTCCCCTATTCCCTCCATCTTTTAGATTGTTGCACAAACACACACACACACACACACACACACACACACACAAAGCCCAACTTAGATTTGATTCAAAGACAAATTTGTGGCCTGACTGCACACAGGAGCCTGTGTCCAGAGTTGAACAAAACAAAATAGTGCTAATGATGTTAGGTCAGGAAGAATTGTCTGCCCAAGGTCATCTTGTCTCAGGGTTTCCCTCCTTGTGTTCTAGAACGGAGATCAGCAAGTCCTAAAGAGGTGTTAGAGACGACCTACCATCCGTGGAGACTGTCCGTGAGGTAAGCTGGCTTGAAGGAGGGCAGAGTCTGTTTTTCTAACGAAATTCGATGCTGTTTAAGGCCTTGAATGTATGGATCTAAGGAGGCGCTCCTGCAGGCAGGAGTTCATAGGATCCTTAACGTGGGGCTGTGAAATGACCAGGTTAGTGTTTTAGAAAGAATTCCTCCGTGCAGAGGAGTCAGGAGGAGAGGGAAGTCAGGAGTGGGGGCGAGGAACCAAGTTGTTAGAGTTGAAGACAAAAGAACAGCCAGGTGCGTGAGGACTTTCATGGGGCGGAAGCCACAGTCCTGAGAGTGTGGCTCGTAGGGGGCGAGTGGGAGGTCAGGATGGGACAGAGATGCCGAGCCTGGAGTGAGGGGGTGTACACAGAGGCAAGGAGAAGTCACAACCTTGTGGTCTTGGAGCTCAAGAGCGAGGCTAGCCTAGGCTGGGTCTGGGGACCTGGGAGAGACCCAAAGCCTCAGGAAGAGACGGGCAGGGGTAGGGAGGTCCTGAGAGAGAGAGACACACACGGCTAGAATTGGAGGCTGCCGTGGACAGAGGACAAAGGGGCGCAGAGCACACGGGGGGGGGGGCACGCAGAGCACCCAGAGAGGGGGGAACAGAAGCCAGGGGAAGCGATGTCCCGGGGATCCCAGACAGAGAGGCAAGCGTGGGGATGTTCAGAAGAACAGTTAGGAAAGCCCTTTGGAAGCAGGTGTTGTAAATATCCCTCTGGGCTGGATATCCCGGAGTATAAATTGGCAACAAATGTCAAGAGCCTTAAAAATATCCACACCCTTCCATTAGGAACGACTTTGTTAAGACTCTCTTCAGAAATCTCTCCCAAATGCAGCCCCGATGTATGCATTCCAGCGTATTTACCCTAAGAGACCTCTGAAAGGTGTTCTCTGTAGCAGCAGAGAGAGAGAGAGAGAGAGAGAGCAGCAAAATACGGCTCAGCCAAGTCGTGGAATATTATGTAGCTGCATAAACAATGGCAAACGTTAAATTCTTGAATACTCAGGGAATGTGCTGGTAAGGCTGAAAGCCCAGGGCACAAAACGGTGGTGTTAACCTATCCTCGACTGTGTCAGAAGTGCACAGGAAAAAAGGCTGTATCGAAACACTCTGGAATGTTCACAGTTGACGGTAAGCAAGCGCTGGTTTCTTATTTGTTTATATGAACAATTATCTGCAGTGACCATGTGCTCCTTTATTAATCAGGAGGAAGTGCTTTTATAAATAGACTTTGTTTTGCGCTAGCTCTGGATTCGTAGAAAAGTTGCTAAGAGGACCCAGGGTGTTCCTAAGCCTCACCTGCCTTGCCCTGATGGCGACATCTTACCTAACTGTCCTTATGGTGCATTTGCTAAAACTGGGAAATTAACATTAGTGTGTTACTGTCAACCAGACTCCAGAATTTGTTCCTGTGCTTCAGACTTTTTCTGTCCTAAGATCTGACCCAGGGTAACACATTGCATTTTTTTTAAAAAAAATTTTTAATGTTTATTTTTGAGAGAGCACCCTGGTTTGGTGCTTTGTTTTTGTTGTTGCTATTTATTTATTTATTTATTTAGAGAATAATTTTTAGAAAGAAAGATCTGGTAATGTGTGCCAAGTATAAGAAAAAATTTTAAAACACGAAACAAAACAATGTGTGGGCACTGGGTGTGGTCATTGTTAAGAGTTTGTTTTTCAATGTCTCTCACAGTGATAAAATCCACGTAACATAAAACCGAGCATCGTAACCATTTTTAAATGTACAGTTGAGTGGTGTTGAGTATATTCATAATGCTCTGCAAACATGACCACCATCTCCCTCCATGATTCCTGGGAGCCTGAAATTCTATACCCATTAAACACGAACTCACCATCCCCCCAGCCTCTGCCAGCCACCAGCCACCATTTTACTTCCTGTCTCTTCGATTATTCTTTAATGTTTATTTTTGAGAGAGAGAGAGCACACGCGAGTGAGGAAGGAGCAGAGAGAGAGGGAGACACAGAATCTGAATCTGAGCTGTCAGCACAGAGCCCGAAGCGGGGCTCAAACTCACGGATGGCAAGATCACGACCTGAGCCGAAGTTGGACGCTTAATCGACTGAGCCACCCAGGCGCCCCTCTTTCTCTATGACTTTGACGACTCTACTTCATACATGCGGAATCATACATTGTCATTTTGTGACTGGCTTCTTTCACTTACTGTCATGTCCTCAAGGTTCATCTATGCGGAAGCACGCTGCAGAGTTTCCTTCTCCTTAAAGGCCGAATGGCAGTGCATTCCGTGTATAGACCGCGTCTGGCTTATGCGTTCTTCTGTCAGTGGAGGCTCGGGTCGCTTCCGTGTTTTAGCTGCTGTGAGTAGCGCAGCAATGAACGTGGCTGTATGACTATCTCTTTGAGACCCTGCTTTCAGTTGTCCGGGGGTATATATATGCCCAGGAGAGGAATTGCCAGGTCATATGGTAATTCCAATTTTAGTCTTTTGAGGAACCCCCATTCCAATCCCAACACGGGTTCCCACGTCCCTGCATCCTGGTTAACCCTTGTTAGTTTCTGGGTTTTTGATGGTAGCCGTCCTCATGGGGGTGAGGTGGTACCTCAGTGTGGTTTGGATTTCCCTGGTGACGAGTGATGTTGAGCATGCTCATTGTTCAGAAATGTTTACATTTTATTTATGTATATATGTTTATTTTGAGAGAGAGAGAAGAGAACAAGCGAGGGAAGGGCAAAGAGAGAGGGGGACAGAGGATCCAAATTGGGCTCTGTGCTGACAGCAAAGAGCCTGATGAGGGGATCAAACTCAACTAACCATGAGATCATGACCTGAGCCGAAGTTGGATGCTCTACCGACTGAGCCATTCAGGCCCCCCTCCAAATGCTCCTGGGTGGCTTAGTCCATTGAGCGTCTGACTCTTCATTTCGGCTCAGGTCATGATCTCATGGTTTGTGGGATTGAGCGCCGAGTCTGGCTCTGTGTTGACAGTGCAGAACCTGCCTGGGATTCTGTTTCTCCCTCTCTCTGCTCCTTCTCTGCTTGTGCATTCTCTCTCTGTCTCTCTCTCTGTCAAAATAAATCAACTTTTTTTTTTAAAAGAAAATTTTGGGGCATCTGGGTGGCTCAGTCTGTTAGGCGTCCAACTTTAGCTCAGGTCATGATCTCACGGGTCATGAGTTCAAGCCCCGCATTGGGCTCTGTGCTGACAGCTCAGAGCCTGGAGTCTGCTTCCCATTCTGTGTCTCCCTCTCTCTCTGACCTTCCCCTGCTCGTCCTCTGTCTCTCTAAATAAATTTCTTAAAATAAATAAGAAATTTTTTATAAGAAAAAAAGAAAGACTGCCAGGCTCAGTGCCCAGGAGGCTTTGGATGAACTGTAAGAAGCGGTTTGGGCAGAGTGCTGGCAGATGTGCTGGAGGGAACAGGGACACCCTGAGTTTTAGTCACGTCTGTACCCTCCGTCCCCGCACATAGTGCGTGTCCCATAAACACTTTCTCGAGTGAATCATAAATGGCCAAACAGCATATGCAAATACGTATACGTCCGTCTCGGACTGTGGCTTGCGGCTGAGTTTTAGGAGAAAGGGTAGTTGCATTTGGACGTGAGGGAAGCTGGGCCGTCCGGTCCCTCTGCTGTTTGCAGCACCAGAAGCCAATGACGGGGGACCCCAGTGTGGCCCTCAGAAGCTGGCACGCCGACCGCAGCCTTGCAGGGTGTCTGCCTGTGAAAGCCGGGCGGGAAACCCCAGGGACAGCCCCGCGGGCTGGCTCCCTGCCAGGCCTGGGGACACGTTGGGGAGCTCGGTGCCTCCCCTGGCTGACTTGCCTTCCCTGTCCCTCCGGGCTCCCTGAACAGGGTGTGTGTGCGTGTGTGTGCATGCTCGTGCGCCCACACTCGAAGCCTTCTCCTGCCTTCTGCGGAATGACCCCGCAGTTTAGCATCTTTCAGAAGACCGGGCTTGTGCTAGAAATGCAGCAGACTTTGGAGACAAAGGGAGAAGCCACACGAGAGGAGATAGGATTGCAGACGTAGGGGCTGACAAGGCTCATGGGCGTGGACCTAAGCCTCAATTTGTAGGAAGCCTTCAGAAATGTATTGAACTCATTACCAACATTTAAATACTACGTTCTGCATTAAAATATGTTTCGGGGGCTTCTCTTGAAGGTAGGCTAATCTGACTACCCCACACCCACCTTCCCCTGTGTGGCTGATATACCGAGCTGGTAGCACAGATTTTGCCACAGTCTCCACTGCTGCCTATCGCCACATACCAGTTCTGCTTCCTCTGCCTGCATCTTGCCTGCTACCCACTTAGGGAGCTGATTTTGTACTTCTTCGTTGTTGAAAAACCCTTTGATCCAGCCCACAAAATTGAGGCCCAGGGGCTGGAGAAGAAAAGGGACTTCACGTAGAGTCACAGGACTGCAGAGGAAGCCGATTTGGGGTGGGGACCGCGGCGCTGGGCTCCTGTCCTGCTGACTTTCTGTGACACCACGCTTCCCCCTGGGTGCATTATTTTATCATTTACTATTGGACCAGACACCCAAAGCACTACCCTTGCAATCTGCTTCCCAGTCGGGGTGCATCAAAAGGAAGAGCACAGGGTCAAAGACATAAAGGCTGGAGCTGCAGGAGGCCAGGACGCTGATGAACTTGAAGGCTATCGTGCATTCTCTCTCCCAGACCTGTTTCACTAGCCCAGCAGAACCGAGTCCAGGAAAAGTATCGTAAAACCTCAATAGCCATGCTCTAAGAGTATGAAAGTCCGGGCGATTTTTCATTTTCTGATTAACAAAGGTGATCCCAAAGGCCCCTTTCTGGTTTTAAGCTGTAGAATCACAGGGTGTTTACTTGAACGAATGGACCAATGAACAGAGGGAGCTGGTGAGGGCCTCCGGAGGTGACCCTTTCGACCCCCATTTTTTGAGAAGAGAAAGCCTCGTCCAGAGAGGCACAGTGACTTGCTTAGAGCCACACAGCAAGTCAGCGGTGGAGCCAGGGCTCTCCAGAACTCCCAGCCTGCTGGCAGGAAGCCTGCTGAGGGTCTCAGTCTGCTTTCTTGCCCCCGTAGGAGAGCAGAGGGCTCACACTGGGTCTGTCTTTGCGGGGTGGGGGAGGTGGCCTTGAAGGCTTCAAGAGTTGCACCACCACCATCTGGTCCGGGAAGGGAGTTGGCTGGGAGGTAGGATGCATAGGAGGTTGTTTCATTCATTCATTCATTCATTCATTCACACCTGCCTTTGACCTCTTCCCGGAGCACCTCACATACACCAACACCTGCTCTCGGCACTGCACCCCGCTGCGGGGACCATGCCCGGCCAGGTCCTCCCTTCGTGGGACCCAGAGCCACAGCCGGCTGTCGGCATCCTGGGAGAGACAATACTGTCTCCCTGAGGAGTCATGTGAGATTTTGAAAAACAGGCTTCAAGCATATCCTCACTTCTTGAAAAAGTGAATTTGCAGGGTTTTCTGTGACTCGGGTTCCCTGAAGCCGAGCTCCGCCTGCTCCACGGGGATCAGCCACCCCTTTGCTCGGCCCTGGCGAGTCCTCCCAAGTCCTGCTCCAACCCAGACCCCTCCCCAGGTCTGTTCACCCATCCCCCACATCTCCCCTTCACCCCTGAATCCCCCCCAGAGGCAGCCGCCTGCCTCAGTGAAGGGTGCAAGCAGTTGCAGATTGCCTGCATTTAAGGAAGACAACGTGATCAGTTCTAACGTATGTATTCACCCAGGAAGCCATGGCCAAGGCCAAGATAGCGAATGAACCCATCACCCCGATAAGTTTCCTGTGCCCCCCTCACAGGGTCATCCCTCCCCCCGCAACCAGCCTATCATGAATTTGCTTTCTATCACTATAGACGAGCTTGTAGTTTCTAGGAATTTATTCAAATGGAATCATGCACTGTGTACTCTCTTTTTTTGTTTTCTTTCTTTCTTTCTTTCTTTCTTTCTTTCTTTCTTTCTTTCTTTCTTTCTTTTTTGCTTTCTTGCACTCAGCATCATTGATTTGAGATTTGTCCGTGTTGTGCCCATGAATAACTGGTTCACGTTCATCATTGAGTAGTCTGCTGTCCTGCCCCTTGTGGTTTTAGTGAAACCCAGGCCTCCGACTGTGCGATCTGCGCCCCACTTCCCTCCACAGCCTTGGCCCCTCTTTCCTAACTCACTAAGCCCAGACCATCCCATCTTCTCTGATCCTCAGTGCACCCAGTGTGAGCCTGCCTCCGTGAGGACCCCGAGGAAGCCATGGCATTGTCCGGAGGGGTCCCTTGAGGCCCCATGAGCATTAAGACATGGGCAGAAAAAGTATATCGTATGTCTCACTGTTTAAACGACTATTTCAGAGAAGGCACCTGGGTGGCTCAGTTGGTTAAGTGTCTGACTCCTGATTTCGGCTCAGGGCATGATCTCAGAGTTTGTGAGTTCAAGCCCTGCGTCGGGCTCTGAGCTGACAGCTGACAGCATGGAGCCTGCTTGGGATTCTATCTCTCCCTCCCTCTCTCTCTCTCTTCCCTTCTGGTGCTCACTCTCTCTCTCTCAAAATAAATAAACATTTAAAAATAGATACAAATATAAAATTTCCACTAAGTACTCCGTTTAGAAAGAAAGGAAGGAAGGGAAGGAAGGGAGGGAGGGAGGGAGGGAGGGAGGAAGGAAGGAAGGAAGGAAGGAAGGAAGGAAGGAAGGAAGGAAGGAAGAAAGGGCAGCTTACATATATTGAGTACTGCTCTGTGCCAGACAGTTTCTCAAAAGTGCTGCCCCATTTAATCATCGCTCAGCCCTGGAACATGGTCTCCTATTTATGTCATTTTATGGAAGTGGAAATAGAGGCACAGAGATGTTAAGCAACTTGCCCAGGGTCACACAGACAGTAGTAAAGTGCCGAGACGGGACTTGAGCCCTCCTGTGTGACTTCAGGGTCTGAACCGCTGACCACAGCCTCCCACATAAAGGCACCGTACTGATGAGGGGGACCGAGCGTCCAGGACAGGTCTGACAAGGCTGCTGGTAAAGGTGAGTCCCACAGACACAGAGGCCCCGCAGTTTCTCACCCAGCGGCCGCTGGGGAAACAGCATCCCTCCTCCTCCTCTGCTAACATGTGACAGCAGTAATCACTGGAGATCACCTTTTGAGGCCCAAGAGATGCCAGGCACCTTACCCTCTAGCCCGTGCCATTCCACACTCATCTTTTATTTATTTATTTATTTTAATATTTTATTTATTTTTGAGAGAGAGAGACAGCGTGAGCAGGGGAGGGTCAGAGAGAGAGGGAGACACAGAATCTGAAACAGGCTCCAGGCTCTGAGCTGTCAGCACAGAGCCCGACGCGGGGCTCCAACCCACGAACCGCGAGATCATGACCTGAGCAAAAGTCGGATGCTTAACCGACTAAGCCACCCAGGCGCCCCTCCACACTCATCTTTTAGAGCAGCTGCAGTTTCTGTCCCCATTTTACAGACGACGAAACTGAGGCACGGAGAGGCAAGGTCACTTGCCTACAGTGACACAGGCCAAGCTGGCACCGGGCCCCCCAGGGTGGCTCCCTGCTGACGCTCCCCACCCCTCCACGCACACGCCCCAGCCCGTGTCCGGGCCGAGAGGCGCTGGGAGGGAGGCGGCTGCGTGTTTGTCTTGCCCAGAAATGCCAGTGCGTCACCATCACACAAAGTCCTGGCTGTTTGCTCCTGTCGTTCCCGGGGCGCCCTTGACAAGTGTCCCCCTCACGAAGGCTGAGGGCGGAGGGGCAGGAATGGGAGGCAGGTTCAAAGCACACAATTAAAATTCCTGCACAACTATGTGAAGTCCTTCTATTCCTCCCCTAAAAACACACAGAACATTCTTGATCTCTGTACCGGGCTGGGGGCTGGACTGTGAGCCTCTTGCCGCACCTTCTCGGGCCCCATGTGACTGTAGCCTGGCTCCAGGGAGGAATTCCGTGTCCCAAAGACAGCTGGTCCTTCCCTCCTCCCCACCCAGCTAAGCTGCTTGGGATTCCTGGCGCTCCTCTGGGAGCAGGCCCGGGTGTGGGCACCCGTGGGGAGCAGAGCGCAGGAGAGCCTGAGTGGGGGGGGCATCCAGGCTGGCAGCACCCACTCCCCCCCCCACCCCTGCCACATGCCTGGCAGGTTTAGGCCTGGCTGGGTGTGTGGGGAGTGTCTGCCACAGGCTGTTGGTGGCCTCAGAAGATGAGGGAGACCCATCAGCCCAGGATGTAGTCCCAGAACTGGCCTTCCCAAGGGGTGGGGACGACCTGTGTGGTCATCCTGCTGGGGCACCGAGACGCAGGCAGGGGACCCTCACGCCCTAGCAGGGCAGGACTGCAAGTGGGGGCTCCCCGTCAGGTGCGCCTCACTCTTAGGGATCAGGGGCGAAGGGGGGGGGTGGGGGAACTGCTTGATGGGCACACTGGCCTCCTTTGGAGCTGGTGAAGTGCTGCGGGAGGCACGATACGACGATGGTGGGAGACCCCGCTGAATCGTACCCTTTGAGGTGGTGAATGCTGTGAATTTCACCTGAGTCTTAACAAAGACAGAACGGAGAGTAAGTCACAGATGTTCCTTCCTTCCAGCCTCGTTTTTCTACCTAAGCAAACGTCTGTGTGGACTCTGGAACGATCCCATCAGTTACAAGAAAACGTGTTGGTGGGAAAATTGGAAAATATCCTGACATTTTACGTAATAAATCAATACACCCACATAAGCTTAAGGAGGCCCTTTGGGCTCCGGGGCCTGCCAGACGGGGTCCACTTGCACAGGAACCAAGGGCCTCCTGACCCTTTGCTCCTGGCTTGCCTGACCTGCTTCCTGCTCTGCCCCTAGTCACCTCCCCAGGTGCTCTGGGCTTCTGTCTCCTGTCACCCTCTTCCCGTTTCCCCACAGGCCGGTGGGGTCAGCATGAGGGTTAAAACACTCCCTGCAAGGGGTCTGCAGCCCCTTTGCCTGGGCGTAAATCTGGCCTCTCCAGCTCACTCTCTGGGTGACTGTGGGCAACGCTTCTTCAGTGCCCGAGACTTGATTTCCCCATCTGTAAAATGGGGACAGTGTTGTCACGGTTTCTATACACAGGGGCTCAGCCAGGGTGATTTGACACAAGGTACATGAATTGCAGGCTGCAGAGACTGGCACGCAGCAGGGGCTGGCTAGCCGGTCCTGCCTGTCCAGTATAAGTTAGGGACCTCCTGCCACCACTCAGAGAGCTCCGGGGCTGGGAAGGGCGGAGGGGGAAGGGGCTGGGCGGCTGGGGTCTTCAGAGGACTTGCTAGCATACAGGACAGAGTAAGTTTGGTGAGGGGGTCCTGACTGCTGTCCCTGGGATAAGATGAGGGGGAGGGAGTTGAAGCCCCCAGGAAGTCTCTAGAGTGAGTGAAGGAGCAAAAACGATGAGGCATCCCCACCTCACCTCCGCATCCTGGTTTCTCATAAATCCCAGGGGACTGAGCTTTGCCCAGAAATGGACGCAGGAGCCTTGCCATCAGTTCGCTGGATGGGGGTCATTCCTGCCCTCCCTCCACACTTAACTGGTCCAGGAGCTTTACATCTTATCAGAGGAGCAAAGATGCTAGACAGGCAGTGGGTCTGGCTACCGCGCAGGTAGGGAGATGACAGATGAAGAGAATTGAGCCTTGGCCCCGCCCCTCATGGTTGTATGCAAATAAGGCCACCCTGTAGCCCAGCCCCATGAGCTCCGCCACGCCCCCTCAGTCTCTGAATGGACATGCGGTGCAGGGCCGCTCAGTGGCAACCGCCTTTGGCAGCCCACTCCTTGTGGGCACTGCCCACCTTCCCCAACTGCCTCCCCCTACCCACCAGCTTCTGCAGGATTGAGGGGCTGGGGCCTCCCAGCTCCTGGCTGCCAGCCACACTGCAGGCCCTGAGGATGTGGGAGAAGGGGCTCAGTCAGGTAGGTACACAGACGAGCAAAAGCGTGTCCTGCACGGCTGAGTGTCTGGTTTTCTGCATTCCCCTTTGCTCTATTAGCAACTTGGCAGGAGACCCCAGGGGAGCAGAGAGGTGGGTGGAATGGGGTGCTCGCCCTGGCACTGGATTCTGAGGGCCGAGGGAGCTAGGGGGTGGCTCTTGGCAATGGGACTGGAAAGCAAAGTCCTCCCTCCAGAGCCTCTCCCTAAAGGTGGGCTCCGAAGGTGGGAGCCAAGACCAAGTCCAAAGCTTCCTGTCTGCCAAGGCTGGCCCCAGGCTACCTGGGCTCCTCCTCCTCCCTTTGCAGGGCCCCAGAGGAGGAGGGGATTTCGAGAGAAGCCTGATTTTTCCAGTCTGGCTGTAGGGCTCAGCGTGCATATCAGCTGAAAGAAAAATCCTTCAAACACCCATCGTGTCGGCATCTCTTGCACAAAACCTTTCCAGGGCTCCCCGGTGCTCCTAGGGTACCCCCACCCCAACTTTCACTCTGCTCCACCTCTCCAGTTCCCCCTTCCTCCTAAGCTCCAGCCACACACCTCCCACTTTCCCTGCAGTGCCTTTGCACATGCTGGTCCCTCCTTGAGCCAGTTACCAGCCTTGTGCCTCAGTGGCTGGCTCTCAGTCGGCTCAGCAGGACAGCCTTACCTGCCCCGCCGGGCCCTCTCAGCTTCCTTTCCCTCCCAGTGCTTAGCTCCATTGAGAATTCTTGTTTCGGGGCACCTGGGTGGCTGTCTGTGAAGTGCCTGACTCTTGATTTTGGCTCAGATCATGATCCCAGGGTCATGAGATGGAGTCTGTGTCATTGGGCTCCGTGGAGCCTGCTTAGGATTCTCTCTCTGTCTCTCTTTCTCTCTCTCTGTGTCTCTCTCTCTTTCTCTGTCTCTCTCTCTCTCCCCTGCTCCTCTGCATGCATGCTCTCTTTCCCTAAGGAAAAATAAACCAACAGCAATCCCTGTTCCTTTGGAGCAGTGTTTCCAAACTCCCTCAATAAGGAGAATCATGTGAAGTACTTTTAAAAATGCAGCTTCCTGGGCCCTTCCCCAGCCTGGCCGGTTGCTTTTTATTGCGCCCCTCAGGTGATTCTGTTCATCACCGTGGTTTGCACCCCTGCTTGACTCCGTGCCAGGAGGGCACCATCGTTTTCTTTATACCTTTAAAAAAATTTTTTTAAAACGTTTTTTATTTATTTTTGAGAGAGAGAGAAACAGCGTGAGCAGGGGAGGGTCAGAGGGAGATACAGAATCGAAGACAGGTTCCAGGCTCTGAGCTGGCAGTCAGCACAGAGCCTGAAGCGGGGCTCGAACCCACAAACTGCGAGATCATGCCCTGAGCTGAAGCCGGACGCTTCACCGACTGAGCCACCCAGGTGCCCCTCATTTTCTTTATTCTTAACACCCGTACCTCCAGGGCCGCGTCTGGCAGGTGCCAGGCCTCATATTTGTCAGATGAATGGATGACTGCAGAATGAATGGAATTAGTTCCGGTGACCAACTGTAATTCAACGTCACGTATACTTGTCCTGCCTACACAAGACCAGCTCACTCGGAGAATCCCAAACGGATTGACAGGCCCCTGGGAATGTGAGCTGAGAGAGCTCAGACATTAACAAACTCACGTGGGGTCTGAGATAGAGGTGAGGGTGGGGGGTAGGGATCCCGCCTCTGCCGTGAGGCCCCAGTAGAGGACGGAAGTTTCCTGGAAGCCATCGTGAGGCTAAACGCAATCCCTTCCCTGGGAAGGCATCGTACCCCCCAACACGCAGGTACCGTTCACACCTGTGGGGAACCGAGGAGCCAGGCCAGGGTAACAACAATTATAATAGTAATGATCATTAAGGTGCACATTTTTGGCAGCCCTGTAATGCTAGGCCCTGTTCTGGGATTGCGCAAGTTCAAGTTCGCTCTTGCAATCTAGTAGCTGCTGGGGCAGAGACAGTCCCTTGATTTCGTGCCCTGCACTCGCTTCCTCCCCCTTCCGCGCCCCCTCACCTCTGCCAAGTGTTAAGCTCTGTATTGGAACAGCTCTTTGCTGCCTCTCACCCTGCTGTGTCCCGGATTTGAAACACCAAGCCCTGGATTTGGGGTTCTGGAAACATGGCCACTGTCCTGGAATGGGGCCCCTGTGCTTGATGCAAGAGTGGAGGGGTGAGGGGGAAGGATCACAGTGCATCAGAAGGAGCCAGCCCCACCCCAGCTCTCCTCCCTTAGGGCTTCCCACCCTGCAGCCAGCCCCAGAGAGGCAGCTGCTTGCATTTCAGGATTTTGAGCTTGGCAGGATGCCTGTGAGGTTCGTTTCTGAGGGGGCAGAGAATGGAAAGAGGCGGAGGAGCGAGAGGCTTTCCCAGGGCCCTACCCAGGCTGGGATGGATGGTATCTTCCAGATCAAAACCCAGCTGGCCGGCACCCAGGCCTTCAGGGAGTCTCTCCCCCTCGATGCAGCCCAGGAGGGATGGGGGTGAGAAACAGGGGTGGGTGTGGGGTCAGGCTTCAGAGGGGGTACGCTCTGGAGGCAGGTCCCCTCTGTAGTCCCTGGAGGGGTTGCTATCAGACCCCCCACCCCCGGGACTGAAGGGGTGTGTTTCAGAACTGGGTGGGTGGGCCCGGCTGACACTAAAGGCTTGTTTGCTTCCCGCCTACACTCGCTGGGAATCGCCTTACGCTGGGCAACTTGGGGCTGCCTATGCCAGTGCCTGTGCTAATAGGCACCCCCCTTCCCTGCCTGCATCCCAGATCACTGAGAGCGGCTCTGAGAGTGCCCCAAAGGGCAAGGGTCCCTGGGTTGTGACCTTTGGGTGGGGGCAGGGAGGGATCAGAGTGAGCTGAGCCTGTGGACTTTGCCAGGCCTGGTAAACAAGGCCCCCAGAGGTAAAAAGAAAAAAAACGAGAAACCTCTGGAGTCTCCGCCCAGCCCTAACTCCTTCGAGTGGGGGCTGTGGGTGGCCAGCTGGGTGACTGAGGGTGGGCACTACACAAGCCAGGGATTCTCAGCCCACCCCTGAGTAAGGCTCCCAGGAACAGT
This sequence comes from Hyaena hyaena, assembly GCF_003009895.1. Taxonomy (NCBI): domain Eukaryota; kingdom Metazoa; phylum Chordata; class Mammalia; order Carnivora; family Hyaenidae; genus Hyaena; species Hyaena hyaena. The sequence continues at coordinate 2,024,674 of NW_024080870.1, read as the reverse complement.
TTCCCTGATCTGGGTGGGGAGGAGCAGGCTGGGCCGGGAGGGGGGAAGGGCGGCATGGTTGGCATCCTAGATTTCTGACTTTGTCCTTTTGGTTTGTGCAATCTCACTAGGCCCTGAGTTGACAAGGGCCCCGTGCTTGATTTCATGTTCTGCCTGTGCACGATCTTGAAATTCTTAGTAATTTTGAACCAGGGGCCCTGCATTTTCATTTTGCACCAGACCCTGAAAATTATGTAGCTGATCCTGGTCTTAAAACTCAAGGAAATGACGGTAGCTCTGGAGTTTCTATTTAGGGGAAGCTTTTCAGTGAAAGGCTGGTTGGAAGTGAGAGCTGGACAAGCCGTGAACCTGCACGTGGATACAAATGGTGGTTCTGAAAACATGTCTGCAGCGCCTACTCTGTGTGAGTCATCATCCTAAATGCTTCGTGTGAATTAGCTCATTCAATCCTCACAACACCTCTATGTGTTCGGAACTACTCCCATCCTCATTTTACAGCAAAGGAAACTGAGTCTCAGTGAGATTGAGGAAGTGGTTGGGTCAGTCCTGGGCAACCTGGTTCCATAGCCCTTTACCTTCCACCCTCATTTATTGGTCTTTAGAGTGAGTTTCTCGTAGACAATATATGGTTGAGTCTTCAGTGTTTCTTAAAAAATTTTTTAATGTACATCTATTTTTGAGAGAGAGAGAGAGAGAGAGAGAATTTGAGCATGAGCAGGGGAGGGGCAGAGAGGGAGACACAGAATCTGAAGCAGGCTCTAGGCTCCAAACTGTCAGCACAGAGCCCGACACAAGGTTTGAACTCACAAACCATGAGATCATGATCTGAGCCAAAGTCGGATACCTAACTGAGCCACCCAGGAGCTCCTGGTTGGGTCTTATTTTTTAATCTACACTGATGGTCTCTGTTTCCTCATTGGTATATTTAGACCATTTACATTTAATATAATGGTGCAGCTGGATTAATATCAGTGCTCGGTGCACTTGTTCTTCCTTAAAAAAAAAAAAACTTTCCATCCTGGGACACTTGGGTGGCTTAGTCATTTGAGCCATTTGATATCAGCTCAGGTCATGATCCCAGGGTCATGGGATTGACCCCAGCATAGGGCTCTGTGCTGAGCATAGAGCCTGCTTGAGATTCTCTCTCTCTCTCTCTCTCTCTCTCTCTCTGTCTCTCTCCCTCTGCCTCTCACCTGCTCACACACTCTCTCTAAAATACAAAAAGAAAAGGGAAAAGAATCTTCCCCTCCTTTTATGCCTTCTCTGGTTTTAATTGTTTTATATGATTCTATTTTTTTCTTCCTCTCCTTGCCTATCAATTATACTTCTTTAAAAAATTGCTCAGTGGCTGTCTTAGAGGTTTTGCAAGACACACTTACAGCTAATCTAAATCTGCTTTCTGTGGCTTCCCAGAGTGTTCCCACGCTCTCTCTCCACTCCCTTACAACATGGCTACTGTCCACCTCTTACCATGTGCTTCAGTCACCCAGCACATTGCTGCTGGATCGGTCCTGTACTGCACTCATTCATTTTGTGGATTCTCAAATGATATGAGGCAGGGCTGTCCTCTGCCTCATTTTGAAGAGGAGTCAACAAAAGCATGAAATGTTTAGCAAGCTGCCCAGGCCACAGCCAGCGAGTGGCAATGCTGAGCTTTGAACCTGGGTGTTCTCACTTTGTGTAGCAAGCAGCCTACTTTTGTTTAGTTGATGTGTTTTGTGTCATCTGATGGAGCAAAATTTTCTAAAGAGACTTTTATTCTCATTTTATATAGTGCTTTCAGCTACTATCGCTCTGCTTAGTGTATTATTATTGTTATTATGGGGGGGTGGGGGGCGTGCTTTGGAGAGGTCAATGGAGATGCAGAGCCACCAAGAGAATTTTGGTTCTGCCTCACATCTTGATGCCCTGCTCCCTGTAGGCTCAGAGGTTGGGGCATGCCACGCCTGCCTCAGTGGTGTGATGTGCCGAGGGCTGGGGCATCCTATGTAGAAACACAGGCTTCTGCTCCCCGAGGTCAACACTCTGGCCTGTGTTGTAAAACCACTCCACAGAAGGGCCTGATCTCTGGGTCCTCAGGCTGTTCCCTAGGAGCCCAGGCGTTGCCCTTGGAGGGAGGCCAGAGAGGCATTCTGGGTACCTTCCCTGCAGGAGCTCAACTTCCTGAGCCAGCCCAGACAGCACCGTGTTCAGGAACGGGCAGGAAGGAGCCACTTTCTGTTTGTAAACACTGGCCATGCCCTGCTGCCACCCTTCCTTCTTCCCGCCCTCCCCGAGCTTCACCCCTTTTTGCAGGGAGAAGGAACCTGGTCAAGGGTCCTGGGGCAGGAGTGAGCAAGACAGTCCTCCCCCATCCCACTGGGCTGATTTTCCAGGCTGACAGCGACCCCCCTGCAAGGATGACATCTGGAGTCAGATCTGAATTCCTGGGACAGACACCACCATAGCTGATATTTGAAGGAGAAGCCTGGCTAGAACAGTGGGGACCTGAGGGCTTCCCCCGCAAAAGTCTATGGAGCTCGGTCTCTGGGGCACCCAGTGATAGGTTTGGAGAATGCACTCTGTGCGAGGCATGTTTTTGTCTGACCAGCATCCCTGTTTCCCTTTGGAGAATCACCCTCCCCACTTTCTCAAGTGTGCTCACCCCTCTGCTCCAGGAGACAGGTAGATCAGCCTCAGCCAGTGGGTATCATCCATCCCCGGCCACCATGTTAGTTCAAGATGTCCACTGAGAGTTGAGCCCTGGGACTTTTGCTGGATCTACCTAGAGAAGAGCTTTATTTGCTGAGCTTGTTGATGTGGTCAGATGTAAATTTGGAGCTGCTGGCGGCTGACTTGCCTGCCAACAGAGGGAAAACAGAGCCTAAAGATGATTTTTTTAAATGGCATTTTGTAAAGAAAAGAAAGAATGAATTATTCACTAAATGGGACAATTGGCTACACATTTGGTGGAAAATTAAGTCAGATCCCTTCCTCATATCATAAATAGAAATAGTTACAGTTGGATGAAAGCAAAAAGGTTTAAAAAGTGAATGTAGCAGAAGGAAATGCAGGGTAATACTTTTTGATAAATTTGGGAGTAGGCAAAATCTTAGATTTCCCTGCATTTTCATGACATGAAATACAGAAGCCCCCAAAGGAAACTATTTGCAGATTGGCTGCATAAAAACCAGAAATGTACAAGCCAAAGATACCACAGAAAAAATGGAAAGGCTGATAATGATTGGGGGAAAATATTTGCAACATGGCAATGAACAGATACACGTAAATGCCTCTAATTACAAAGAAGTCTGATCATCAGTAGAAGAAAAAGGAAAGACCACTCAAACCCAAACTGGGCGAAAGACATAAACAGGCAGTTCACAGAAGAATAATCAGTTGGACCATTGTTCACTGCAAGAAGCGCTGATCCAAAGGAGCACTCAGGGAGGGATTAGGAATGATATCATGCATGAACTGTTAACAGAAAGAAAAATATTTAGTCCAGAAGGAAACAGGTTAGAGCTGTGCTATCCAGTAAAATACAATGCCAGATGCATAGGAAATTTTAAATTTTCCAAGAGCTGTTTAAAAAAAAACAGCAACAGGTGAAATCAATTTTAATAACACATTTAACTTAACATTTCAGCATGTGATCAACATGAAAATTACTTAGTGGTTTTTGATACCACATCTTGGAAATCTGGTGTGTATTTTACATTTACAGCATGGTTTAATTCAGGTCAGCCACATTTCAAATGCTCGGCAGTGCATGGTGGCAGTGCCCATGCTGGGCAATGCGGTGGTACAGACTAAGTGAATAGATCACAGACCTGGGGCCGTGTCCTGGCTTTCTCCCTTGCTAACTATGCAACCTTTTTAATGTTCCACGTCTTCCTTTGAAAAATGGCACCACTGGGCTGTGTAGGTTTTTTTTTTTTTTAATTTTTTATAGTTTATTTTTGAGACAGAGATAGAGCATGAGCAGGGGAGGGGCAGAGAGAGAGGGATACACAGAATCTGAAGCAGGCTCCAGGCTCTGAGCTGCCAGCACAGAACCAGATGCAGGGCTCAAACCCACGAACCATGAGATCATGACACGAGCCGAAGTCAGACGCTTAACTGACTGAGCCACCCAGGCGCCCCGGGCTGTGTGGGTTTTAAATGGAATTCACATAAGGTGTCTGGGCTCACTGCTGGCACAGAGCTAAGAGCACAACAGTGTATTTGTCATTACTGATTATTACCATATAGCTGATCAGTCTGTAAGCACGGTGAACCAAAAGAAAACCACCGTGTGAACATGGCAGGGTTAGATTTTAATTCAGCATAAGAAAAAAGTCCAGGGTGGAGAGCTGTGCCATCTAGTACTCTAGCCACTGGCCCCAGGTGACCCTGGAATGCCAGAGGAGCTAACCCCACGGAGAAGTGCATACGTGTAAAATAAAACACCAGTGCAAAAATACAATGTGAAACATGTCACTACTTTTTTTTAAATGATAATAGGCTGATCACATCTTGCATATATAGTATTCAAAACAATGCATTACAATTAATTTCACTTATTTCTTTTTAGTTTTGGAAGCACCATCCACGTGCTCACATATTTCTGTTGGACAGCGTTGATTTAGGACTCTGCGACAGTGGGATCGAGTGCTTTGTTGATAGTGAGTTCCCCATCCTGAGAGCACTTCAAGTTGAGGATGCACGATGGGGGAGTGGGCAAGGCATTGGATGACACAGAGCTGGGAACTTATCGGCGTCTTAAGCCTGAGGCTTTTAGCCACAGAGGGGCTCTTAGGGCAGCAGCCGACCATGACCGTCTGCTTGTAGGCGACCTAGAAAGCTGCCCTGGGTCCTGCACAGCAGGACTCACCTCTTCCGCACGGGACTCCAGCATGACACAGTGTTGGCTCAGGGGGCAGCAGCTGATCAGAGGAAGTACCGGGCCCTGCCCGCCTTCTGTGTCCTTGTGGCTTAGATCTGCTCAAGGTCAGCTCCATGAGGCCCCTCTTCTCTCCTCCCCTCAGAGTCTAGATGGAGGCCCCCCCTCCATCGCTCTCTGCTCAGCCCCAGATCCCAAGCAAAGCTCCCTTAAGGGGGAGTGCTTGGCTGCCCGAACACACGGAGAGGCCCTTGGAGGGAGTATCTTAGCCGATGCAAAGCCAAGGGTAGCATTCTCCCCCACCTGCACCCCAGTGGCCAGACAGCTTCCTCCCTGCATCCTGTGTCGCTCAGAGGAAGGGGCTGACCCCAGTACCTGCGAGTTGGCCTTAAGTGGGTGGAGCAACTGTGAACTGGTGTGAATATTGCTTAATGCTGAAATCCACAACCCGCGGGACAGTGTGGCCAGAGCTCAGCCTGGAGGCTCTCTTCCAGTCTCCCATTGCCATGGGGCCGTGGGCAGCTCACCTGCCCCCTCGGTCTTGGTTTCCTCATTCTCCAGAGCAGGTAGGGGGACACGAAGTTCTTAAATTCACCCACACCAGTTCCTCGGCTCCTGTCTGTGGCATCCTCTTTTTATTTTTTTATTAAAAAATTGTTTTAAGTTTATTTATTTATTTTGAGAGAGAGAAAGAGAGAGAGAGAAGGCAGGACAGGGGCAGAGAGAGAGGGAGAGAGAGAATCCCAAGCAGACTCCGTGCCGTCAGTGCAGAGCCCTGTGCAGGACTTGAACTCACAAACTGTGAAATCACGACCTGAACCGAAATCAACAGTCACATGCTTAACTGACTGAGTCTGTGGCATCTTCTTATTTCTAGTGCTAAGTCTTGTCTGGCCCAACTGGATGACTCTGACAAAGGCAATAATGATAGCAGCTCTCATCTGTCGGTATCCGTCCTGATTGACACGCATTTCACTAATTCAGCCCCCCAGCCGCCTTGGGATTTGGGGACCACTGTTAGCTCTGTTCTACAAAGGCAGAAATGGGGAACTATGAGCTTCATGAGGGCTGCCGTAACCGAGTACCATGGACTGGGTAGCATCCATTTATTTTTAACAACTAACTTCTGGGCAGCAGAAGTTTATTTTCTCACAGTTTGGAGGCTACGAGTCTGAGATCAAGGTATGGACAGGGTTGGTTTCTTCTGAGGCCGATCTCCTTGGCTCACAGATAGCTGTCTTCTCCCTGTCTCCCCACATCTTCCCTCTGTGCCAGATTTCCTCTTCTTCTTCTCTTTAAAAAAATATTTATTTATTTTTGAGAGAGAGAAAGAGAGAGACAGAGCATAAGTGGGGAAGGGGCAGAGAGAGAGGGAGGCACAGAATCCAAAGCAGGCTCCAGGCTCTGAGCTGTCAGCACAGAGCCTGCCACAGGGCTTGAACCCACGAACCGCAAGATCACGACTTAAGCTGAAGTCTGATGCTCAACCAACTGAGCCCCCAGGTGGCCCCGGATCTCCTCTTCTGTAAGGACACCAGTCACCGTGGATTAGGAGCCACTCACATAACCTCATTTTAACTTAATCACACCTTCAAAGTCCCTGTCCCCAAATCCGGTCACAGTCTGAGGCTTAGGACTTGCACATGTGAATTTGGGACGCATGTACAGTTAGGCTTATAACACCCCTCAAAGGCAGGGAGAGCCTCTTCCCTCTCACAGGCCTGGCCCATGACAGAGGTTCTCAGATAATCTTTGTTTAAAATCAAGGTTGGGGGTGGGAGACAGGGAATGGAACCCCTTCAGGGTTCTTCAGCTGCACCCCAACAGTTCCCCACTGTGATGCTGACAGCCTAGAGAGGGGGGATGGCCAAGTGAACAGAAATTGCCTCCTCAACATAGAAGAGTGTTGGCCCATGTGGGGAGGTCCAGGAAGACTTCCTGGGGGAGGTGCTGTAAGGAGAACAAGAATCCTAGCCAGGTGACACCAGCTGGGGAAGAGCTTTCTGAGCAGAGGAAAGGAACAGCTGGCCCAGAGCCTGAGCTGTCACCTCCCCCAGTCTCTGCTAACTCTCCTCCCCAGCCACACCTCTCGCTCACTCACAGCCCTTTCTTCCCCTTCCTCTGGGCAGCCCAGGGCCCCTCTCGCCCATGGTGCAGCCAGGACCACCCTGAACCATTCAGCATCGCTACTGTTAGTCCTCAAGGATCGCTTTGCAAATTTAGCTTTTCAGCGCAGAGTCTGGGAAGGCTGTGTCCCAACCCCCCCAAAGCAGCGTGTCATCTCCGTCTTCACAGAGACTGGGTCTGCCTTCCTGCGCTCCCCGCACACTGGTAGCGGTGGGTCAGGAGGGTCTCCACTGGCTGAGCCTCCAGAGGGACTCAGGGTGGGCTAAACTGAGCACGTCCTATAACACACAGCGTCCCCACCCCAGGCTGCTTTGGCTGCTGAGAGCAACAATGACCGAGCAGATGGTGACCGAGCGCTTACTCCGTGAACACTTCACAAAGTTAATTCACTTAATCTCAATGGCAACCCTATGAGGCAGGGACCATCATGATCTCGGTTTTACACATGGGGAAACTGAGGCACCAAGCGGCTCGGTCACTCAGCCTGGTGGTCCCAAGACCACGCTCGGGGAAACCTGGCTTTAGGCCCGGCCACTCAGAATAACTGCGTGGCACACTAGCAAACAGCTCTGAGAGGCTCAGGATTTTTTCTTTTTCACGTTTATTTATATATTTTTAAGAGAGACAGAGAAAGAGAGAGTGCACACATGCAGGGAAGGGGCAGAGAGAGAGGGAGACAGAATCCAAAGCAGGCTCCGGGCTCCACACTGTCAGCACAGAGCCCGACACGGGGCTCAAACCCACGAACTGTGAGATCATGACCTGAGCTGAAGTCAGACACTTAACCCGCCGAGCCGCCCAGGCGCCTCCAGAGGCTCAGTTTTTATCCATGGTCCTGAGTGACTGTTGACAAATGTGTCTCCAGCTGACTCAGTGTGACATCTTCCAACACCAGGGCTGTACATGGGGCTTTTCTTCCAGGCTCTCATCGCTGCACTTCGGGGCCTGAAGCTTGCGGACTCCCCCGCCCCGCCCCTCCCCTGCCTGCCCTGCCTCCCACATGCAGCGAAGGTGCTAGATCCATGTGGAACCTGGTTACCTGTTTGTGGTGCAGGTTTGGATGAAACAGACTTGGGGGGGGCGGCTTGTGTTTTAGGGGAAGGAATCTGTGGACGGCCCACTTGCTCCTCTTACGACACAAAGGGCTGGTGTGCGGTCCCTTACGAAGGCTTGCAGATAAGCAGTCGGACTTACCAGCCCGCCCCGCTGGCCGCTGGGGCCATCGCACAGACAAGCGTGCAAAGGGAATTGTCCCCTTCACCGCCGGACAAAACACACTACACCTGCAACAAGGAATTGGGCTGCATCGTCCAATACGGGAGCCCCAAGCCCAAGGTGGTCACTGAGTACCTGAAACATGACTGGTGTTAATTTGAAGACTTTGTTTAAAAAAAAAAAAAAAAAGATGTAAAATATCTTATTGGTATGTTGTATCTTGAAAACATGCTGTGATGATATTTGGGATATAGGAGGTTGAAGGAAATAGACTATTAAATTTAACCTATTTGTTTGAAGTTTGTTTATTTTGAGAGAGAGAGAGAGAGAGAATGAGCAGGGGAGGGGCAGAGAGAGGGAACAGAGGATCCGAAGCAGGTTCTGTACCGAGAGCACAGAGCCTGATGTGGGGCTCAAACTCATGAACCGTGAGATCGTGACCAGACCTGAAGTTAGATGCTCCACCGACTGAGCCGCCTAGGTGCCCCTGGCCTCATCATTTTTTAAACGCGGCTACAAGAAAATATAAAATTGTATCTGTGACTGCTGTTTTATCTTATTGGACAGCATCTTGATTGCTTCCTTCCCAGAAGGAATCCAAATCCAATCCAAATCCTTTGTGCAAAATGCCCTCACTGGATCCGAGCGTCCTTAAATTGCGAGCATCCCGGGGAAGAAGGGATGGGCGGCTCATCTCCACGCGCCAAGTCGGAGAACGCCGCTCGCATACTCCCTGTCCCCCGGCCCCCATGCCGTCCCTGTCCGTGGCCCATCAGTGAAAGAATCACCATGTGACTCCCCTAGAGCCGCCTAGCAGGTCACCACAGTGGGGTGGCCCGAAAGGTGACAGTGCGTTCTCTCCCGTTCTGGAGGCTGGAGGTCAGAAAGGAAGGTGTCAGGCAGTGCTGGTTCTTTCAGGCTCTAGGGGGTCTGTTCCCAGCTTCTGCTGGCGTCCCTTGGTGTCCCTTGGCGCGCCCTGGGTCACCCCATCTGCTCTCGCCACCCCATGGCCTTCTCCTGCCGCATCTCCAAGTTCCCTTTTCTTATGGGGACATCAGGGCCCGTCTTAACCCAGCGTGAACTCTTCTCAATCACTAACTAACGCCGTCTGCAAAGACCTGCTTCTAATAAGGTTACGTTCTGAGGCTCCAGGGCGACATGAATTCTGGGCGGCTCGCTGGTCAGCTCGGCACAAGGACCTACGCGGCTAGGGCATGGGAGGCCTTCAAGGTGACCTTCTGGGTGAATAAGACAGGCAGGTGAGGAGAAGCAGCATCAGGGCGTGGCCCCTGACACGGGTCTGTGTCAGTTCTTGCAGTGACCAGGAGGTCACTTCAGGATGCCTGGGGGGCCCGCCCTGCTTCTGAGTGGCTGTGGTGGGGCTGGCGCGGGGGCACAGCTCCCCGTGAGCGGAAGTTTGGGGGACAGTAGTTCCGGAACCGCAAGGCAGAGGTGCTAAGTCCTGCCCCCACTACACCGCCCACGGAAATGACCTCGGGGCGCCTGGGTGGCTTAGTCGGTTAATCTTCCTACTTTCGCTTAGGTCATGATCTCGCGGTTCGTGGGTTCGAGCCCCGCGTCGGGCTCTGTGCTGACTGCCAGCTCGGAGCCTGGAGCCTATTTTGGAGTCTGTGTCTCCCTCTGTCTCTGACCCTCCCCTGCTTACACTGTCTCTCTCTCTCTCTCCTAGAAGTAAATTAAAAAATATTAAAAAAGAAAAAAAAAGGAAATGATCTCGGGCAAGGGAGCCACAGGCAAGGGCTGGCCGCGTCCCTAACTAGCTAGAACCCTGGGGTCCCTGCTCTACTCCAGACGGCGGTTTCTAGGCCCCGGGACCTGGGTCAGGAACCTCAGTGCCTCTCGGTTACCACCGGACTCCCCATGGGGTCGGGGATGCCCCCAGCTCCAGGCGTCTGCAGGAAACAGGTCTTATTTCAAGGCTGGACTCAGAGAAGGGGGCCTTTGGCACACAGCACCCCCAGGGAGGGCGGGACAGCCTACCTGTAACAGAGGTGTGCTCTGGGACACAGGCGTAGCACACTGTCCCCCAGACCATGAAGCTGGACGCCCCAGGCACCGGGAAGGCACTCACATTGCCGAATGGGCTTCCTTCTGATTTCTCACAAGGCTGTGGGGTTACTCAATCCCCATAACTGCCCGGGAGGTAGACGTTATTATTGCCCCTCTGAATTCATGTAAGGTCTCGGTTGTAAGTAACAGAATCCACTCTGGCTAACTGAAGCAGAAAAGGTTTTTTCTTTAAAAAATTAAATTAGGTAGCCGTCTGAATTCAGGGTTGGGGAGACAAGCAAGGTCTGTATAGCAGAGGGGTACAGATAACACTTAGCACGGGGTGGGGGGCGCTTCAGGAAATCTGAGTCCCACTTCCCCATTAGCGAGGGTGGGATGATACCACGGGCACTTCCCCAGAGACCCAAGGCCATTCGAGGATGACAGGCAGCCTCGAATATGAGAAATGCACTTTACAAGTGAGAAAACGGTGGCACAGAGAGGTCGAGTAACCTGCCCAAGGCAACACAGCGAGAAATGGTGGAGGTTGGCTTCCCATCCAGGCGGGCTGGCCGGAAGAGCTGAGATCTCACATGGATGGGAGGGTTTGGACAGGTGGAGGGACCTGTGTGACCCAAGACACGACAGGAGGAAGCAGCCCTTTGGAGAAGGAGCTGTCGTTCTTTATATCCTGCTGGAGAAAAGGGCCAGGAAAGTGCACCCACGGAACTCCCGCTGCCAGCTCCCCCCCACACACTCCCGAGGAGGTCCCTGTGCTGAGCTGTCCCCCCTCGGACCCCAGCAGGCCTTGCAGAGCTGAATGTTCTAGAGTCAGGCTGACATTGATGGTAAACAGAGACATTCCAAACCTGGAGGAATTGGAACAATGCAGCCACCCGGGCTCAGGCTCCAAGGTGACGCCGGGCGGGGCCGGGTTCCATCCAGGCTGGGCCTGGGCAAATACCCTCAAGTGCCTACTGTGTGCAAGATGTGCAGGGGGGAGGCATTCCTGAGCTCCCTGCCCAGAAACCCGCCCGCGGGGTGCAGGGCCAGCCCCTCTGCAAGGAGTGGGCAGAGTTTCGATGTCACCTCTCCTCCCCCCTGTGTCCTGGGCTCCTTGAGAGCCCGGGGAGGGGCCGGGCGGGGTAGCTTGAGCCACCGCCTCCCTGCGCACCAGGCAGGGAAGGTATCGGGCCACCCCACCCTGTCAGCGGGGCCCGACGCCTGCAGACTGAAGCCAGCTGTCCCCAGGCTGGGCCCAGAGACTCGGGCCTCGACCCTGCTTTCCTGTCACTAGTACGTATTCCTCTAGGCCTGGAATCTGAGCCAGAAGGTACAAGACAAACAACTTAAGGGCTGGGGGACAAAGTGGCTGCGCTGGTGACAAGCTCCGGGAGGGCAAATCTGCTCCCTCCCCTGCAGAAGCTTCCCCTGAACTGTGGAAGCGGCTCAGAGATGGAGTCTGGGTTGGGGTCAGGGTGGCCCTCCCATCCCCCCTCATCCCCCGCTCCGTCTCCCGGGCTTTCTCCTAGTTTCCTGCCCCGGTTCCTTCCTGTCCGGGTCACAGACTGTGTGTACATCAGGGTCTCCCCTCACCGGTCCCCCCCCTCCCTGTGTCATGCTGTCCCCAGCCTCCGGGCAGGCGGGTGTCTGGGGCCTTCAGCAGCCAGCACCCCCCGCCCCCCGCCATGGTTCAGAGAGTGGTCCGTCTGCAAGCCATCGAACCCGCTCCCAGCCCACAAAGAGCCAAGCACCGCACAGGGAGTGCCGCTTTAGGAATCCGGTAGCTGCTAGCCACTGCCGCTCCTTGCATGGCGGCTCTGTTGTTTCTATCGTAGGTTCTGGAACTGGCTCGTGACGAATGGGCCAGGGAAACGAGCACGCTGGCCCTTCCTGCAGAGAATCTGGGAATCGCAGAGCTTCCCCTGGGAGCCGTCAGGACCGCATGCCTCACCCTCCTCCCTTTTGTCTCTCTCTGCTTGGGTCCCTGGGAGCATCAGGAACCTGGCAGAGCTTCCCTGGGGGGCAGGGCCTAGGCCTGGCCTGGCGGAAGTCTGGGGGACCAGGCACCTGTCCTCTGTATCCCAGGGGCCTGGAGGCAGGTTGCAGAGGGGACGTCAGGAGGGATGGCTAGTAGAGGATGTCTCATCTGTACCAGAACCCCCTTCCCCTCCCTCCGGAGCCCCTCAGGGGTCTCCTGACTCCCACGGATTTTCCCAGTGTGCTGCATGAGGTACCGGACTGACGAGACGCCGGCCCGCATCGAGCGGGTGATCTCATGGCTGGCTGGCGGGGGTGCTGGGCCACAGGTGACGAACCAGATGACTTCAGGTGGTGGGAGGGCTGTGGGGAAACAAGGCAGGAAGAAGGGATGGGAGTGGATGGGGTGGGCTTGGGGTGCAGCATATTAAATGGAGGAGAGGGTGTAGGATTTCAGACAGCTTCACGAGGCACAGGAAGTCATCCTAGAAAGCGTCAAGGAAAGATAGAAGAACAAGAGAGGAGGAAGAAGAAACTGCTTGCAGGGGGCTCTCCCTGCCCAAGTTCAAGGTTGGCCTCCCTTATCTGCTTGCTCTCTCCCTGGAGGGGCCCCCTCTCCACCTCGAAATACAAGAAGAGGCGAGGTCCTGCCCTGAGGGGACTTACGTTCCCAGGGGCCCGGACCTTGCACTCGGCATGGGGTAGGGTCTGTGGAATGATACTGGTCCTTCGCCAGCGTCCTAACCCCCCCGCCCACGCCTCCCCCTCCCGCCTGCAGACCACGGCATGGGATCACTTTTGCTCCAGGCCACATGCCCACGCAAGTTCTGAGATGCCCGGGGGAGGGCAGCAGGAGTGGGGGCGCCGTGGCATGACTTGGCGTGGGGCCCCGGCCGGGCTCCCTGCCCACCTGTTGGTACCCATTCCCTTGCCTGACCCGCCAGCCTGGCCTCTCTGGCAATGGGCTTCCAACTTCATCTCATTCTCTCTTCCTGGAATCTCCCTCCTTTCTAGGTGCTTTGGGGGAAGCCTAGTTTGGGGGGCTGGGGGTGAGGCCTCCACAACTCCTTCTTCAGGTGTAGTCAGTCTATTGGCCTCTGTGGCTGCATAATCAGTTCCCACAGGGGCGCCTCGTGGCTCAGTTGGTTAAGCATCTGACTCCTGATTTCGGCTCAGGTCCTGATCTCACAGTTCACGGGATCGAGCCCTGCTTCAGGCTCTGCGCTGACAGCATGGAGCCTGCTTGGGATTCTCTCTCCCTCCCTCTCTCTCTGCCCTTCCCCTGCTAGTGTGCATGTTCCCTCTCTTTCTCTCTCTTAAAATAAATAAATAAATAAAATATTTTAAACCCACAAATTCCCACAAACCTCGTAGCAACAAGCACCATGCATTCATCAGCTTGCCAGTTCTATAGGTCAGAAGTCCAGGTGTGACAGGGCTGGGTCCCCTGCTCGGGGCCTTGGGCCTCTGAAATCAGGGTGTTGGCTTTGATCTGGAGGCTCTGGAGGAGAACGTGCTTGCAGGCCCGCTCTGGGGCTGCCGACGGAATGCTGTTCCTTGCGGGTTTGGTCAGGTCCTGTCTCCCTGCTGGCTGCCTGCAAGGACTCCTTCTCCAAGCCAGCACCAGCAAGCGGAGCGCTCAGCGCCCGCCTGAGTCTCCCATATCCCCTTCTGCCTCCGGCCAGAGAGACCTTCTTGCTTTTCAAGGGCTCCCATGGGGGTACCTGGGTGTCTCAGTCGGTTGAGCGTCCAACTTCTGCTCAGGTCATGATCTCATGTTCATGGGTTCGAGCCCTGCGTTGGGCTCTGTGCTGACAGCTCAGAGCCTGGAGCCTGTTTCAGATTCTGTGTCTCCCTCTCTCTCTGACCCTCCCCTGCTCACATTCTGTCTCTGTCTCTCTCTCAAAAATAAATAAAACTTTAAAAAAAAAGGGCTCCCATGATGAGGTTAGGCTCACCCGTATAATGGCCCTTTTAATGAATTCAAATCGCCGTGTGATGTAAGAGACCCACAGGAGGCTTGCTCACCACCATCACACAGTCTCCCACACCCCAAGGAGGGGCTCACCCCAGGGCGAGGGTCCCTGGGGGCCCATTCTTTCGGTGCTGCCTCCCTGTGCAGGCGGCAGATCCCAGATGGCCCCCACAGACCTCCCCCAAGACATCTCCTGTGAGGACGCCCCGCACTAACTAACCTGGGGAGCCTGGTTTTGAGCTCTGCCTTTGCCGCTAGCTGGCTGTGTGGCCCTGGGCCAGACGCCTTTGTCTGGGCCTCAGTCTCCCCGTCTGTTCACCTGGGACATTGTACTATATCAGAGGTTCTCCACTCTGGCCTCTGGAACCGCCCGGGGTAGCTTTTAAAGAAATACAGTGTCTTGGTGCACCTGGGTGGTTCAGTCTGTTGAGCGTCTGACTCTGGCTGAGGCCATGATCTCAGTTTGTGGGTTCGAGCCCCGTGTCGGGCTCTGTGCTGACAGTTAGGAGCCTGCAGCCTGCTTTGGATTCTGTGTCTCCCTCTCTGCCCCTCCCCCACTCACTTGCGCGCGCGCTCTCTCTCTCTCTCTCTCTGTCTCTCTCAAAAATAAACAAACATTAAAAATTTTAAGCAAAAATGCAGACCTAATTGGTCTGGGGTGGGGCCCAGACATGCGTTTATTTAAAAGACCTGCAGAGGAGATTGGGCAGATTGTCAGGGTTGAGAAGAAGCACAGAATTGAAACTTTCCAAAGCAGAGAGGTTCTCAACCTTGGCTTCGCCTTAGGATTCCCTGGGGAGTTGTTTTGTTGTTTCAAAAGACTAGTCAGTGCCGGGGCCCCACCCCAGAGCCTAACTGAATTGGGTGGAGGTCAGGTCCCTTTTAAAATCTCTCGGGGAAGGGGGCGGGGGGGCGGGAGCTGGCGATGTGCAGACCAAGAGTGTATGTCTCCCCATCACACTGGGTGGGGTGGGGACATGAGAATGCCAGACTGAAGAAGGAAGCAGGCACAGGGAAGGTGAGCCTGCGTTCTGGGTCAGCCCCAAGGCCCCTCCTTGCGATCGTGATCGATCCGAGCCCACAGCCCAGGACTGAGGATTAAGAGCCGTCTCACTGCTTAGCACAGCACGCCTCGGAGGGTGGTAGACATTCTCTGGGAAGCAGGTGCCTAGGTGAATCCGACCTCCGCAGCCCCTCAAAGCCCCCCGCCCCCCGCCCCAGTTTCTCACCGCTGGGATCCCCGCCCTCAAGTTCCCAGCGCAGCCCTGCAAACAGGCCCCAGCCCTGTGTTCTGCGAGGCCCCTGCCTCATTCTGCACCATTTCCTTCCAAACAACTGGCTTCCCCTCCGGGAAGGTTATCAGAGCACAGTGCGGGGTGGGCAGGGCCGGATTTCTGCCCTGGGCACTCCCCGGAGGTGGGAAGGAGGGGTGGATGGGGCCCCCGCTGGACTGGCTGCCCTGACCAGAGGCCTATCCCGCAGGAGAGTTCCAGGCAGGAAGGCTCAGGTCTAGCAGTCTGCCCGGGGCACCCAGAATATTCTGGGAGTTCTCAGTCCCTCTTGGAATAATGCTGCCTTGTAGCCAAGGCCCAGGCTTCTGGCTGGTGGGTGGGCCATGCTCCCAGGTGGCTGTGTAAATACTCTGCAGGGACTGGGGTGCGTCTCTATTCTCATCACTTCTCACACCTGATCTCTCTCTTCCAGTGCCGCCCCTTCCATGCATTTTCCGTACAAACCCTGTAGGGGGTTGCAGAGATGCACACTTGGCTGTCGGAAGTGCAGCACGTGCCAAGGGCTGTTCCAAGGGCGGACGCTCCATCCCTCTGTGAGGCAGTGACCACCACCAAGTCGTATTCGCGTTTCACAGATGCCCAAGTGTCTGTGGGGAGACAGGTGTGGCGCAGACGCGGGGTGGGGGCCGGCAGGGGACACCCAGCCCCTCCCACGCGGCCACAAGACGCTGCCGGCGCAGGGGTAGGGAGCAAGGGATTCTCCCCGAAACCCTCAGAGCGGCCGCGGAACCCCGTGACGGGGCAAACCAGCAGCCCCCGCTGCTTCCTGCCACCCCGGACTCAGTTTCCCTACTTCCAGAGTACAAAGCAGGTGGGCACTTCTACAAGTGACGAGCGAGCGAGCATCAGCGACGCTCACCCCAGGGTGGGGGCGGGGCGGTGGCAGGAGTGGGGCTCATGCAGCAGCGCAGGGCAGGCGGGGCTCGGTCCGCCCTTGGGGGCGGCGGGCAGCGCACCCCCAGAGTTTCCGCTCGCAGGGCGTGGGGCCCTCGGCTCCGCTGGCGGCACCCCATCCTCCCTTGGGAACTCTCCGCTGGCGCTGCAAACTGGCAGAACGGGGAGCGGGGGCAGGGAGGCAGCTGTCCAGCTGGGTGCTCCGCCCTCCCCTGGCCGCTGGGGGCGGGGGCACGTGACCCAACCTAAGCCAATCAAATCTCCTCTCCAGACTGACGGTTCAGCTGGGGGTGGGGGAGGGGGATCTGGAGGGGAGGGGGAAGGCCGCGCCCGCTTCCAGACCGCAGCCGGGGTGTGCACTTACCTAGCCCCAGAGTTCCCCGCGCCACTCACAATCCTTAGAAACCCCTGCCTACGCCTCTGACCTCATTTCCTACTACTTTCTCCATCACTCACCACGGTGACGGCTATCCCTTTTTTACTCCTCAGACAGGACGAAGTCCTCACCCCAGGGCATTTGCACTTGCTGTTCCCTCTTCTGGGAACATTCCATTCCAGACCTTCTTTCCCCCTGCTGGCTTCCTCTTGTCATTTCAGCCTCTACCAAAGGCATCCTCGGAGAGCCCTTCCAAGGTCACCCAGCAGAACCCCTTGCCCTACCCCACTGGCCACTGTCTACCGTACCCTCCTGTCCTATTTGCTGTATGGCTCACGGCCACGGCTCAGGTTACTTTGCTGCCTCATTTGTTGGTTTATTTCTGTCTGCCGCCCCTTGCTTCCCCCTCTGGGTGTCTCACCTCCCCAAGCCTGGCCGAGCGCGGGCACTTGGTTGGTGCTCAAGGACTAGTGAATGAATGAGGCAATGGGTTAAGTCCAACCCCAGGGAATCCTCATAGGGAATCCTTCAAAGAGTTCCTGAGGGGATTCGCTGTCCAGTTTCCAGAGGGGAAAACTGACGGCCGGTGGGGAAAGAGGAGGCCACATCAGAACTCACTCAACCTGGTCTTCCTTCCCCGAGAAAGCAGGAAATGCCCCAGCCGCCTCCAAATCGCGTCCTCGGGCTTTGGGGTCACTTCCCACAATCGTGAGCTAAGTGACAGGCTGGGGGGCAGGGAATCCCTGACCTTAAGCCTCCCTTTTTCCTCTCCCCAAGCTTCCGGGAAGGAGTGTTTGCTTCTCTTCTCGGTGAGAAGCACCAAACATTCTCCTTCTCCTGTGGATGCAGGAGCACCTGGGGGGGGGGGGGGGGGGGGCGGCAGACGAGCTGGGTCCTGCCACACACCCGTCCAAACAGATCCGGCTGGCATGTGGGTGGTGTGGTCTGACTGGTTGGGTGAGTATGGGGTGTGGGCTGGTTAGGGTGCCAGCCGCGAACTGCGATACCCCCAGCCTGTAGATGGAGAGGCTCTTTGGGGAGACAGCTGGTGTCCCAGCATCTCTCCAGCTCGTCAGCACTGACCCAGGTCCGGGACCATCAACACAAGATACTCCTGAGAGTCCCTGGGAGGTGCTGGGCCAAGGTCACTGGCACAGGGCTTCCTGAGAGCCTCTCAGCTTGTGGAGGGAGAGGCGAAAGCACTTGAGCCTCTCAGCTTGTGGAGTAGTGGAGCCTAGAGATTGGCTGGAGATCAGCAGATAAGGAAGAGGCAGTGAGGGGGGGGGGGTCAATAAGGAGGTTGAGTGCGGTCATTAAGAGTTTGGAGCTGCATAGACCTTTGAATCTGGGCTTTGCCACCTATCTAGTTAGCCTGTCTGAGCCTCAGTTTCCTCCTCTGTAACATGGGGATCACAGTACCCACTTCCTCACGGTGTAAATGAGCTAGCACAGGTAAAGCGCTTAGCACTTAGTACCAGCTCAATAAATTCAGCATAAAGAGGAGGAGCTTGGGGGAGGAGAGTCTTGCACCCATTGACTCTTGCTTTTTCTCCTAGCCAAGTTTTACTTTCTTCGTCTAGGAAATTTAGGAATGGGCTGCACCCCTATGGACCCCTCCTGTCCGAATTCTATCACTTTGGAAAGCTGGTTGATAATGGCTCTAGCTAAGGTGTTAATGGCTGATTGTGGCCAAATGGGATAATGACCTTAATGGCTTAATGAAGTTCCCTATTTGAGAATATTTACATATTAATCAGTGACAACTTGAGAAGCCAGATGAACTTTCTCTGCAAAGCCCAGGATGGGGTTGGGGGGTAAGATGAAAGGAGTTTGGTCCAAGAAGGACTTCTGGGTTCTCCTACCTCTCCCGAGAGCACTAGTATCCAGCCCTGGGTGTGTTGGATGAGTGGACACTCACACAACTCGAAAGAGGAAAGTGGGGTAACAAGGAAGCCTCCTAAAACATGTCCTGGGGGACCCTGCAACATCCTGTGTGTGGGCTGCCCGGGGGCGGGGTGAAAGGTCAGGGGCTACGTGTGAGAAGAGGCTGCAAGATTCGCTCTCTCTTCCTCTGAGTCCTTGTTCTTAATTACCTATATTTATTCCAGAACAAGTTTTCCTAAATTCGGTCATCTCGGTATCACGATCATCGCTGCCATTTCTGTACCTCCTGCCTATGCTATTATTTCAGAGCTCGTTAAACTCTGGGGGCCAAATGCAGTCCCACGTCTGCTTTGGTGAATAGTTTTATTTGGAGCACAGCCACGCCCATTCATCTAGGATTGGCTTCAGAGCTTTGAGCCCATCTCAGGGACCCTGTGAAGTCTGCGATCCCGAAGCCGAAAACATCTACTGTCTGGCCCATTACAGAAAAAGTTTGCTGACCTTTGATTTTTGCTTGGTAAAAATACAAAAGTAAAACAAAACCAAAAAAAAAACCACGATTTTTTAAACGTTTATTTATTTTGAGAGAGAGAGCGTGCACCCACAAGCAGGGGGGAGGAGAGAGAGAGGGAGAGAGAGAATCTCAAGCAGGTTCCACACTATCAGTGCAGACCTCGATGCAGGGCTCGATCTCAACGAGCTGAGAGATCATGACCTGAGACCAAATCAAGAGTCGGACGCTTAACCGACTGAGCCACCCAGGCGCCCCTCAACTTGTGTTTTTGACTTAAGTAGACTTACCTAAAAGTGAAACTGTATCACTGTAGATTGAAAACCAGACTCCCCCACCTGTGAGTGGAAGGGCACTGGAGAAAATAAACGTAATGAAAGCAAGAGTATTTTCATCTCTACCTAGGTGCTCTTGCCTAAGCAAAGTCCTTTTTTTTGTTTGTTTTGACTTTTTATTGAAGTATAATTGGCATGCCAAACCCTGTTAGTTTCAGGTGTATATCATAGTGCTTCAGTGTTTGTAAACCTTGTGAAGTAATCCCCAAGGTAAGTCTAGTTACCACCTGCCGCCTTATTACAATGTTATTGGCTGTATTTCCTCTTCTGTACATTACACCCCCATGACTTATTTTATAACTGGAACTTTATACCTCTAAATCCCCTTTGCCAATTTCACCCCCTCCCTATCCTCCCCCCCCCACCAACGAAACTTCTGATCTGTGGCCTGAGCGCTCTTTCTTTAGAAGGGTATTATTCTATCATGAATTCAACAGATAATTATTGAACACCAACTGCTTGCCGTGCATTATAATGCCTGTTGCCCTTGGGGGACTTGCTTGGTGCCAAGTGCTGTTTGAAGCATTTCATCTCTGCTAATTTGTGAAACTCTGTACTATGAGGTGGCTACCACCACCCCATTTATCAGATAGGCAAACTGAGGCACAGAGAGTTGCAAAATCTGTGGAAGTTACACAACTAGGGAGGTTGATACGGGCTGGATTGTGGTCGTCACCCCCTCCTCCCATTCATATGTTGAAGTCCTTAACCCCCAGCACCTCAGAATGTGCCTTTATTTGGGGACAGGTAGTTTAGCTAAAACAAGGTTGTTGGGGGTGGGTTGTAATCCAGTATGACTGGTGTTCTCATAAGAAGAGGAGGTGGGGACGCAGACACACACGGGGGAAGGTGATGTCAAGATGCTGGGAGAAGATGGCCATCTACAAGCCAAAGAGTGAGGCCTCAGAAGAAACCAATGCTACCATCACCTTGATCTTGGACCTCTAGCCTCCAGAACTGGGAGATACTCGATTTCTGCTGTGTAAGTGACACCGTCTGTGGTAGTTTGCTATGGCGACCCGCGCAGACTCACACGGAGGTGCGGAGCCTGGGTGTAACAGCCAAGCTCCATCCATAGGTGCTGAAGCCTCCTAGCACCCGGCTGAGACTTCCTCCTTGTGCTCATCAAAGACCTGAACAGGACTCGGGAAGAGAATAGCATTCTTACTCCATAATTGAATGGTACTAATTCTATGCGCATGGATTGGCTCGGACCATCTCCTGGACCGCCAGCAGCCAAAGCCTCTTGCTTTGGGTGATGTAAACCTGCCATCTGACCAGTTGGGACCAGCCTGGGTCCATGACTGCCCATGGGCCCATGATGCCCAGCGGTCGACTCTCCTAGACTTTGCATGACTGCTAAGCATCTTGAGATCCTTCAGGCCACACTTGGCTCTACTGATCTGCTTGGACTTGACCACGGTAAGCCGTCCTCAGAGATCTCAGCATGTGGACCCACCCCTCAGCGGCCTCATAGGGCAGAGCAAGGCTTCTCAGTGTTATGGTCATGTGCGCCTTCTGGGGAATGTGTTCAATGCAGATTCCAAGGCAGCGGGTCTGGGCAGGGCCTGACATGCTGCATTTCTCACAAGCTCTCAGGTGACGCCACTGATGGGGAGAGAAGGTGCCTGAGGAGCTGGGCATATGCAGCACACTCCCACAGACGCTGTGGGTCCCCACCACACACCAGAACTGTGTGGTTGGACAGGTGGTTAGTCGCCCTGGAAGTGGGGACCTTTAGAGGCCATTTCAGGAAAAAAAAATCTCCTTAATCTTTATCGAAGGTTCATTTGCCAAGTTGTCTGGCCCCCAAGTCTGGGATCCTCCATGAAGGAGACCCTGGAATAACTAAGCCATAGGACCGGTGTCTAATAGACTTTTATCCTCCTGGAGCGGAGTAAGCCTGGAGATCTTCAACATAGGCTTCCTGGCGTCATGATGCATGTCAGTGAGTTGAGGACCCTCGGGCCGCGTAGGGAAGGGGTGACCCAGCCCCGAGGCACAGTCAGTGACTTCTCCTTCTCCAGGGATCTTACAACCTGAGCTCTGACGCACCACATTCCAACTCACTGAGCTATCGATCCTGGACAAGACTTGGGCGTCCATTCTAGAATCTTCCAACGCCTCCTCCAAGGATCAGCCACCTTCCAAGCTTAAAAGGTACCTCTTCAGAGTGTCCTTCTCCTCTCTGATCCCTCTGACTATGCTGTCTGCTATAACTCTCTCTCCCAAGTCTGTGGTTTGACTTAGAACCTTTTTTTATACTGTGATCACTGCTATTTCTTTATTTCCTAGTGGCATTTGCCACAACTTATAATTATATGATTGTTTGTTTCTTTACTTATTTATCTCGTGGCTCCCTCGCCAAATTGCACCCTCCGCTGGGTCAGGGACCATGTCATTTTCATTCACCTGTGTGTTTCGTTCACCTCTCGACACTGGGCCCAGCGCCAGGTCCTCAATAAATAGTTGCTGGATGAAGAAATAGGATAGCAGTTCTTCTGAACTTCAACATGCATGGGGTTCACCTGGAGATTTTGTTAAGATGCAGATTCTGATTCAATAAGTGGGTCAGTCCTGAGAGTCTGCGTTGTTCGAGGGTTCTCACGGGATGTTGATGCTGCCGGTCTGTGGATCGTGCCTTAAGTAGTCATGTCCTAGGGTAAAATCTGTCCTCACCTGGTGTACATCTTACTACCCCCCGTCTCCTTTCTCATTGCTCAGTGCCAGAGGGGAGGTTTCCAGTGTTTCAGAAGCAAGGAAACGGCTATTAAAGCCCAGGAAATGATTAGTAAAGCAGTAGGAGACATTTCAGGGGGCCCAGAACTAACGAAGCTCTAGAAGCTGAGCTGAGCATGGGCACACCAGGCTCTCAGAGGTGTCCAGCTTACATGACCCGGTTTGTGGAGACCCCAGGGGTCTGAAGAAAGACAATCCAACCGTGGATCTCTCCCAGCAAGATGATAGGCTCTTCCAGGGCTGGAAAAGACAACCCATGCCTCACCAGCCTTCTTCCTTCTCAGTGCCAAGCTCGCCATCCTCCTCTAGCAGCTTAACACACCTGGCCTGGCTGGTCTAGAGGTAGATGGTCCCCATAGCCTTCATGACCATATCTGGTCTCCACCACACCCGCGGACTCACCCAAAGCCCTCTCTGGCCACGGAAAGATACAAATGCAGGACAAGGTGGTTCAGTTGAACTGCTGGTGCTCCCCAGGAGCCCACATCTGTGGGGAGGTATGGTGGCCCTCCACTTGCCAAGATGTCCACTCCCCCACATGCCTAGGGAGTCAGGAGATCTGTGTTAAATTAGATGCTCAATGATCATGACCATAATTGGCTGAAGGACCAATAAATACAGTGTTTCCCAAAATGTGGTCCACACACCACTGGCCTCTGACTCACTTTGCAGTTGGGGGTTGGGGAAAGAGCTTATCAAATATCCAGACAGGCTTCACCCCAGACCTTTGGAAGCTGGGCGCAGGAATTTGCACAGTTCACAGGCTCCCCAGATGATTCATTTGAGCTTTTACCTTTCAAAGACTCGGGGCTCACATGTTTGCTTCCTCCTCAGTCTATGTAGTTTTTTTATTTCCTTTTGTGTCAGCTCTGTTGCATGCCTGTCTTTGATCATGAGCTGCCTCAAACTCTTTGGAAGCTGGAGAGCAGAGTAAACACACAGCGCTTTATATGTGACAAGGTGTCCCAGGGAACCACCCTGCCCCTTTGATGCCCCTTTTGCCAGCAAATCTGCCACCAACGTGCAGCCCACATAGGAGCTACCCAGAGAATCCTCGTTACCTGAATCGAGCCAGCTGGTGCCCGAGGCCAGCCCATCTTTGAGATGCATCTATGCCGGAACAGTCCCAATGGACCAAACCAGGCCGTGCACACTTGGCTGTTTCGTCTGAGCCCCAGACTCTTCAGCCTTCTCTGTAATGTTATTTTCTTTACACATTTCTCTGAAGGGACATCCGAGTACCCCGTGGATTATTCTCCCAAACCGGGTGCCATTCTAAAGTGCAAGTGCAATCTTGCATTCCATGCTCCTATCATTTTTCACCTTGGAATTTCTCTACTTGAGCCCACTCTGCCTTGACCTTAACCTTCTCCACACAGTAGTCAATCGGACCATGGTGCCGCTTTTCTGTGTTTTAGTTTCATGCAACTGCATTGAAGAAAAATGACTCGTTTACTAGCAGCTATTGGTTGATCATTCCCCAGTGGGAACTTGCATCGCTCCTTATTAAATGGCGTATCGGCAGCTAGATGAACTAATTGTGCCCAGCTTCGTCTAACAATTTAAATGAAAACTTCAAAATATTTTGAGGTCCTATTTTGGAATACAAAGGGTGTTTGACTTCCAATTTCCATTCTCCGTGGAACAAGCACAGGTCATCCCTTTATGGACATGCATAAAATACTTCATATTTTCTGCTCTGCAGATGCTATCAATACAGTACTAAGTTTTGAGCCACATCAGATTATGACCACCAAGTATATCATGTAACCTCAAATCTCCAGTGGCAGAAAGCTTAAACAGGAGCGGTATGCTGGGATAACTCTGCTTCCTTTGATGTGCCAAATGAGCATCCGTCTCCCTCTCACTCAGCCCTTCAGTCTCGCTCTGCC
Organism: Hyaena hyaena; assembly: GCF_003009895.1. NCBI lineage: Eukaryota > Metazoa > Chordata > Mammalia > Carnivora > Hyaenidae > Hyaena > Hyaena hyaena. The sequence continues at coordinate 2,000,580 of NW_024080870.1, read as the reverse complement.
ACAACCCTACCTTATCCCCAATGCCTTCTGCAACCTCAACTTCGCTTCCCCTTTTCTAGCCATGCTGGTTTCTTTCACACCCTCCTACCCAGCCATGGTGTCCTTGAACTTGCTGCTTCCTCGACTTGGGGCTCTCTCCCTTCCCTTTTGCCAAGCCACCTCCTAGATGTCCTTTAGGTCTCAGGCCGCTTCCTCAGGGAAGCCCTCCCTGATATCTCAGCCTGGATCAAATTGCCTTCCTGCAGGCTCTCAGAGCACTGGCTAACCTCTTCCTTTATAGCACGCTTGCCATGCTGACATTCACGTTTAGTTGAGTGATGACTTGGTTCATTAGTTCATTTCGTTAGGGTGACTGTGCACCCCCGTTTCCCTGGGACAGTCCTGACTTGTGATTATTGTCCCACTGCATCTATTAATAGCACCCCTTTGCTCTCAAAAGTGTCTTCCTTTGGATGATGAGTTATATGACCGTCCCTGTGAGAATGACCGCCCCCCCCCCAAGACCATTCCTCCCTCCATGAGGACCAGAACTTTATTATTTCTGCTCATCACTGTGCTCCCAGCTCCTGGCTCCAGAGAACCAGGCAGAACCTTCAGGGCTCCTTGTGACCTATCCTTGAAAGTGATCTGGCGCCACTTCTAGCATATTCCGTGGGTCAGTTGGACACCGGACAGTGAGCTCAAGCTCTCAATGGGCTGAGTGTCAGAGAATTTGCAGATATGTTTTAAAACTACCGCCTATCCCCAAGGATCTGAATTTTCTTAATTTAGTCATCAAACATTTATTGATTCCACTGCTCCTGTCTCTTGTCTCTGAATCTGAGAGGCCGAGGGGTGAAATCTAGCAAGACACATGCCTGGCGTGGGTTTGGTTCTGCTTGGAAAGCAGGGCGTTTCACTTCATTTCATGTTTCCTTTGCACAAAGGTGGCATCTTTGTGCCAAGCTGTCTGTCCTGAAAGGAAGCCTTTCTCTAGATCACTGGTTTGGAAGAGGAAGCTTTTCCACATTTTCATAAAGGCGCTGTAAAGACTAGCAGATACCCTGATCGATCACCCAGCCTGTGTCAAATGCTGGTGAAAAAGCCCTGAGCGAGACAGACCTGGCCTCTGTTCTTAAGGAGTTTGCATTCTCTGGGAGAATGAAGACGAAGAGGGAGAAAGTGCACAGACAAGAATGAAGAAATATAGTCGCAGATTGTGAACAGCGTTATGGGGGACAGGCCCCTCTGCTGAGCTCCCACCCTGGGCTGGGTGCCGGCGGCAGAGGCCAGAGCGTGGAGGGTGAGGCTGCCTATGCAGGGCCACCAGCGCTCAGGAATGTTCTGCAGGGGGAGGAACAAAAAAGGGCAAGCAGAAACGGGCTGTGTCCAGAGGATTTTAATTCACGTAGGGAGGGAATTCCCAGACCGTGCAGGTGTAAGGACTTCAGGATCAGGAGTCTCCATGGCCCAGGATAGTTTAAATACCTTCCTGCCCGGAAGCATAGGAATGGACAAGAATTTCTAGGTCCCCTCCTGACTTGTCGTTCCTTGAATGTAGAACTAGGGCACCATGAGTGGGGTGTGTGTGTGTGTGTGTGTGTGTGTGTGTGTGTGTATGTGTGTGTGTCTTCCATTGGCAACAGAAGACATCTTCACTTCCCCAGACCCAAAGTTCATAAGCATTTGGGAGTCTGGCCTGAGTCCTCAGACTGGGGTTCCCTGGCTGGCCAGGGGTCACTCAGCTTAGAGAGATGGTTCCATGGGCGTACAGTGTAAGAGACCCCCCCCCACACACACACACAAAGATACTGAGGAATCTTAGGAAGAAATGCAAAACAAAACCCATGTTGGTGTCAAGGAGGGTAATGAAAGGAATGGTGTTGATTAGCAAGTTCCATGAGATAAATTGTTTTTGTTTTGTTTTTAAAGGTTTTATTTTATTTTATTTTTTTAAGTAATCTCCATATCTAATGTGGGACTTGAAGCCACAACCCGGAGATCAAGAGTCACACGCTCCACCGGCTGAGCCAGCCAGGCGCCCCTGAGACCAAGCGTTGTTTGACCTGGTCATTCAGTGCTAGATTCCGTGTCCCTGTGTGTGGCACATGGGACATTCACATCAGGTACACTTTTTTTTTTTTTCATTTATCTGAAAGACATTTAGTGTGCAACTTGCCAAGTACTGTGAGATGGGGGATATCAGCCTTATTAATGTTTATGTATTTTTGAGAGAGAGACAGAGCGCACACAGAGGAGGGGCAGAGAGAGAGGGAGACACAGAATCCGAAGCAGGCTTCAGGCCCTGAGCTGTCAGCACAGAGCCCGACGCGGGGCTCGAACTCACAAACTGTGAGATCATGACCTGAGCTGAAGTCAGACGCTTAACTGACTGAGCCACCCAGGCGCCCCCACATCAATTATACTTTAAGTGAACGACTAGAAATATATTGTTTCTGTGAGTGATTGTTTGGCAGAAAGGAAAGAAGGCAAGGGTTTTTGTTTTTTTTAAATTAAAAATATTTAGAAGAGCACAAAGGAATAATATTTATGACTATGCTGAAGATACCAGGAAAATGAGAGCACACCCTGGGACGCTATTAACAATGGGGACTTTGGGGCACCTGGGTGGCTCAGCTGGGTGATCTTCTGACTTTGGCTCAGGTCATGGTCTCACAGTTCATGAGTTCAAGTCCCATGTCAGGCTCTGTGCTGACAGAGCTTCCGTTTCTCCCTCTCTCTCAAAAATAAATAAACATTAAACAACGGGGACTTTTTTCTTCCCCTCTACCTTTTCGGTGTTAAACTGTACCCTGTCTTTTCAGAAGATGAGCCAGAGAGGGGGCCTCTATCTGCCTTGCCACACAGGGAGATGCAGAGGACTTTCTTCTGGGACTTGCTAAGAACAGCCCATGGGCTACCTGGGCTCCAGATGTTTGGGAGGTAATGATGTTGGCGGTGGAGAGCAAACCCGCCTGCTTCCTGTGGCTCTTTCTGACTGTATTCACATGTGGGAGGGCTCACAGGCTCAGTTCCCCGTGGTGCCAACCCCCCTGATGAAAACTGGGAGCTACAGTCAAGCACCCAGATGTTTCGGGGCTCAGTGCCAAACGTGTCTATGGTGGGAAAAACCCAGACACAACCCCTTAGATGTGTGATGTCTTCAAGAGACCTGGAAGCCCGTAAGGACGTAGTTAGGGGTCGTATCTCCAGGGGCTTGGAAATTCTGCGGCCATGGCGTGGACTTTGGTGACAGTCGAGTCTCTCTGCCCTAAGTCAGATGCACAAGATTTGTATTGTGGATCCTTCTTATACGTGTAGGATGCTTCACAACGGGGGAAAAGTGATGAGATCCAGAGCTCCCAGCTATAACTGGAGGGCGCAGGGGCCATCTCTGCTGGAAACAATTGTCTCCATCCCGCGCCCCGCCAGTCTGCGGAGGTGGGCGACCGGTTGAGGGGGGGGGGGATGGCTGATGGGCTCTCCAGAGAGTGTATGTCTCAGATCCTACTCCAGCAGGCAGTAAGGGCACTTGGTGGTGGGGGTAAGGGGGAGGGTGGAGTCTGACCCAGCTGTTAGTTTCCTATAGCTTTCATACTTGGAACTTTTCCTGAGTAGCTCTAGTCCAATGATCCTACTCCCCATCTGGAAAAGTAGCTAAGAGAAAATGTTGCCTGGGAGGTCTTTGAATGCGCTTGCTGTATTCCTCCCTCCGGAGGCATTTAGAGCTATACGCCAAGGTCAAAGATAGAGTTGGACCCTGAGAGAGGAAGCGCTTTGCCAGGGTAACATGGCTAGTGGGAGATTTTGTGCTGCCTGGCTTCATGCCTTGCTTTGCCCACGAAATGTGAGCACGTGGAAGCTTTTAATAGCCGGTGTGTACTACATTCCCTGATCTTCCCACCCGCCTGAGACCAGCCTCGGTCCATATAGAGGCTGCTCCATCAGCCTGCATCCTGAGGCAAAGATGACACCAACACGTGGTCACCATCACCCCGTGATGGACATAGTACGAGTGACATATAGCAACACCACAAGCCACACCACCACAAGCTTGCAACTCTGTGGCAAGTCACTGAGATTGTGGGATAATTTGTTATCATGGCATCACCCAGTCTATCCGACCGATACAGACTGCAGCTAGAGCCCATCCCTCCAAATCTGAGTCAGTGGATGCTAATCCTTTTCTTGGAGTGTTAGTTATCTTTGCCTGCATAACAAAGCACCCCCACATTCAGCACACCTATAGTACCTTACAGTTTCCGTGGGTCAGGGATCTGGGCATGGCTTATCTGAGTCCTTTGCCCCAGGACTTCCCACACGGCTCTGTCAAGGTGGTGGCCAGATCTGGGGTCTCATCTGGAGGGTCACTCGGGGAACGATCTGCTTCCAAACAGTTGGCATTACTCTGGTCCTTAGGGGCTGGTGAACTGAAGGCCTCAGTTCCTGACTGGCTGTTGGCCAGAGTTTCCCTTGTTTTGTTTTTGGTTTTTTTGCCCATGGATCTCTCTGACATGACAGTTACTTCATGAGAAAAACAAAAAACAAAAACCATGCAAACCTAGAGGCAATAGTCAGTCTGCTGGCTGGACAGAAGTCACAGTTCTTGTAACCTTGTCACAGAAGTGACATCCATCATTTTTGCCTTATTCTGTCCATAAAAACCCAGGCATGTGTCCAGCCCACCCTCACAAGGTGGGGATTACACAGGGGTGTGAGCCCCAGGAGGTAGGACCCCGTGGGGGAGAGGTGGCATCCTAGCGGCCTCTCCACCAGTTTGCTTTTAAAGGAAATGGTTATTGATTGGAAGTGAGAAAGCCCTCTGCCATCTGTCTAGATTAAACTGATCCACCAAGCACAAGCACGGGTCACTGGTCGATCACCTTTCCATCTGATCCATTCCCATCCTGACTCTATGGATTGAGATATTTTCTCCTAGGGTCTCCATCCTTCTTGACCAAAGCCCACCTCTCCTCTGTACCTTTTCTGCTACAACTCCAAGTTCTGTTACTGCCTTAAGGTTGGGGATCAGATTCGCCCCCAGGCATGGACCCCCCTCGTCCTTCCTTCTAAGAACAGAAAAGAGTCAACAGAAGCAGGTTATAAGCAACCAGCAGCACCTTACAACGTTCAAGCCAGCAAGGACACACAGGAGTCACTAGAGTTCTCGATTCCCTTCGCTCCTCAACCCCGACCCCCACCGCTGGCTTTTTATCAACCCGCTACCGCTGTGAAACAGCCACGATGCCTCATACGTGCGACAGCAGACGTGCCTTTCTCATTTGTGTATCTGCAGCTTGGCTGGAACAGCTCTGTGTCCCAGGTGCACATTCTGCACGTCACTGAGGGCAGCCCTGCTCCCCACATCTTTCCTTTTTCTGGGAACGGTGGGCTCCTGGGGGTGTATTCTGCTTATGGAGAAGGCAAAATCACAAGAGGGCAAACCCTGCTGCTCAAGAGCATTCCCAGCCTTTGTGTGTGCCCTGCCTGCTAATTTTTTTTAAAATATTTTTTTAAATTTATTTCTAGGAGAGAGAGAGACGGCGTGAGCAGGGGAGGGTCAGAGAGAGAGGGAGTCACAGACTCTGAAATAGGCTCCAGGCTCCGAGCTGGCAGTCCGCACAGAGCCCGACGCGGGGCTCGAACCTACGAACCGCGAGATCATAACTGAAGCGAAAGTCGGACGCTTAACCGACTAAGCCACCCAGGCGCCCCTAATATTTGTGTGGTCAGAGCCTGCCAATGGCCTAGCTCGAGGTCAAAGTGGGGTGTGGGGGTAGGGGAGGAGGGGGCAGGATGTACACTCTTCCGGCCACGAGGCTGGGGTGTGCATGCACGCTGCTCTATAGCAGGTGAAGATTTGGAGCCCAGAACTCAATCGAACGCCTTCCTATTTCCCCCCCACACCATGTTGAGGTTTCCAGCTAATGGAAACACCAGGAGGGGGACTATGGGTGGGTAAAGGCAGGCTTCTGCCCCCAGTCTTAGTGGGGAGAGAGGACGGTAGTTAAAGCAACCACACCAGGAGGCGCAGGCAGCCGGCGAATGGGCAGGCACCCCGGAGGTGATTTAGGTGATTTGGGGAGGAGGCGCTGCCTCGAGTGAGCAAGTTTGAATCACAGAGTGAGAGCGAGCTTCCCTTTGGGATCTTGCAGTGGTTCTGATCACCAGGAGGAGAGTCTCCTTCTGTGCGAGTGAGGCCGGCTGAGAAGTCCCAGACTTCAGGTTCGGGGATCTTTCAGGCAACAGGATCTGACTGGAACGTACTGACACACTGGGGTTTTTTTGGGGGGCGGGGGCGTGTAGGGTAGTGTTTGTAAGTTTCTCTTCTGTGTTTGGCGAATGGCGCTGCTTTCCTGTTTACCGTGATGCTATAGGGCTTCCTTTTAAAATAAATATAGTTAAATAAACAGAGTCTATTTAAAGAAAAAAATAAGTGAGTACTCCTTCAGGTGGCACGTAGATATGGCGGGAACGACGGCCACGGTTGGCATTTGGTAAGTAGTGTTGTGGTAGGAACAGGATTGCTGGTCTTCCTGCGGTCGGTCTGGGTTCAAATCCACACTCTATGCATCACTTGGAGCCTTTGAGCAAGTTATTTAGGTAGTTTTTCTGACACTTTCCTGCCTCCTCTCCAGCCCTACAGAAAACCTTCTGCGTGGGGGATAGCGGTCTTGAGTATCCATCAAATTCCAAAGTCAGACACTGGAGCGACTGGGGAATCTCAAGACTTGGGGGGGTGGTCCTTAGAGGGGCTCTCACGTCTCCCAAGCATCTCTAATTTCGACTCAGGGACTCAGGGAGGCTCTCACCTTGCAGAGCTCGCCAGAAGGACTGAAGAAAGACTGACTGGCAGTTTAAACATGGCATTCTGTCCCCACTCCCCGTCGCCCCCAGCTAGTGCACAATAGATTAGTAAAAAAGTGTTTCTAATTCTCTCGTGGGTAACACAATCTACTGCCTTGTATTTTTGGGGTGCAGGCCGATAATATTAACCTGTTAAAAGCTTAAAATATACTGTCATGTCGTGGCCCTGTTTTGGAACTTCTTTGATTTTTCAAAATAGGAAATGCTCCCCCCCACTCCACACATGGGGGTCAGGTCCCTCTGGCCTCCGTCTCTGACCTCCCGAGAGCCTCCAGAGCACATTAGCCCTCTGTTTCCAGACGGGGAAACTGAGGCTGGGAAGAGAGGCTGTTCCTCGTCCTCTGAGGTCACTTCCAGGGATAATAAATTCCAGGACTGTGGGTTCAAAGGATGTGGGCGGTGGTTTGTGCAAGGGTGTGTGGGGAGTGGGGGAAAGCAACGAGTGGGGAACCCTAAGACCTGGCACCCGGTTGCCCTGCCCCCTCCCACCAAGGTCGGGTAATAAAAATAACAACAGCTAATATTTACTGAGCACGAACTATGTGCCAGGCGCCGAGCCCGCGCGCAGCGCCACTTGCAGGCCTCGCAAGAATCCGAGAGGTCCTGGGGTGACTCCCTTTTCCAGGAGAGGAAACCGAGGCAGCAAAGGCGCAGGAAGGACAAGACCACAAAGTTGAGAAGAGGGCCTGAGAAGGGCGTCTCCGGCAGGGAGTCGGGTTCCAGAACCCTCGTTCGGAGCCCTTACGGGAGGGTTGGAGGAGAAAAGGGGGACGGAGGGACCAGAGAGGGGAGGGGAGGGAGTGGAAACCCGTCCGGGCCAGCGCTGCGCGTTTCTCGCGCTTTCCCCGAGCCGCGCGGCAGGCTCCGCCCCAAACTTGGCCCGAGTTGCGCCGGGGGCGGCCGGGGGCCGGGGGCGCTCCCGGGGCTGCAGCCTTTCCCTCCAGCGTGTCCCCCCACCCGCCTCCCGCCGGCCCTCCCACTCGGCTCTCCGGGCCCCTGACATCACGCCCCGGGAGGCGGGATCCGGGAAGGAGGGGGCGCGGGGAGGAGGCTCCGCGCCACCGCGAGGGAGGAGGGAGGGCGCGCAGTCCCAGCCCAGAGCTTCAAAACAGCCCGGCGGCCTCGCCTCGCGCCCCAGCCCGTCTGTCTGTCAGCCGCCTGCGCCCGGTGAGTTGGGCTCGCGCCCGGGAAGCGCGCGCGGGGCGCAGGGCGCGGGGCCACGTCGGGGGGCTTCGGGCGGCGTGCGCCCCGGGAGCCGGCCGCGTGCCCCTGCACCTACGCGACCGAAGGACTCCCGCCGTTGGGGGGGGGGCAGGGAGGGGCCGAGGCCCATCCGTACCGACACCCCACCGGCCCTCCACCAGACGACCAGGGCGCGCGGACCTTCCCCGTGCGCCGAGTTGGCCCTGCACCCCGAATTCCACCTCCCCACCCCCGGATTGCTTCCTGCGCCTTTTGCGCCGAGGCGGGCGGGAAAAGTTCGGGGAGGAGTCAGGGCGGCTCCCCTCGCCCCCGCCGACTTCACTCCCGGGGCTCTCGGCGTCCAGGGCAGCCGTTTGTCGCGGGATGGTCCCGGGCGCCTCGGCGCACGGTCCCCCGCCTTACCGAGCGGGCGCGACGGGCTGCGCCCAGGCCGGGTCCGTGGGTACCCTCTCGGCGGCGGCTCCGTGGCGCCCCCTAGCGACCGGGAGCAACTTCCTTGGAGGAGCCGGGAGGCGCCGCTTGGAAGCCGCTTCTCCCTTCCCACTCTGGTTGGGGTGGGGGTCTTGGAGGACCCCACCCATGGGTTCCAGAGAAAGGGGAGGCTGGAGCTCGAGTATAGAGACACTATATACACTCTCCAAATCCAGGGTCCCGAACGCCCCAAGGAGGCCCTAATTTGGGGCTGACATGGGGACATCATAAATGGGAGCCGGTCAGGGTATCTGGACATGAGGGACACCCCGCAAAGCGAAGCCCTCCCTCCAAGCCACAGAACACACCCCTCAGTTTTGGAACAAGGCAGACAGCCCGGTTTCAGGTTTGGGGAAAGCAACCCCGCCTCCTTCCAAACTCCAAAGTCGACGTGTGTGTGTGTGTGTGTGTGTGTGTGTGTGTGTGTGTAGTGGGGTCGGGTCAGGGGGTGATCTTTTAATTTAGCCGTGTGGATAATGGAGAGTCAGCCTGAAAAGTGACAGGCAGAGGAAGGGTGAGGGGCTTGGGAAGCCTGCAGCCCCAATCCTGTATGATCCCACTGAGCAAGGCACCTAGGAGGGTCAGATTCAGGGGACAGAAACAGAAAGTACAGATTGCCAGGGGCTGGGGCGGGGGTGGGGGGCTATTGCTTAAATGGGTATGGAGTTTTTTGTTGGGGAGGGTGAAAACATTTGGGGTATAGGTAGTGGTGATCGTTACATGGCATTTGGGGTGTATTTAATGTCACCGAATTCTACAATTACAAGTGCTTAAATGATCGATGGTAGGTTGTGTGTATTTTTACTACAATTTAAAACCAGAAAAGTCTCCAGCCACCTCTTTGCTTCCGTCTAAATTAGTGAGGCGTCTCAGAGGCTGCTGATCGTTGCAGGCCACCTCTCCCAGAATTTGGCCTCAGTATAAGGAAGTAGAAGTGAGGCTGAGGAAGGGACAGGAGCCCGGGTCTCCCTAGGGCTCCGGGAGGGACAGGGGTGGGGACTGAAGCTAATGGAGCGTTTGCAGGGCCCCCGTGCAGCGTTCAGTGCGCCCACGCTCTCCACTTCTGGAAGCTTCACACAGCTGCGTATATCCCTGCTCCCAGGCTGCAGGTGGGGGAGAGCGAGGCCAGAGGCGTTGAGTCAGTTTCTCAAGAGCACGGAGCTAGTAAGTGCCAAAAGCCAGACTTTGAACCTCCATCTGCCTCCCCAATCCCTCCCCTTAACCGCTTGGAAAGGCCCTGGTGGGTTTCCTGGAATGGGGTGGGGGGTGGGGGTAGGGAGACCCTTCTGGAAAAAACCAAGCCCAGATGCTCATGGGGGCCTTTGCAGATGCCAAGCCCACAGCCGAGGGAGGGGCATGGGGGTGGCAGGAAGGCGCCGAACCTGTTTTCCCACTGAGGGATTTGGGATCTGCCGCCTCTGCCCTGGCCAGGAATTGAGGATCGAGAGTCACATAGCCTGGAGCCTCCTCTGTCCTCAAAGTGGGGACACTGAGACTCGCGTGAAATCTGGGGACAGGTGGCCAGCCTGGTGGCGAGGCTTGGGGCTGCCGCTGCAACGCCCGCCCAGCAAAGTGACCCCCTCTCTGGCACCCGGGGCTCCGTGGCATCTAACTGTAAATACAGGGCACGTCCGTCCATTCTGTCGCCCCTCCCCCTACAAGCACTTCCCAGGGGCCTCTCTTCCGGCACTTGAAGCAAATGTTTCACCCAGATTTCCTTTCTCAGCCTCGCACATATGTTCCAGGCAGGAGCTAAAACCACGTGCATGTGCGTACGGACTCTGCATTTTACAGCAACGGGTGATTCATAGGTTGACTCAACTGGCCAATTTTTCACCCCCTGGGGACTCTCCTGCCCCTCTGTGGCCTTCTTGGTTGATGGGACACCACAGAGGCCAGCTCTTTGTCACACTAAACTCGGCCAGACGTGACTAGGAAGGGAAGTCTGTCGAGACAGAAATGTAGAAATGCTTTTCCAAGGCCAGATTGCTGGCTGGTTGCTAAGTTGTTTGGGAGGAAGAGTCCAACCACCCTCCTTGGGGGCAGGTGTGTGTGTGTGTGTGTGTGTGTGTGTGTGTGTGTGTGTGTGTACGTACGTGTGTTTTGCAACATGTAGCTACTGCCACATGTGGACCAGTGAGGCTCTGACACAGAGCAGGGTTGGGGTGGGGTCCCAGGCGCTGGGACCGGGCAGCAGAGTCCCTCGAGAAGAGGCAGGTGACGGTCAGGCAGGTGAAGCTCAGTGATACTGTGGGGACTCCTGGGAGGGAGAATGAGCCCTGGGCGGCGGCCTAGGAGAGCAGGCGATTGGCGGCGGCAGCTGGAGCGGGGAAAGAAGGCAGCTGGCACCGTAGACAGACCGGAGGCCTGACTCTTGGATGTTGGCTTTGGCTCGTCTGGGGAAGGAGTAGGGGTGGGGGTGGGGGTGGGGGGAAGAGGAGGCTCCCCTTCTTGCCCCAGGCGTGCTGGAGTCTGGCTCCCCGCGGGAGTTACAGTCCTCCCCAGATGCATCTGGCTCTCGTTAGGGACAGGCCAAGGGGGGGGAGTCTAAAAATATCAGAGGCAGAGCTGCCACCCAGTGAGAGCGCTGGGCCAGTAACCGGATCCCCGGGGTGGGGGCTGGTGGTGCCTGTGACGCAGAGCTAGCGTAGCTCTGTTCCAGTCACTTGGGCTCTTCCAGGCAGCTGAGCCCTGGGCAGAGGCCTGGGAGGGGTGGGAGCTGTCTGCATTGAGGGCAGCCAAGGGCTAAGATGGGGAAATTTCAAGGGCGTGAGAACCTTAGGAAATCCCAGTTGACAACTAGAGACACTCAGAGAGATGGGGTGACTCGCCCAAGGTCACCCTGCTTACCCGGGGGGAGATCTGGGTCTAAGCGCTCACTGCCCAGTTGGCCAGTGGCATAGAAGTGGTCATTGGGGTTCCAGGGTGGCCCCCAGGGTCATGGTCCCTTATGGCATGTGCCATCCACCCGGGATGCCGAGTTTTCCACGCTCATGGACTGATGGGAGAAAGGCAGACAAGAAGCCCTCCCCAGGCAGTGCGTCACTTCCCACTGGGCATTGGGTCCCTCTTGGGCGCAGCTGTTGGGCTCTGGGGGATGGTAGCCCCTCCTGGGGCAGGATGTAGGGAGGAGGGGGGCTGGAAGAGAACCAGCTAGATGAAGTCCCTCCCTCCTTCCCATCTGAAGACGCTGTTGGGTTTGTTCAAGTGGTATTTGCAGTGCCTAACGAGAGTTGTTAACCAGAGTAATTGAATCCCTACGGCCCCCACTGTCCTTGGGAAGTAGAGCTTCTGTTGATTGAAAAAGGGAACTGAGGGCGAAGAGACTGCCCAAATTCCTGCCCTCTGTGGACAGGTTGGATGATCTCAGCTTCTAGAAGCTTCCTAGCATCCTTGGGTGGAGAGCTGGAGGAGGGGTCGCTGGGGACGACATTCAGCATCGAGATTATCTTGAGAAACACAGGTGTAAACTCGCTATCACCATGCAGGATGTAGGGACGGAGAAGTTAGGTCCCTCACTGCAGACCGCTTCCCCATAGAGAAGTCACTTTGAACGTTTCTGGTTCTGACACTTGTGATCACAGATTGATCGGGCAAACCATCTTTGCTTAAAAAATAATAATTTAAAAAATTTGTAGTCAACAAACGTGACCCGAAATCATCTCGTTCATCTTATTCTCATGAATGCTTCTCACAGCTTGTTGCCGCTGGCTGCACGCAAGATAATTTTTGAAGTTCTACAAGCTGAGCGTGAACCAAGAAACAGTAATCATGTCTTTTTTCTCACTTGGGGTTTTGCATCAACCCACCCAGACCATCTCACAGACACGAGTTGAGGCTTTCAGCTTTAAAACATTTTTTTTTAAATAATTGAAGGATGTCGTGAATAAGCACAGGTGATCCGGAGCCAGAAGCTTAGCCCTGGAGTGACTGCTGCTTGGGAGCTGGCGTCCCTGTGGCTGGGATGGACCACAGTTCATGCTTCTGACACCACCACCGGCCCTGGGGTATCTGCGAGCTCTCCATCCAACCTTTGCTTCTGCAAAGAGACCCCTGTGGTCGGCCTCAGACCTCGCTGCCCCTCAGCTTCCCGGCGAGTCTCCCCCTTTAATGAGGGTCCTTGGGCTGCCCTGATGACCTTGGACGATGCTCTGAGTCGAATATTGGTACAGAGAGGAGTGGGTTGCTTGAACCGAGGGAAGGGTGGGGGAGAGGCCAGCTCGCCCCCTTTCATCTTGATGGGGATTATTTAGCAACTCCGTGCAGTGAGCGGACACAGGCAGAGAGGCGTTTCCTGCTCTTCAAAGGAGCTGCTGTCTGGTGAGGGACGAGGAGTCCACGGATGCTTGTGCCGGGACCGGGGTTGGTGGTTTCAGGGAAGCCCGTGGTCGTGGCGGGTGAGGGTTTCCTTAAGCCTCGTAGGATCGGAGATGGGCTCGAAAGTCCCTGGGTTTCCGCAAGCAGCGAAGGTTCTGGGTGTGCGGTCAGGAACAGAGAAGGCGGCAGACCCTGCTGGCAGGGACCCTGCTTGAGGAGCAGTGCGCGCAGCTTGCCTGCCACCCAGGGAGGGAGCCCTGGGCACGGAGCGGGAAGGGCAGAGAGGGGCCGGGGCAGAGGGGCTTTCCTCCGTATCCCCAAGAACCTGGCTAGGGAGGCGGGCGCGATGATGTTCACACGGCATTGTCGCAGTGGAAAACGGAGACCGAGAGAGAGGAAAACGGAGAAGCTACCTACATATCCAGTGATCGTAACAGGACAGGTTAGAGGTTAAACGGAACAAGGTTCTTCTGTGTGTCCCGGTAGAGAAAGATCTGTGAGACGTTCTTGTAGCAAAGCCATCGGTGGGGAAATAATGTGTTTTGTATGAAAACAAACAAGAACTAGCGGGGTTTCCTGTGGCCTCATATGTATCATGTGGGTGCAAGGAAAAGTGTCTGGAGGGACACGTCTAAATAGTTCAGGCAGCTGCCTCTGGAGGGGGCCGGGGAAGGAACAGCGAAGGAAGGAACGGACACAGGGACCCCAGCCGCGTCGATACCAGGGAGAATGTATTCCCGAGCTTCCTCTGTACCTGAAGTTCCATAATAGTAAGATGGTCTTCCCTGAATTCAGCAAGTTCTGCAGGTTCGGGAGTGGGCAGCGTAGGAGACGGGCTGCCTGCCCGAGAGGCTGGGTGGGGGCTGTGACCCGGCGCCAGGGTGATGGGGACTTAACTCGGGAGGTGCCATCCAGGCCCCGAGGACTCTTCCCTTTTGAGCATCCCATGTGAGCGCCGCGTGGGTGTTAGGGGTTTCCTGTCTGGGTGCTGTTAACGGAACAGAGGGCAATGGTGAATTAGTGGTCCTACTATGAGAACTCCAGAAAGGGATCCAGGAGGCCGTGGGGAGTGGGGGCTTTGGAGAAAATTCAGAAACCCATAAGGAGCCAGATCTGGAGCCGCTTTTTAGGTTAGAATTTGAGGGGAGTAGAAAATGGCTTAATTCTGCCGGTGTTGTCCGCAGCAATGATAATAATAATTACCATTGCTGTTGTTCTAGCATTTGTAGGGTGCATAGCAGTTTCCTGGGCCACGGGCTTTATATCCTTTATCGCATTTAAGATGAACACCAGCTCGGGGTGCCTGGGTGGGTCAGTTGGTGGCTTGATCTCTTGCCTGGCTGTGGGTTCGAGTCCCATGTTGGGTGTAGAGATTGCTTACAAGTAGACTCTTAGGGACGCCTGGGTGGCTCAGTCAGTTGAGCATCCGACTTTGGCTCAGGTCATAATCTTGCGGTTCGTGAGTTTGAGCCCCACATCGGGCTCTCTGCTGTAACACAGAGCTTATTTCAGATCCTCTGTCCCCCTCTCTCTCTGCCTCTCCCCCACGTGTGTGTGTGTGTGCGTGCGTGCGCGCGCACACGTGCAGTCTCTCTTTCTCTCTCTCTTAAAAATAAATAAACATTAAATAAATAAATCTTTTAAAAAAACGAACAACTGCTCTATGAGGTAGTGACTCTTATAATCCCCCTTTATAGATGGGGAGGTGGAGTCTTAAAATTTTTGCTTGAAGCCACACGGCAGCTGTGTTTTGCATTTGAACCCAAGTCTCATGGACCTATAGACCCTGCTGCACTTGATGTATCCCGCCATGTCCCTCTTTGTCAAAACAGACATCTGCGACCTCTTCTTGAGATAATCCTGGCCCTTCGAGCCTGGAAAGTTCCTTTGTTAACACCTGTTCTGGTGGGTGTCCCGGAGGCTGGCATTCTTCCTCCAAAGCCAGCCATCTGGGCAGGCCCGAGGGTCCCGGGCGTGAGCTTTCTGTCCCCAGACCCGCCCCTCCCCCAAGTCATCTTGATGGTCCGGTTTCAGGTGTGTGTGGAATGGCATTCTGGGAATCCCGCTTTGGACAGGAACCTCGCGTCTAATGCAGTCCATTCGTTCTGCTCTTTACCGATGGTGAGGGCTGGTGGGTGTGGGGACCCATCTCTCGAGGTCACTGGGGTACCTCCAGCATCCAGCGCCGAGCTGAGCGTGCAGTAGTAGGTGCTCAGCGAATCTCTGTCCTGTGAAGAGCGGAGAGAGGAAGTCACCCTGGAGGGCCCAGAGGAGGATCCGGGTAAGAGGCCCCAGCTGGAGGCTGCAGGGGGTGAGAACGGAGGGGAGAGACTGGGGAGGTGGGAGAGGTGACTGGGGCCGGGACAGCTAGCTGTCCCCGCTCCCTCCTGTGGCCGGCTCTGCCTGGAGCCGCGTCAGGTCCCGGATGGCCCCGTCAGCCTCCGTTTATATCAGCGTGACACGGGGTCACATTCTTCTAGGCCAGAGCCCGAAAGAGGCTTCATCACTGCCCCACCCAGAGTGTGGCCTGCACACCCACGGGCGCTCGGAGATGGTTTCTACCACACACAGGCAAATGTGAAAAGCTGTGATGGGCTCATATTTATTTTAAAGTTGTATTACTAAAATGTCAATTGCCTGGCAAGGGATACGAGTTTCCTTTGATGGGGTAATACACACTTAAAAACTAATCGGCTTAAGCTACTGTGTTTTTTGGCTTTTTTTTTTAAACGTTTTATTTATTTCTGAGAGAGAGAGAGACAGCATGAGCAGGGGAGGGTCAGAGAGAGAGGGAGATACAGAATATGAAGCATGCTCCAGGCTCTGAGCTGTCAGCACAGAGCCGACACAGGGCTCAAACCCAGTGAGATCATGACCTGAGCCGAAGTCAGACGCTCAACTGACTGAGCCATCCAGGCGCCCCTAAGCTATGTGTTTTAAGGACACATACAGGTTGTGTGTGGTCCAGGGGATACACAGACTGGGCCTTTGTCACTCTCTCCCTTTACTCTAAGATATGCCCACCCCACCCCTGCCTGCCCCCAGATGCCGAGAGTGTTAGCTGCTAACACAAGATTCCCCTTTCTGGGGGAATTTATAGGACCCCCTCACCCCTCTGGAGACAGCTGGAAAGTTGTGCTCCCGTCCCTTGGGCCCGTGGACCGCACCCCAGGGCACCGGTCCAGCTATATCCCGGAGCCTGGCCTGAGGCCCCACCCACCCTCTCCCAGGTGGGGCCCTGGGGCTCTCCCAGCAGTTTTCCAGGCTGGAGCTGAAGAGCCTGGGAAATACTCCTCTCCCTGCGCTCAGAGGCAAAGCCCTGGAGGCTGGGTGGGAATTCCTAAGACCCTGAGCGCCTGGAGGCCCTCGTCCTCAAGTGTCTTCGCGCTGTCAGGCTGTCAGGGGGTGGGGGTGGTAGATCACCAGCCCCCAGAGAACTCAGCCATTTCCACAGATTTGTTCCAGACGTTTCCTATAAATGGGATCATGCATTGCGTGGCCTTTTGTGGCTGGCTTCTTGAGCACTTTCTTCCTCTTAATGGCCGAATAATATTCCATCGTGTGGATGTTACTGCTTTTGTTTGTCCATTCGTGAATTGACGGACGCAGGTGCTTTTGGCCGTGGTGAGTAATGCTGGGTGAACATTCAGGTATATCCTCGGACACGTGCTCCCGTGTCTCTTGGGTGTGTCCCTCGGCGTGGAGTTGCCGGGTCCTGTGGTAACCGTGCTTAATTGCTCACAGAGCAGCCAGCCCGTTCTCCAGAGTGGCTGCACCTCCTTATGTTCCCACCCGCACGCTTAGGGCTCCGGGTTCTCTGTTTCTCCGGGTTTTAATCCAACACCCAGTCCTGTCGTCGTTTCTGGCGCCTTGGAAGCCAGTGAGGATCGTGTCGGTCTCAAGCAGATCCTGGGGGCCGAGGCCTCTGGGTCTAAGGGAGGACCCACCAAAGGTTCTGGGAGCCGCTGGCCCAACTGAGTGGGTGGGGAGGCGGCGCTGGAAGGAGGGGGACGGTGCGCCTGCTCTGTGGTCCCCCGGGTGGGCACCTGCCGAACGTAGAGTTGGAATCAATCCAGGGTGCTGTTTTCTGCACGACGCCGGAGTGAGTTTCAGAGGCGCTGGACACAACATTAAATGGCGTGAAATCATTCTGTGAGAAAGTGGTTCCCTTTTTGATTCTCTTTCAACGATCCTGATTCCATCGAGGGAAAATCTTAGTTGGTGCTGACGCGTTTCATGCCATTGCAACTTCGTTTTCCTTCTTCAACCAGACAGAGCGGGTCTTCAGCTCAGCCCTAGGACAGACAATGGTACCGAGCCAGAACTCTGGGGACTTTGGGGGGCGGGGGCGTTTGTTTTCACAGTCAAACTCTATTTGTAGCAAGTGATGCTGATTTTCCACTTCCAGGGAGCCAGAAGATTTCTTTTAAAAATACGTGTATTTCTGTTAGCGAGTGGGTTTATTTAAAGACTGATTGGAAGTGCTTGAGAAGGTGACAGGCAGAGGAAGTTCGGAGAACGTTGTTCTAAGACTTAGGGCCCGATGATCAGCTGCAGTGTCAGGAAGCGGTGAGGTCCCCAGTCCGGGGCACACACACATGGAAGCCGCATGCCGTAAAGGTAACCCCGGCAGAGGCTGGGGGCAGGGCTGGATTTGCGTGATCACGCAGCGCCTTTCGGCCGAGACTGCATGAGTTGGCGATTCTCATTGTGTGGGGCCAGCTTCCCAATTCCCCGGCTGGACAGAGTCATAGCTGCAGACGCAACGTCATCAGAGGTGACCCAGTCAGGAGGGCGAGGTATTTGGGGGATAGCTTTTCTTTTGCACTTCAACCTCCCCCACTTCGCCAGGCATCCCGGTGGGGAAATGTCACAATGCGATTCCAAGTTCATGGGGATGGCTCCCCAGCTGGCTCAGTGTCTGCCCTGGTCTTGAGTGTTTCACAGAAGGAATCTCTTCCTGTGGCTTGCCCTCAACCCCCCACTTAAGGGGTATGACCTGTCAGCTCTCAGGTTAGTGAATCTGTATGGGCTGGGAACCCCAATGGAGAGGCGCTGTGTTAGAGTTCTCCAAGAAACAACCAATTGGATGTGTATGAATAGAGAGAGATTGGTGGGTCCAAAGTCTGCAGGGTGGGCTGGCAGCCTGGAGACCAGGGAAGAGCAGATGCTGTAGCTCAAGTCCAAGACCATCTACTGGCTGAATTCCTTGCTTGGGGGAAGGTCAGCCTTGTTCTAGTCAGCCTTCACCTGATTGGATGAGGCCCACCCACATTAGAGACGATAATCTGCTCTTCTCAAAGCCCACCAGTTTAAATGTTCATCACACCCAAAAAACACCCTCACAGAAATACAGTGGCTTAACCGAGTTGACGCAGCTAACGACACAGCTGCGTTAGGTAGGCAACACAAACAGCATTACATAAAGAAGAATCCCTTTAAAATGGTTCCCTTCCAACCTTCCAAGGAGAAAGTCTCAGTTTTGTGCCAATATGCCTTTAAACTTCCCAAACACTTGTGACATCCTGTTTTAGCAAGGAGAGAGAAAGTTGGCTTTGGACCTGGCTTTCAGCAGCCACAGTTCCTAGCTCGCATCTAGTCACATTGTTTTGTTTTCATTGTACTTTGTTTTCCCAGCACCCTTGGTTAGTGGCAGGCAATGCTGAGTTTCCATTTGAGCCCTGATACAAGGCTGCCTTTTATAAAGCTGTAAGCTTAGGGGCCTGTGGGTGGCCCAGTCGGTTGGGTGTCTGACTTTGGCTCAAGGTCATGATCTCTCAGTTTGTGAGTTCGAGCCCCACATCAGGCTCTGTGCTGAGAGCTTGGTGCCTGGAGCCTGCTTCGGTCTGTGTCTCCCTCTCTGCCCCTCCCCTGCTCATGCTCTCTCTCTCAAAAATAAACAAACATTAAAAAGTTAAAAAAAAAAAAAAAGATGTAAGATTTAAAGTGAGGAACCCACTAGTACCAAGGGAATTACAGGATACCCCTGAAATTCAGAAGGCAGTACAGGGGAAAACCCATGTACGCATAGTGGGGATGGTGCCTGAAATAGCCCCTGATGGCCCATGTGCCCTGAGCTGCCTGTCGCTATGTTCTACTTCTTAACCCCCAGGAGACAGTGCTAGTGGTTGATTTCCATGTGGAGGGTCCCACCGGAGAGTGGTGGCAGTGGGTGAGAGGCCAGCACACTGGCTCTATGCGAAGGGGTGGCCGGGGGCCGGCGGTTCTAAGAAGTTCCTTGACCATGATAATGGTCATGATTGCTGGCACATGTACCTGCTGTGTCCCAGATGCTGCTCTAAGCACCTTTGCTGTAGTACCTCCTAGAAGTCCTAGAAGGTAGGTGTGCCATTGTCATCCCCATTTTACCAATGGGGAAACTGAGGCACGGGCGGGGTGCACTGCTGGGCTCCAGTCCACTCGGTCTGGCTTTGTTTTCTTGCTGCATTTTGCCCTCATTACTTCCTGCTCAGCTTCTCCCCTTCGTCCACCTTCCTGTGTTAACTTACCTGGAGGTGCAGGCCTGGCTTTCCTGGTCTGGGGCCTGGGGCCTTTCCCGGGCCTGGCTGCTTTGTCGGATTGAGTCCTGGTCCCTGATGCCAGCAAAAATGCATGTACAGAAATGACAGCTCTTGTCACTTTGGGACAAGGATGTCCTAACATGACTGTTAGGCTGTTAACATGAATGCCTCCAATCTCCTGGGAATCACTTGAAAGTCACTAATACACAGTGTTCTGTGAAGGCAAAAACATTCCCAGCCTAATGGCTGTGAGGATGGGTAACACCCTGAATTTGACACCTGCTTCACCCTGGCCTCCTAATCCAATTCCATCTCCCCCACTCCCCCAGGGCTGACATGCTGTGCACCGGCAGGTGTACCATCAGCCCTCTCCGAGGTGGGGGTGGGGGTGGCATAATTCCAAGGAGCTCCTTGGATGCCAGGAGCCAGCAGTGAGATCTTTAATTGAGGGGGTCAGGCCGCAGTCATTGGCGGGATGACAGTTATTAGCTCTTCTGCAAAAGCTGCCCAAACCAGCAGATATTCAGCAGATAATTGCCGAGTAAACTTGACCTCTGGGGATACAAAGATGAGTAAGACACCTCTGTCCTTGAGGACTGAGTCTGATACAGCAGTGTTTCCACGGTACCAGTTAGCTCTTGCTGTGTAAGAAACTACTTTGAAATGTAATGGTGTAAAAGAAAATATTTACGGTAAAACCTTGACTTGCGAGCATAAATCGCTGCGGAAACATGCTTGTCATCCAAAGCACTCAGGAACCAAAGCGAATTTCAGGAACATTGGCTCAGTTGCGATCATGTGACGTCCGGCGTCACGAATTGCGAGATGTCGCTCGTTTATCAAGGAAAAATTTATTAGAAACGTTTGCTCGTCCTGAGGAACCCTCGCAGAACAAGTTACTCGCAACCCAAGGTTTTGCTGTGTTTGGTTTGTGATTCTGCAGCTGGGCTGGGCTCGGCTGGGCTCTCCCGGGTCTGTGGTCAGCTGGTGGCTCGGCTGGGGGCTGGCTGGTCTTTGCTGGAAAGGCTCATCTCTGCTCTGTGCGGTCTCCTACCCTCTGCTGGTTCTTTTGCTGGCTGAGCAGAGAGAGGAAATGCATGAGGCCTCTTGAGACCCTGGCCCCGCATTGGCACTGTCACTGCTTTTTCTTGATAGAAGAAATCACAGGGGCAGCCAGGGTTCAGCGGGTGGGGAAATAGATTCCACCTCTTAAAGGGCGGATACGATCTGCGAAAATTGTGTTAAAATCTTGAACATGAGAGATGTTGGTCTGTCTTTTTCTTTTCTTGTGATGTCTTACCTGCTTTTGGAATTGGGGTAATGCAGGCCTCCAGGAATGAGAGTGTGTGGGGGGGAGGGGTATTGGGGGTGTGTGTGGGGGGGTCCCGCCTCTTTGATTTTGTGGAGTTGTTTTTTGTACGGAGTTGGTAATATCCTTCCTTGAGTGTTTGGCACCATTCACCAGTGAAGCCATCTAGTTGAGAGTTTTACCTTCGGGACCAGGCCCTTGATAAATATTTCTTCTTCCTTCTAGTAGCAAAGAAAAGTCTAGCTCCATTTCTTCGTCTTAGCTCTTCAGCGCCTTAAACTCTGTCTTGTTCAGTCATTCCTTCCACACATTTTTATTGAGCACCGTTTACAGACCGGCCACTGTTCTAAGTGCTGGGGTCCTGTCTGCACCAGACGGTCCCTGACACCATCGCGGAGGAGAACGAGAACACCTGGGTCAACAGGTGCAGTGTGGCATGTGACCGCGGCAGGTGCTACAGGAGCAAAATAAAGAAGGGCTTTAATGTGCGTCACTAAGATTGTCATCAGCAGGTTTGCCTGATGCCTTCTTTTCTGTTTTTTCTTTATTTTAATGTTTGTTTTATTTTTGAGAGCAAGAAAAAGAGCAAGAGCGGGGAGAGGCAGAGAGAGAGGGAGACACAGAATCCAAAGCAGACTCTGGGCTCCGAGCTGTCAGCACAGAGCATGAGATCATGACCTGAGCCGAAGTCGGACGCTCAACCGACTGAGCCACCCAGGTGTCCCTGATGCCTTCTTTTCTAATCTCTCCTCTCTCAGCCTCTGTTTCCGGGTCCCACCATCCGCTCTTGGTTTTCTCCCCACCCTGTGCTCCCCCCCACTCGGCTCCTCCATCCCCTCCCCTGGCCCACCTCCCAGGTGGGCTCCATCTCCCATCTGCACACCCGTGACACCGGGGCTAGGGGGCGCGGGCGGGGGGGTGTTCTGCTGGCCTCTCGTGTTCGCTCCTGAGTGAAGGTGCCGCTCATATTCCCGCTACCTGGACACGTGTCCACATTGTTACCAAACTTGGCTAAACGCGGTGGGCCGTTGCCCTTGCCCTACAATGTGCTCCTGCTCTGAGCCACTCTCGTCAGGGGAGGCAGCGTCCACTCTGCTCACGCTGGGAGCCCAGCCCCTCGGCCCGGCGCCAGGCCTGCTGACCCTGCTTCTGAGAAGCTCGTGCTGGTGCTTCTGCTCACCGGCCTGCTGCTACCTCGGTCTAGACCCTCGTTTCTCACCAGGGATCTGCCCCAATGGTGTCCCCGCTTCTCCTCCTTCTAACCCACACTCGGACTTCCAAAGGCAGAGATATCGGTACTTTCCTCCTTACGGGGCGCCTGGGGGGCTCAGTCTGTTGAACATCCGACCTTGGCTCAGGTCATGATCTTGTGACTGGTGGGTTCGAGCCCCACGTCGGGCTCTGTGCTGACAGCTCCGAGCCTGGAGCCTGCTTCAGATTCTGTGTCTCCCTCTCTCTCTGCCCCTCCCCTGCTTGTGCTCTATCTCTTGTCTCTCTCTCTCAAAAACTAAATAAACATACAAAAAAAAGAGTTAAAAAAGAAAAGCCTTCCTCACTTCCCCGCGGCCTTCAGGACAACACACAAGCTTCCAAGACCCATTAGGCCTCCAGCCCAGCCCGGTGCCCAGCACACCCCCTCCCTGCTCACACATTTGTGCTGCGGCGCCTCTGACCGTCCCGTCCCCACGGCTCTCCTCCCAAACCTCCTGTCCTCCCGTCCTGCCCTTCGGGACCAGCCTCAGATGTCACTTCCTCAGTGAAGCCTCCGATGCCAGGCCCACGGCGCAGGCTCACACCTTCCTCTTGTGTTCACACGGCTCGCCTGCCATCACGTCATGTTGGTTTATCCAACCATGGATTCTGTGTCTCCCTCTCTCTCTGCCCCTCCTCCTTCTTCCACTCTGTCTGTCTCTGTCTCTCAAAATTAAATTAAAAACAATTTTAAAAACACAATAAGTAAATAATTATTTTAAAAAAGCAGTGAGCAGTAGGCTAGAGTTTGATCCTGGCTCAGCCACCAGCTAATTTGGTGACATGAACAAATTTTGACTAGTTTTGACTTCTAGCCAGCAAAGGGGACCCTAGCCCTTGCCCCTCCATGTGACGGGGCTGTCGCCTCATTGACAAAAGGGAAAAGAAATTTGGTTAGGGTGGGCCACGTTGTAGTTTGTCTAGCGCCAGGTTGCCTGGGTTCAAGTCCCAGATCCAGCCTTTACTAGCTGTGCGACCTTGGGGAAGTTGCTTAACTTCTCTGAGCCTTCCCTTCACCTCTGAGAGGCGGCTAATTGTTAGCACCCACGTCATGGTATTCTTGTGAGGAATGAATAAGAGCTCAGAACAGCGCCTGGCACATAGTAGGCACTAAATGTCGCCTGCCGTCGGTGTGGACATTGGATGGAAAGGGTCTGGCCTGCGCAGGCGGGACCATCCTCAGTGGCGTCCGCCCCAGAGCACCGCCAAACCCCAGTGTCCTGTCTGGTGCCGTCTCTGCGCCGAGCCCAGTGTTGGCTTTGTGCCCAGAAGCCCCAGCCGCAGCGAGTGCAGAGCAGGGCCGCCCAGGGCAAAGGGGCTTCCGCCAGCCCCGGGGCATCTGGGACGCCTGGATAGTCCAGCATGGCTCGCGTCCAGATACCAGGGCGGGAGGCTGAGCTGACCTCTGCCTTCCTGAAAACAGAGGCCAAAGCCACCAGCAGTCCCAGTGCTGCGGGTGGTGGGAGGGGCCTTGGCGTCCCTCTGGCAGTGCCCCCCCCTCCCCGCCAGGGTTCAGCGCCCAGAGCTGCCTTGGCCTTGGCCTTTCCAGCGCGGGCTGTGGGTGGAGCGCCTCTGGGCTGAGGGAACTCCCCCGGACCTCCAGACGCCAGGCATCTCAGGTCTGTTTTGAAAAGCTCCACACCTCGGGATTGACCTCTTGCTTACAATTCCTGGAACGGGCTCCGACTCGGGCTGAGGACGGGCCCTGGTTTAAATTGTAGGAAGGAGTCCGAGGGTGGGCCGAGTGGTCAGCTCGGCAGCGCGCTCTCCCCCCGCGGGAAGCTGGCCGGCTCGCTCTCTTGTTCCCCAGCACATGCCAAAGCCGCTTCCTGTCAGCCGCAGAGGCTGGGGGTGGGGTGGGGGCTGCAGGGGTGGGCGGTGAGGGGTGTCTTTAGAGGAAGGGGAGGAGAGGAGGGGCCCTTCACTGCCTGCAGGCACGTCCCTTAACCTTCTTTTCACCTGTAAGACCTGTGGTGATGTCCCACCACCCATGCTGCTGCTAGATGGCCGAGGAAGGGCCGGTGAGTCACCAGCAGGACTTTGTCCCCACCCAGGGCTAGACGTGCAGCACATGCTCGTGCGTGCGCGCGCGCGCGCGCACACACACACACACACACACACACACATTGGACCAAGGCAAAAGCAAGACAGCATCTCTCCTGAGGAGCCCGCGAGGAGGTGCTGACCCTCGGCATGTCCTGTTTGTCATCTGAGCTCTGACTGGAGATTTCTGGGAGCACCGTCCCTCATCCTGTCGGCCATCAGAACTTAAAACTCCCTGAGCCGCAAATACTCCATCCGTGTGCGGAATCTCTGTTGCCCGATACCTCCTGGGGCTTTACTCCCTCTCCTTCTCCACCCCTGCTCTGGTCCTGACACTCAGATGATGCTTGCACACCTAAACCCGTTCGCTGCTTTTTCCACCGTGGCTACTGATTCTTTTTCCTGCAGAAAATTCTTATGAATCTGAAGTTCTAATACCCTGGGATGTCTGTTATTTTCTGTGATTATTTTGGTGGGTATTTTATAGCATGGGGAGCATTTAGGCTGTTGATCTGGAAATACTTTCACGTGGTTCCTACATTGCACTGAAATCAGTGTACTACTGTGCATGTGCTACTGTCTGGGTGAGTCTTTTTAGTGACCAAGGAAAAGCCATATCCAGAATCCAGACCAGTCTCCAAGTAGATCAATAAAGACAACGTTCGATGCAGTGGGGCCAGTGAGTGAGCCAATAGGATCAAAAATACCAGAAACAGTATTTTTTTTAATGTTTATTTATTTTTGAGAGACAGAGGGGGACAGAGTATGAGCCGGGGAGGGGCAGAGAGAGAGAGGGAGACAGAAGCTAAAACAGGCTCCAGGCTCCGTGCTGTCAGCACAGAGTCCACACAGTACTGGAACTCAGGAATGGCGAGATTATGACCGGAGCCAAAGTCGGACACTTAACCTACTGAGCCGCCCAGGTGACCCTAGAGCGTATTTCTGTTTTTTTTTTTTTGTTTTTTTTTTTTTAGTTTTATTTATTTATTTTGAGAGAGAGCACAGGGGAGAGGCAGAGAGAGAGGGAGAGAGAATCCCAAGCAGGCTCCACACTGTCCGTGCTGAGCCCAATGTGGGGCTCAATCCCATGACCTTGGGATCATGAGCTGAGCTGCAATCAAGAGTCAGATGCTTAACTGACTGAGCCACCCAGGCGCCCCTAACGCGTCTTTCTTAATCAGGCCCTCTCTAGTAAGCCCAGTTCTAAATACCCAGCCTCAGCTAATGGGCCGGTGCGGGGAGACACCGCCTCCCCAGATCCCTCCCACCTGCTGCAAAGATTGAGGGAAGTCCCACCAAAAGTAAAGGATGCAGAAGTGGCTTGACATTGCCCTGTCGCCTGATGTCAGTCAGGCTGCCGTGTGATTGTCATTAGGCCCTAAGCACGTGAGTGGGGAGGAAGGTGGCAGAAAATGTCCTGGAGCCGGTGTTGGAAAACCGGGGGTTGGAATCCCAGCCCGGCCCAACTTTGGCAAATCACCTGAAGCGTTTGTGAGCCTCAGTCTTTCATCTATAAAGTGGGGATAATGATACCTTGCCCTGCCAGCTTCACAGGGCTGACATGAAGGTCCGACATAAGACACGCCATGTAAACTGCAGCTCGACCTCTAATCACGAGGAATCATGTGGGATGACCCCTCGGCGCACCCCCTCCCCAGGGACCTACTTCTCCCCCAACGTCTTAGGGCACACGTGGGCATTCCTGTGCGCTGTCGCGGTTAGGGGCGAGTTCACGACTCCTCCCTGAAGAATGCCCGTCTTTCTTGTCATGTGGCAATGCCGCTGGTGAGCCTGCACGGGTCAGAGGCCAGAGGCCAGAGGCCGGGGCTGGGAGGGAGGGCCTGGCTGGATCGAATATCCCGCGAGGGACGTCTGACCACGATCTCGTAACTGAAATGGTACATTTGCTTTGCTTCTGGGATTCTGCAACAGAAGACTTGGAACGGTCAACATTTGGAGAGAACTAAAGACAACAGACAGAGCCCCCGAGGGGTGAAATAGGCACCTGGTAACGCCAAGGAAAAGAAGAGGGGGAAAATGCAATCATAGCACACTATTTGGCTGTGTAGTTGACCACAGTTACGGGGTCAAAATGTAAAGGTCGATGATGGACGTATGGCCAAACTGTATGGAGATGGGAAGGGTGGCAGGTGGGGGCCGATGGGGGTGAAGAAACTCTCCCCTGGGCAGGAAGCCGGTGTTTACAGTAGATGAGTAGGAGGGGAGGCACCTGGCTGACTCGGTCAGCGGAGTGCACGACTCTTGATCTCCGGGTCATGAGTTCAAGCCCCAGGTTGGGTGCAGAGATTACTTAAAAAATAAAACCTAACAAAAACAAACATACGGTAGATGAATGAGGAAAGAGAAGTGTGTGAGTATTGTTTGGAAATATGGAACTCTGGGGAAGAACGCAGCTGAAGGGGTAAAAGGGATTGCTTCCCGAGGCCCGGAACCGGGGTAGGGCAGACGCTGTGGTTTTTCATCACATGCCTTTGGTTCTATTATCTTTCGTGTGTTTTTTTCTTAGTCATCATGTGTAGTATATAGATCAAAACATATTTTTTAAAAGAGAAGTCCTGCAAGTCCTAAGACTTTGATTTCTGGACTAGGACTTGAAAAGCTCACCTGCGCAGCCTCCCACCTCCGGGCAGGGGTGACGCCCAAGCCCAGGTGGCCTTTCAGAGCGTCCCGCTCAGCCCCTGGAGAGTCCGCCAAAGGGACGGCACCGTGGCTTGCCTTCCTTCCTGGTCAAAGTCGTGCTGGTGCATGGCAGAGGCTACTGGCAAGTGCTTGTTGACATTGAAACCCTGTCTCCCATCCTCTGAGGGGTCTCCCACTGAGCTCAGGACACCCTCCGGACCTGACCTTGCTACTGCTTCGCTGTGGGATCGGAGCAAGCCACAGCCTCCGTTCCTGGTCTCAGTTCCTGTCTCTGGATGATCAGGGCTTTGAGTTTTCCCAGAACCTCCACAGTTATGCGTTTTTAGAACTACAAACGATAGCAGGTAGCTTTCTGTGCACCAGGCACGGCTGTGAACAGAGGGCAGATAGGTAATAAGCAAGTGAACAAAGTGAGATACTTTGAGACCGTGAAAGTGCTTGGAAGGAAACGAACCAGGGGGGCAGGACAGACAGTACCGAGGTGGGGGGGGGGGTGCGGCGCGTGGGTGCTTCTTATCGGTAGATCTGGACGCTTCTCTGAGGAGCGGCTGTTGGAATGGAGACCTAGATGATGCGAGGGAGAACCAGCTATGGGGGGAAAGGAGGGTGACCTCCAGGGAACTTGCTCCAGAAAACTGAGATGAGGCCAGCCCAGTAGAGCACTGAAGGCCGCAAGGGACAAGGGAAAGCAAGAGGCATCGGCATTCAGTACGACATTTTTTGGAGGGAAAATAAATCTCTGTGAATGGCAAGGATAAATTCGGTGCCACCTTGGGTTTGGTGGGCCGGCCTTCATGGAGCCCCCAGCCTCGGGGGTTGTCTGTCCTTCTGTGACTCCGGAGATGGTGCAGGAGGCGCTGTGCAGGAGTGAAAGATGGGTCAGTGTCACGAGGAGGGCACCACTGGGAAGTGAGGGCCCAGGAGGTGGCAGCGGCTGGTCTGTATGGGCCAGAATCACACTTTCTGGGGAACTAAGGGTGGTAATGAGTCAAAGACATGGCATTAAGTCTTCTGCATCCACCCAGGGCCGTGCACAGCCATGGGTCCCGTAGGTCAACTTTGAAGATAGATGGCACAGCACCAAGTGTCCAGTATGCTAAATTGAGCCAAGAAATTAGTAAAATCAACTACATGCTGGTATCCTTTGACCCAACACCCCCAGTTCAAGGACTCTGCGGAAATAAGTGTAAGGGGGCGCCTGGCTGGCTCAATTGGTGGAGACTGTGACTTGATCTCAGGGGTGTGAGTGTGAGCCCCACGCTGGGTGCAGAGTTTGCTTAAAAATAAAATATTAAAAAGAAAAAGAAATAGGTGTGAGGATGTCCCTGCGAAGTCTAGCATGAAATAGCAGGATGTCTGGAAAGGACCTAAATGGCCATCAGTAGGGAACCGGTTGAGCAGACCCGCTTTGGTCACACAACCCAACACCAGGCAGCCATTTCCACAATGAGGTGTAATCCCTTGCGCTGAAAGAGAAGGATTAGTGGCGGGAAAGCTAGGCTGGAGAATGGGCTCTCAACTCCACACCCCGCTCCCTCCTCAATGAAGGGAAAGTAGGTCTCTAAAACAGACACTTGCCCCCCCCACACACACACCCCCCCCCCCGAGGGAGGAGGTGTGCAGAATTGCCAAACTGGTGCCACCCTCCATTTAAGTCTGAGCTACACCAATCCGGAAGGTAGACACTGGATGTCCCCTCCAATCAGGAGTGAAGGAGTGAGTGAGGGGCGGAGCGTGAGGCCGGAAGTGTTACTTTGGTGCAACTCCACACAGAAACCTGCAGAGTGTGGAATAAGTGCTCCCACATAACTATTTCTGGAAGGATGCAAAGGAAAATGGTAAGAGGGGTTCCTGAAGGAAAGAAAGTAGGAGACTGGCCTCAGAGATAGTGCTAAAGGGACACTAGGTGTAAAGATGCAGGAGTGAAGGGTCCTTTAAAGATCCATGGGATCTCTTCTACTTAGGAATGGTTTCTTTCAAAGCCTCTGGTGAGGTCACTAGCAATGTATTAGGTCCACAAGTTCTATCTTTTTGTCCCATTTTGCTTTTATGGGAGGTCCAGACATCATCATGGGGGAGCACTAAGTAGGTTGCATTTACTTCTCTATTCCGTAATTTTCATGGACACCTGACAGTTTAAACCAATCTATAGCCACCCTTGTTTGCCCCTAGATCTTTCTCTTACACTGGACTCAAGATCTGTTGTAAAACTTAGCCTCTTCTCCACAGGAGATCCTTCCTAATGTCTGGAGTTCCAACCAGACTCACTCCCAAGTGTTAAAGCAGTGCCTCCCAGACATTAGGCATTCCAGAACCACCCTCAGGCTTTTTGCTGACCCAGAAGACCTCTTGTCCTTTTATTTACATAGTATTTTCCTTAAATGACTCATGTTTTAAAACTTCAAATTTGTTTCAAAAGGATACTTCATGTTCCTACTATAAGTAAGTAGTGTTCTTATGAAAAGAACCTTCAAAATGGATGTAATAAAATCTAAGCAACATTCTTAAATTCTAGCTACAGTAAATGACCTACAAAAAGTTCTGTCTTTTCTTTTTGGGAAAAAAAAAGGCAAGTGTTTGAGACGGGCTAACACCAAACTGGGTCTTTTTCCTTGGTGGACTCAGAAGGATTAGTCGGGACTTTCTCACTAGTTGTGTGTCCATATGCTTTTTGTCATCTGAACTAGATAATATATGAAGTCCATTATCACCCAGCATTTATAGCCCTGCCTGATTAGCTTGGCTTTTTAGTAGGAGTCAGAAGCACATCTGTTTGGAGGCAGCCTATGATGGCCGCTAAGAATGATGCAGGCGTAAACAAAGGAGTATTTGTCCTTTTAAAAAGAATTGAAAGAATTTCTGAGCTGGTTCATGGGTTCTTCTAAACGATGATGCACAGAATCACAGCTGGGACCGCCCAGGCTGATCTCTGCAGCCCAGACTCCTGGCTCATCAGTCGAGTGAGTCCTGGGTCTCAGGGGTTCACCCAGTGTGAGCCCATGAGCCTCCGCCCCCATGAGGGAATGATGAGTCCGGTGAGTGAGGGAGCATGGTCAGAGAGGACAAGCCCCCGTGTATGAATGCCTTTGGTGCTTCTGAGCAGCTCTCCAGCATCACTTTTATCAACTTGGTACAACCCTAGTTCTTCTGCAAGATTTCCAATTTCACTTTGCTGTCGCCTCCTATGGTATGTTATTCAGACCGTCCAGCCATGGTAAAAACTTTACCCTGAAATCTCAGTGGTTTAACATCCAAAGGCTTCTTCGTCAATCACAATATCTGTCCAAAGCGTGGGGCTTCAGTGAATGGTGGCTGCAACATCCCGGCCACTTCACAGGGGAGGGATGTGGCAGAACGCACACCTGCTCTTCGGCGGGTAAATGACATGTGTCAGGGTTACTTACAGCCCATTGGCCGGAATTAGTCACAAGGCTCCCGCCTCACTGCGAGGGAGGCTGGGAAATGTAGTCCTGTCAGGCTCAGGGAAATGAATGCGCTGCACCTGTCTACCATACGCTGTGTTTTCATTTTGTTCACATAGGGATGGAGGTTATGAGGAGGGG
Source organism: Hyaena hyaena (assembly GCF_003009895.1). NCBI lineage: Eukaryota > Metazoa > Chordata > Mammalia > Carnivora > Hyaenidae > Hyaena > Hyaena hyaena. The sequence continues at coordinate 1,970,395 of NW_024080870.1, read as the reverse complement.
TGTTTGAGCGGGGATTAATTTGATAAATGGCCGTATCGTTAGGAAATATGGTCGTGTTGGGATCACTTTTGCTCTGGTAGGCACCATCTCTGTGATCATGAATACTCCGACCTCAGGCTTCCTCAGGAGCTGTGAACCTCCTAGGGCATTCCCACCATAGCCTGGTGGGTGGGGTATGGGGAACAGCATTTGAGCATGCATAGAGCCGCTCCTTCCTGCCCTGGCGCCCACAGCGTGCTGCTTTGACGAGGCGCCACGCTTTTCCGAATCAGCGATTTTGATCGATTCTCGCCCATCCTCCTCCACGAGAGATATTTGGTATCTGGATGCAACACGGAGCAGCTCCTTCTCCCAGACTCAAGTCTCTACGGGGAAGGAAAGATGAGAAGAGCCGTCTTTTTTTTTTTTTTTTTTTTAATTTTAAAAATGTTTTATTTCTGAGAGAGAGAGAGACAGCATGAGCAGGGGAGGGTCAGAGAGAGAGGGAGACACAGAATCTGAAACAGGCTCCAGGCCCTGAGCTAGCTGTCAGCACAGAGCCCGATGCGGGGCTTGAACCCACGAACCGTGAGATCATGACCTGAGCCGAAGTCGGACACTCAACTGACTGAGCCACCCAGGCTCCCCGAGAAGAGCCGTTTTTGATCTTCCAAAACCCCCACCAAAAATTGCCTGTTTTTCACTTAATTTTGCTCTTTTGTTGACACATGTATTTCTTTCTTTCACTTCCTTTAGCATCTGTCTCCCTCTGGGCTTTTAACGCAACCCCTCTCCCCACCGTGCCTCGTGAAAATGTTGGTGCTCCTGGCTTTCATCATCGTCTTCCACATCACCTCTGCGGCATTGCTCTTCATCGCCACCATTGACAATGTAAGTTCCCTTTCTTTCTGACCTTCCCAGAATGCCCGGATCCCACAGTCTGTAGAAAGCAGGACTGAGAGCTTCCCCAAGGTGGGTAGGATATGGGCTTGTGCTCCCTAATTGACATGCCCCTCTCAGCTCAGGCCTAAGCGTGGAGGTTCAGGGCATCTCACGGTTAGGTCTGGGTGCACAGGCACCTGGGTCGTCCGTCCCAGATCCCCCCACAGTGCCTGGTGTGATGCCTTGGGTGTAGGAAGCTCTTTGAGGGTGCCGCTTGAATTCAACCTTCCTCTAGATAAGTATCTCCACCTCAGCACTGCCATTTGGGGCTGGACCATTCTTTGCTGTGAGGCCGTCCTGTGGAATGTCAGAAGCTCAGCAGTATCTTTGGCCTCCGCCCACTAGATGCCAAGCACCTTCACCGTTTTGTGACAACCACAGATGTCCTCAGACATTGCCAAATGTCCCAGGGTGGGCAAAACCACCGTCAGGTGAGGCCCACCGCCCTAGATCCCCCAGGTGACCCACCCCAGGTGTTTTCTGCCCCTCCTGCCCTTACCATCTTACAAATCAGGAGCCCTCTTGTTAGCCCACCTAACCTTGAACTCTTTACTTTCATATGCAGCCTGCAGCCGTATGGCAGGGATGCATCTGATAAATGACCTGTCGGTAAAGACCAATGTCTGCTGGCAGGAAGTGAAGCTTTGTACCAGAGGTCCTCTGTGGCCCACACTTAGCCTCCAAGGCCTGTCTTCAATCCTGGTAATTTCAAACTCAGACATTTAGAGTCAGAAACACAGCTCGGAAAGCCGCGAAGTTCACCTTCCACGTGGCCCCAGTGCTGCCTACATCTAGGCCTCCTGTTGGTTAATCATCGTATAGTCACATAGGCACCACCTGCCACCTAGCGAGCACTCATCATGGCCAGGCCCTTGTACGTGCCCGTCTCATTCGGTCCCCACCTCCCGCCTGCCAGATAGGTCCTGTTCTGACCCGGTGTTAGGATGAAGGAGCTGGGCCTCCAGGCAGCGAGGACACGCGTGCTGAGTTCACCGGAAGTCAGTGGCCGAGCTGGGATTTGAACCACTCCTGACCCTAGATCCCGGGAGGGAGGTGATTGCAATGAGCAGTCTGGGTTCCTGAAGGTTCTCAAAGAGTTGCTCCGAGTGGCCAGGGCAGAGATCACATTGTTGCTGTGGCTTAGAAATATTTGGGCCTCTGTGAAATAAATGGTAGTGAATGTTCTTTTAGAATCCCCTTTTCCTATGCTTTGTATCTACCCCTTTGGGATCCTGAAAGGGTCTCAGACATCATGAGAGGGATGGACAAACATGAGTGCAGAAGAACCCTACGTCACAGCACCAGCTAACCTCTGGGGCATCCATGGGTATTGGTAGTGGCACTTACTGAGAAGTCACGGATGGACTTTTTTTTCCCAGTCGAGTCATGGTGTTCATTATGAGTTAGGAATCGCTATGGGCATGTAGCTGGTACATGGTGGGAGCTTAGTGGATGTTTGATGACTGGACGGATGGGAGAAGGAGGGCTCCAGTCTTTGGGTGGATAGAAGACAGAAGGAAGGCCCAGCGGGGACGGGGAGCTGCAGAAGCACAGAGAGGAAGAGAGCATTTGGACCGAAAGCAGAATTTTATCTGATCGTTTCTTCCACAGCAGGCTTTGCCCCTGGATTTCAGCCTTTCTGGCTGCCCCCTGACTTCACCCCTGTAGTTCATGCGGGTTTACTGCTGTGTGCTCTTGTTACTGTCACATGAGCCTCATCCACTGCTGAAAACCAGCCGATGGGCCCCACGTGGGAGCCTGTCGGACGTGCAGAATCCCAGCCCCCACCCCAGACCTCTCAAATCAGAATCGGCATTTTTTTCTAATTTTTTTTTTAATGTTTACTGATTTTTTTGAGAGAGAGAGACAGAGCACAAGCAGGAGAGGGACAGAGAGAGATGGGGACATAGAATCCGAAGCAGGCTCCAGGCCCTGAGCTGTCAGCACAGAGCCTGATCCAGGGCTTGATCCCGTGAACCGTGAGGTCATGACCTGAGCTGAAGTCGGATGCTTAACCGACTGAGCCACCCAGGTGCCCCCAGACCCTGCATTTTAAGCCGATTCCCAGGTGCCTCATGCATACACTGCAGATTGAGAAATGTGGTCCCGTCCCCAATATTTATTTACCGCTGTGCCTCACACCTGAGTACAAGTCAGTGTTTTCGTGATTAACCAGCTGCTCCTCCCTGTGTTTCCGCTTCCTGTTACAGGCCTGGTGGGTAGGAGAAGACTTTTTTGCAGATGTCTGGAGAGTCTGCGTCAACAACACAAATTGTACAGAAATCGATGCCGACTATAACGGTGAGTGCGAAGCTGATACAGAAACACCGAGCGGGAAAGGAACGCTCAGGCGGAGGGCCCCCTGTTCGATGCTTTCACGTCCCTCCTGCACTCCTGGGGTACTTGCAATAGTCTGGCCCAGCGCTCCGTGCAAGCCAGAGACAGTGGGGGGTGTGCAGAAGCCAGCCAAGCTGGGCCCACCCCCTCCCCCCTCTGGTTCTTGGCCAGTCAGAGCTTTTGTTTCTCACGAGGTGCCGGCAGGTCTGGTGTCTGATGAGGCTGCTTTACCTGGTTCGGGCACAGCCACCTTCTCCCGTGACCTCACAAGGCGGAGAGCGGAGAGGCCGACAGGCCGCTGTGTCTCTTCTTAAGGACACTCATCCCACTCGTGAGGGCTCCACCCTCACGGCCTGGTTCCCTCCTGAAGGTCGCAGGTCCTGATGCCATCCCAGCAGGGGTTAGGATTTCAATAGAGGAGTCTGAAGGAGACACATTCAGTCCACGGCAGCCCATGACCGCACCATGCCTGGGGAACTTGCTGAAGCACAGTAGGATTCCTGGTGCCTACCCCAGAAAAACGACTCTGGAGTTTTCTTTTGTTTTTTGGGAATCTGTATTTTTAACAAGCTCCCAGGTGATTTCTGAGATGGGGCAAATTTGGGAAACACTACTCTTAGCCAGAGGGCACAACCTTGGCCCCACATTGGACTTCGCCAGGGGGACTATACCCTCCAGCCCCATGCTTTGTCCCAACACCAGAGATTCTGATTTATTTCATCTCAGTGTAGCATGCTGGACTTTTGTTTTTATTTTATTTTTTATTGCTTAATGTTTTTTTAAATGTTTGTTTATTTTTGAGTGAGGGAGAGGCAGAGAGAAAGGGAGACAGAGGATCCAAAGTGGGCTCTGCGCTGACAACAGCGAGCAGGATGCGGGGCTCGAACTCATGAACCAGGAGATCATGAGCTGAGTCGAAGTCAGATGCTCAACGGACTGAATCACCCAGGCTGCCCCTGGATTTTTATTTTTAATGGAGCTATAATTGACAAATAAGAAACTGCCTACTTCTTAAGGGCTTGGTTCAAAGAGTTTTCTCAATTCTACATATGCCCATGCAAGAGAGAGAACTTTCCCATCACCCTAGAAAATTCCCTTGGGCCCATTTCCACTCATTTCCTGCTAGCCCCGTCCCGAGGGCAACCACTTCTGACTTCTGTCGCTATAGTTCCCTCTGCCTGTTCTTGGACTTCATACAAATGGAGTCGTACAGTATGTGTTTGTGTGTGTGTGGGGAGGGGGCTTCTTTCCTCACCGTAAGGAATAGCCTGAGGGCCTAGGTGCTCTGTAGATGGGCATCCCAATGTAAAGCCAGGAAGAACCATGATCCACTGCTCTAAACATTTCATAAGTACTTCCAAATTGGGGCGCCTAGGTGGCCCAGTTGGTTAAGCGTCTGACTTCAGCTCAGGTGACGATCTGACGGTTCATGGGTTCGAGCCTCACCACAGGCTCTATGCTGTCAGCGTGGAGTCTGCTTGGGTTCCTCTGTCTCCTTCTCTCTCTGCCCTTCTCCCTCTGTTTCTTTCTCTCTCTCAAAAGAAATAAATTTAAAAATAAAAAGTACCGGGGCACCTGGGTGGCTCAGTCGATTAGGCATCTGACTTCGGCTCAGGTTATGATCTTACGCTCGTGGGTTCGAGCCCCGCAGTGGGCTCTGTGCTGACAGCTTGGAGCCTCCTTTCAATTCTTTGTCTCTCTCTCTCTCTCTCTCTCTCTCTGCTCTTCTCCCACTCGTGATCTCTCTCTCTCAAAAATAAAAACATTAAAAAAGTACCTACAAATTACGCTTTCCTCCAGTCAGTTTCAGGCAAAATTGCGGAAAAAGAAGAGGGAGGTTTGTCCTCAGGTTTTCCTGTGCGACTTTGGTCACTGTCCCCTCACCCATCTTAGCTGCGTCATGGCGGTAACATTCAGCCCTTACACGGGCCTCCCCTTTTGCTGCACCGCCTACAGTCCTTACATAGATGGATTCCTTCTGCGTCCCCTGAGGCGGGGGGAGCTGAGAACCACACAGATGTGGCTCCAGCCTGTGCCCTTGACCCCTTCTTGACAGCGGCAGTGTGCGGCTTGCACTGTCCTTCCTGCGCGCAACGCCCTCCATCCAGACAGCTCTTGTTTCTGCTGAGTCTTCCTTCCGCCGAGCCTTGCTCCCCGAGGCTGATCCGAGAAACCTCCCTTTCTCTTCTCCCGAGTAGCGGTCATAAGGCTAATAACTCCCTTCTATTTAGGGGGTATTAGGTAGTCTGTTCACAGAGCACTTTCTGAAGGTCCCTCGGCCCCGTGAGCCCCAGATCCCCAGGAATCCCCCCTGGAGACTTCTAATCCTGGTCCTGCCCATCCTCACCCCTCCAGCCAGAATCTTCGAGGTTGGACCCTGAGGGTTTGTCCTTAAGAAACAAATCCCCTACCCGTGAGGCATGCATATACCCAGAGCAGAACAGGAGGGTCTTGCTCTGCTTTCCAGATAAGGACGTCGGGGATCATGTGGTCCAGGGCGCAGAGGGACACTGCAGGGGAGGGGTAAGGGGTGCTCACGGCGTGCAAATGTACCCCCTCACTCGGGAGCTGTCACTGTCGCTCTGCACCCCGAGGGCCCCAGGGGTCTGTGGTCCTTGGTCACGCTCTCTTGCCCTCTCCCCACAGATTATTCCACGGTGCAGGCGGTCCAGGCCACCATGATCCTGTCCACCATCCTGTGCTGCATTGCCTTCCTCATCTTCATCCTCCAACTCTTCCGCCTCAAGCAGGGAGAGAGGTTCGTGTTAACCTCCATCATCCAGCTCTTGTCATGTAAGTAGAGCGACGGGCTTCCTGGAGTAAAGAGCAGCCGGCAGGTGAGGACTTAGGAAGGAGAAGCCGGCCGCCATGCTGCAGCGGAACGTTCTAGACATCAGAGTCTGGAATTCAGTGAGGGGGTCAGGGCAGGCATCCTGAAGACATGAAGTGTGAGCTGGGATCTGCAGGGTAGGGAGGAGTTGCTCTCTAGAACGTGCTATCTTGCTATGCGGGGGAGACGCAGAGCTTCCCCCAGGGAGAATGCCCCTGATGTGTGTGTGTGTCGCGGATTCAGTCAGGGTGGCTTTTGGCCTCAAGTAAGAGAAAAACCCAAGAAACAAGGGCTTCAGCCACAAAGACCTTTACTTTTTGTATACGACAGAGAGCTTGAAGGTGGAAGTGATTGCTTCCATTGATTCTTTGATACGTTCATGTTCAGAGTGCCGGTGAGGACTTCCTCATGGCCCCGGGAGGGCTGCTGCAGCTCCAGACATTCATCCTAACATAACAGTATCTAGAGCGGTAAACTAGGGCAAGAACAGCAACAGAAGATGCTTTCTCCTTCCTGTCTGTCCCTTTCCAGAAAGTGATATTTTTCACTGAAGGACTTTTCTATGGCCAGAACTGGGGCACATATGGATCCATAAAGTATAACAAGTAAAAAGGAATAGATTGTGGGGTTGGAGAGGGGAGGAGTGGGGATGGTTGGCAAACTGTGGTTCCCTGGTCCAAATCTGGCTCACTGCCTTTTTTTTAAAATTTTTCTAAATGTTTATTCATTTTTGAGAGACTGTGTATGAGCGGGGGGAGGGGCAGAGAGTGAGGGAAACACAGAACATGAAGCAGGATCCAGGCTCTGAGCCGTCAGCACAGAGCCCAATGCCACGAGGCTCGAACCCACGAACAGCAAGATCGTGACCTGAGCCAAAGTTGGGCACCCAACCGACTGAGCCACCCAGGTGCCCCTCACTGCCTGTTTTTATAAATAACATTTTACTGGAACATAGCCGCCCTGGTCACTCACAGTGTCTGTGGCTGCGTCCATGCCCCAACGGCCAAGCTGAGTAGTTGCGACAGAGATTGTATGTGGCGTTCTAACCCTAAACTCTTCACTCTCTGGCTGATGCGTGGCTTAGACCGATTCTGACTTACCCTCTGGGCTGTGCCAACGGCCGGCCCAACAAAATTGGGTTCAGTAAGCAACATGTGCCAAGTCAAGCATCCACAATATTCTGCCACATGAAACGTGATCTTTCCAAGAGACTAAAAGTAAATACTCCCCAGCGATCGAAGCCTATGTACACCTTCGTCGCCTGCCGCGTCCCCTCGGGTGGCTGGTGCACACCATGTCGGTGGTCTATAATCTATTTGTTTTCTTTCTTTGGACAGGCCTGTGCGTCATGGTAGCAGCGTCCATTTATACAGACCGGCGCGAAGACCTCCATAAGAACAACGCGCAACTGTATTCGCTGATCATGGATGGCAGATACGGCTACTCCTTCATCCTGGCCTGGGTGGCCTTTGCCTTCACCTTCATCAGCGGCCTCATGTACCTGATATTGAGGAAGCGCAAATAAGACACCCAGAGCCAGGTGGCATTTGCTGCAGTATAGAATCCACATTCAGATAACCGTTTTGTATATAATCAATTGTGTGTGTGTGTGTGGTTTTTCTAGCAAACATATCATTTCCTTTAAAAGCCAAAAAAAAAAAAAAAGAGAGAGAGAGAGGAGTTTTTGCATTCTTGAGACCAGAGAGAGAGAGAGAGAGAGAGAGAGATGATGCAGGCTGGGACCCAGACCTCCTGCCCAAAGTCTTGACAAGACAAAGCCAAAAATCCAGCCATGCTCAAATCCAAAAATGTTCAGATGTTTCTAGACTGAGGCGATGTGCTGTGATGTGATGTGACGAGACACCAAGGACACAGGTCTCAGGGGACATCCTCCCCCAGGTTGGCGGCTTGCCTAGCCTCCGCTTACCTCAGCCCCCGTCCCCCCCATTCTCTCTGTGTTAGGGTTGGAGGTAGGGTGAGGGGGGTCTGGGTGAGGCATCAAGCCTCAAGGCTCCTCAGATGTTTAGCCAAGTTCCGTGGGAGAGACAGGTGTGTAGCCCCTGCTGCTCTGTATCCAGGCCAGAGCGCCAGCCCCCTGTGCCGGGCTGGGTCCAGAGAGCGCCTCGCACCTTTGCTGACAGTGTTACGTGCTTGCCTTAGGGAAGGTGAAGTTAAAGGGGGTTTGGACCGAGGCTCCCCCCTAAGGCAAAGAGTCTCAGCATGTGATCCCTGGCAACCGAGCAAGGTGCAGACTGCCCCTCCCTGGACCTATGGAATCCGCGTCTTCAGGGGCGGGGCCCGGGAACCTGCATTTCTAACAAGCTCCTTGGTTGAAGCTGAGGACCACAGCCCCGGGGCCGGGGGAGCAGAGCTGCCTCGTAAATGGTAAAGATCTTGTCATGGCGAGGTTCTGGCGGCCATCGGCCTCCATCCACTCTCGTCTCTTCCACAGCGGCTCACGCGGGGGCCAGCGACCCATCTGCACCCCAGGGCCACGCAGCAGGCAGCCAGACGGCCTAAGGGTGCCTCCTCCTCCCGTAAGTGGGAGGGCCTGTCCCTTCCTCCTGCCCTGCCTTCTAAGGCCAGCTGGCCTCCACTCACCCCCATTTCTAGAGCCTTAGCAGGTCCACCCACCATTCGCTCATTCATCAGCATAAAACCATGGACCGCTTGGTGTGCGCCAGGCCCAGGGCACACCAAGTGGGGATGGTCTCCTTGGGGACTCACCGTCCAATGGAAGAGGCAGATTAAAAACCGCTTAGGAAGACGAATCACAAAATATGATGAAGGCCGCAGAGAATGCAACCTAGGGTTCAAGAGATGCGCATGGGTGGGAAGGAGCCTGCTTCAGACCTGCCTATTTTCAAACGCTCCTGGAGGCGCTTAGATCTGCCGAAATATGTCTCCAGTCAGCCGCAGAGCGCCTTGATGGGGCGGTGGTGTCTGCTTACACCCCAGGAACACGTCTGTGGAGGGTCCCGGGGTCCCATCTGCAAATGCAGCCAAGAGAGGCTTCCAGATTGCCGTGGCCCTAGAACCTCACATGCACGGTGCCACCTAGGGAGGGTCCCAGTGACGAGCGCCCCAGGGGCTTCCCAGGAATAGGGCCGTGGGGCGTTTGTCTTTGGGGTGAGAGCACTGAGTGCGTGGCAGGTGACCCCCGGAAGTGCCTCTGGAAGGAGTTCTCCGCCCCTCACTGGCTGTAGCCTCTGCTTGGGGCGGCTGCCAGGGACGTGTGCCTGGGGCCTGTGTGGGACCCATCTGCCTCGTCTCCGTGCTGGCACTTTGAACTTCTGCTAAGTGGAGTGATGTTTTGCCCTAGCCCGGTTCCCGTGGAGCTGGGAAGATGTCCGGGAGTGGTTTTAGGGTCACCCGGATGCCAGTGCAGGATTGGGTTTTCTCTCCACCTGCTTGCTCGTTCATTCGTTCATTTTTAGCCGTGCATTAAATGTTTACTATGTGCCAGGCACTGTGTGAGGCTCTCAAAACACAGGGCGAGCAAATTCAGACATCTTCTTTGAGATAGGAACTCTTCATGGAAAGGCCACCAGTGCAACAACAAAGGGACAGACACAGGACAAGGTAATTGTCACCTCTTGTCTCCATGGAAAACCCGTTGTGAGTTTTCCCATTGTGGGTCACACCTCCTGGGTTTGCAAGATGCTACCTGAGCCGCAAGGAGGAAGGTGGGGGTGTGTGTGTGTGTGTGTCTGTGTGTCCCAGGGCTTTCTACCCAGGTGGCTTTCTAGAATTTTCTAGCAACCACAGTGTAAACAAACAAAAGTCTTAGAGCCCCACATCTGGAAAACCTACTCCCAGGCACAGTGTGAATTTCCTTCCTCAAAACTTGAGGGCTACCTGCGTATCTGAAGCGACCCCGTGGATTTTCCCGGCTGGTCACCACTGCTGTGGAGCACATTCAGAGCCCGCGTCCATCTGGGACGCCCAGGTTCTGTGAAAGAGAAATGCTTCCTCTGGCCGCGGTGTGGTGAGTGTCGGGAAAGAGAAAGAGGTGAGAGCATGAGGAAGAAAACGTCCAACCTTCTTACCTGTAGACAGAACCAGCCCTCACTTGGTGCTTATTCTCAGCTATTCAAGGACAACCCCAACGGAGAAAATTAGCCGAGACATCCAAGAAGCAACTATTAGGACCAAACATATGACAACTGTATTTGAAGGAACTGTAGTTTGCGCATTTTAGAACATTTTTATAAAGTACTGTAATTCTTTCGTGGAGGGGCTATGGATGGAGACAGACTAACTTGTTTTGTTATTTGCATTAAAATTCCTTTGGGTCTCTGTTCAGGTGAGTTTGGAGGATTGATTTGTTGGTTGGAGTGGATGTGTGTATCGGTAGCTGAATACAGGAAGAACGGGGTCCTTCCTTCCCCCTTCACACCCCACATACTCTCTGCTATACTTGTGTGCCTGGGTGCATTCCTCTTCAACAGGGCTTGAATCCTAGGATGCTCTGTATTTGCTGCTGAGGGAGACACCCCGACCCCGAGCCTGTATGTAGATGTACTCAACATAGTAGCTGGAAGATAGATAGACATTGTGGCTTCCTTTAAAGTCTGCCTGGAAGAGAAATTAACTTGCTAATAGTTGAAAGATTACTTACAATACGGTAGCTTAGACAGTTCTGTGTATTGAGGGACAGTGGCTTTGGGGAAAATGCTACGGAAAGGCTTAGGAGCTGAATCTGAATCTTGGGACAAAGGGACAAAATGTGACTTTAGAGTAGTTAGAGCCTTTCTACTGAATGTGCCTTTCAAGTAGTCTATTTCCTATATTTTATGTAATCTGAAACTGTACATGACAAATAAAGTTTGGAAGCAAACCGCTCTGAACAACAGACTCCAGTGTTCCCAACCGTGCCAGCCATCTAGTGGAGAAGGCTGCCATTTTGAATGGCAGGGGCGCCATTTCATTTCCCATCAAGATCATCATGTGCAGTTTTTATAGCGAGCCATTGATGTCTGAGAGTTCAGCACAGGGCAGCTCCACCCCTCTTTGCCTTTAATGGAACCCGCTTCCCAAAAGAATGATGCACAGTTCATAGGACCCTGTGCTGGAAGGCCCCATGCTTGGTTAGTGATCCACAAGTGCCATCTTAAAATTCACAATGATATTTGATCAAACAGCTCCACAGTTTCTACTTACAGTGGTCCCTGAAAATTATGTAGCCGGCCCTGTCCTCCAGTTTGCTTAATAAAGGCTTCTGCTCTAAAGGATTTGGTCAAGGGGAGGCTGGGTGGCTCAGTTAAGAGTCCAACTTCGGCTCAGGTCATGATCTCATGGTTTGTGAGTTTGATCCCCGTATTGGGCTCTGTGCTGATGGCTCAGAGCCTGGAGCCTGCTTCGGATTCTGTGTCTCCCTCTTTTTGCCCCTCCCCCACTTGTGTTCTCTCTCTTTTTCTCTCAGAAATAAATAAACTTTAAAAAAAAGTAAAGGCTTGGGTCATGATGAAAGTCAGATTATCTTTAGACCATACTCTGCTAAAAACTGAAAATTCAGCTAGAAAGAAATAAAGAGTATAGATACATCGGTAGATAAGTAGGTAGGTAGGAGGTAGATAGATGTTGGATGGATGGATGGATGGATGGATGGATGGATGGATGGATAGATGAAGGGAGGGAGATCTTGAATTTTTACCTAAGGAATGCCAAAAGTAGTGAGAACAATCTATCTGAGGAATCTACATCCCCTTCTTGCAGCCTGAAACCTCCAGGGGTTACTGCCTGTATTTGTGTGTCTAGGGTTTTTTGTTGGTCAGTTTGGTTTGGTTTTGGTCCACATGGCAGGTAGCTGATGGTCACTGCAGAGAACTCAATTTTCCGTATTTCTTCCATTTGGAAGAAAGCCTGTCATTCATTCATTCACCAAATATCCGTGGCCTCATGTGATTTATCCTGGAGAAGGTATGTGTGGGAGGGAATGTTCTGGAGATGTCTGTTCAAACCCATTGTTTCCTTGTTGATTTTGTGCCTGGATAATCTATCCATTGCCAAAGGAGTGGTGCTGAAGTCAACTACTATGCTATATTGCTGGCTATTCCCCCCTTAGGACCTGTTAACATTGCTTTATATATTTAGGTGCTCTGATCTTGGGTGCATTAATATTTACGGCAAAGGAGTCAATTCATCATGAGGATATTGTAAATATTTATTTGCCAAGTATTTGTGTACGTGTTATGGTATAAGCATGGTGCTGGCTGTCGGGTACATTGGGATAAACTTAGCCCCTGCCCTGGTTTAGACTTAGTCCCAATTTTTAAAAAAGCCGGGGGGCGGGGGGAGGGTGGGCACCTGGGTGGCCCAGTCAGTTGCGTGTCCGACTTTAGCTCAGGTCATGACCTCACTACCTGTGAATTCAAGCCCCATGTCGGGCTCTGTGCTGACAGCTCAGAGCCTGGAGCCTGCTTTGGAGTCTGTGTCTCCCTCTCTCCCTCTGCCCCTCCCCTGTGCATGCCCTATCTCTCTCTCGCTCGCTCTCAAAAATAAGTAAACATTAAAAAAAACTTTGTTTAAAGTGAAAAGAGGAATACTTGATGGCACATGAAAATTACATGAAATTCAAGCTGCAGTGTCCATAAATAAGGTTTTATTGGAACCCAATGAGGCCTGTTTGTTTAGATATGGTATGGGCTGCCTTCCCGCTGCAGTGACAGAGTTGTTGCAGAATGTGCATGGGTCTAATTCTATCTGGCCCGTTAGAGAAAATATGTGCCATCCCCTGGTCTATTCAGACAAGAAGGGAACTGTCTTTTTCTATGTCTCTTTTTGGGAACAAGAAGAGTTTTCCCAGAGCCTTTCGGCAAACTCTTCCCTGTGTCACTGGCCTGAGGATTCCAGTTTTCATGCTTCACCCAAACCCTGGCAGAGGGAATGAAATTACCATGCTTAGCATTGATCTCTTAGCTGGGTATCAGACTCCTTCAGTGAGGGATATACTTATGAGCCACACTCTTAGAAAAGAGAAAGGAAGAGGCGACGGACAGTGTCTGCCATGGTCCCTCTCTTCGCTGCCCAACATCCACACACAACTTCATAAGACTTTTTAAGACTCTTATACTTCATGAGATGTGCTAAACCCTTCCCAAGAGGTACACACCCTGAAGCAGAAAACAGCATCTCCAGCTCCAGGGTGGTTTGGTGACATTGATTTATTTATGTACTTATGTATTTATTTACAGGGTACAAGTGAGCGAGGAGCAGAGGGAGGGAGAGAGAGAGAAGCAGGGATTGCCCAAACGGGGGCTCATGTTTACCAAAGCTGGTCTCATGCTCACCTGACGTGGGACTCGAACTCATGAACTGTGAGATCATGACCTGAGCCAAAGTCAGTTGCTTAACCAACTGAGCCACCCAGGTGCCCCTGGGTGATGTTTTTTATCCTCTTTATCGGGTCCACACGTGGCTCCTGTGACTAAAAGCCAAGTCATATACGCCCATGGTCCCCCATATGTAATGAGGGGAGGGGAAGGAACAGGATGTCTATAATCAATGATCCCCTTTGGAAAATGGATGAGTAGAAAGAAGAAGAGTCACTGCCCAGTGGCCTAAGTGTCACAGTCAATTGTGAATATGGAGAACTTCCCCAATGGGGAGTGAGATCAGTGGTTGGTCGACCCACGGCCTTTGACTCCACTCAGTGGGACTGTCTCCCCACAGTCCTTCAAGGCTGTATCTGAGATGGGCAGTGGGGAGGAGGGCCCCTTCCTCCTTCCTGTGGGCGTGACGCCTGGTGTCTCAAAGGAGCCTCAGGGGTGGACATCACCGACGGGGTTCCACGTAAGGCCAAGCCAGCCAGACATCTTCCCTGGCTCTTTGCTGGTTTCTCAACAATGAGCATTTATTGTCACAAATTTTGACAGGAATCCAACAGCCGGTGGTTCTGCCTGATGGTCTTTCATGAGGGGGGCCTTACTCTGAGCCTGAGGAGGCCTGTCTCCTAGTCCCATCCCTCAGTCTCTCGAGGCAGTAACCTCAAGCTTTCATAATCCAAGCTATGTCCCTGGTCTTGTCCCTTTGTGGAAAAGGCTAGAATCTGGTGTATCTTTCCTAGTCATCGCATCCATGCCACTTGGCTTCCTGCCTCCACACCACTGATCTGCAAGGCTCCACAAATGACTGGCTTGCTCGCTGACAGCCTGCTTTTTTATGGCCCAAGTGTGAATGCTTTCTCGTTTTTGAAGAGTTGTGAAAAACATGTAGAGAAGGCTATGCAGCGAAGACCTTGTGTGGCCTGGATCACCTAAATGATTTATGGTCCCTTTATAGGCAAAGCGTGCCGATTCCCGGGTTAGAATTTGAGTCGTCCATCTCTGCACATCTCTGAATCACCGAATCCCATCAGTTTAGATTGCAGGCTTCAGGCAGAAAGAATCTCAGGAAAGCCACGTTTTCTTTCCCTCGTGCCATCCGATGAACCATCTTTGGCTCTAGATTGACCTTTTCTTGTTTTACATTTTATTTAGTTTTAAAATTTATTTTGCGAGAGAGAGAGGGAGACAGGACCTCAAGCAGGCTCTGTGCTGACAGCAGAGAGCCCGACCCAGGGCTCGAACTCAGAAACCGTGAGAGTCGGACGCTTAACTGACTGAGCCGCCCAGGTGCGGCTGATTGATTGACTTTTTCTTGAAGGAGCTTAGTGAGGGCTCTAGGAAGCTGAACGTTGTAACAGTCGGTGTGTTTCTACAGCTCTTCCTGATAGGACAGCATCCATAGGTACATGGCTGGGGTAAAACGGGGTTAAACATTTGGTCCTGGCCCAGCCCAGTCCACCACCTGGTTTGTGTAAACAGGATTACACGGGCATACAGCCACGGCCCCTAGTTTACACACTGTTCCCGCCTGCTCTAACAGGCAGGGAGCAGTGGTTGCCAAAGAAACCTTACTGACCACTAAGCCTGAAACATTTGCGATCTGGCCCTTTACAGAGAAGCTTGCCAAAACCGGGCATAAAACAAATGTTTTGCAGTCACAATGCACGGGCCACCGCTTCCCAGCCTGGAATAGCGGGGCCTCACTGCCCTGTGCTCTGCCCCCGCCACTGGCCAACTGAACATTTAGAGCGTCGCTTGAGGTGCCCAAATGTAATATCAGTCAGCTTTCTTAGCTGTAAGCAACGGGGACTCGGGCTGATTTAAACAGAACGGAGCTCAGTAAAAGGAAGCAGGTAGAGCACAGGCTTGGAAGTATGCAGTCAACTGCCCATGATTGCCTCGGATTTTTCCATAAAGCCGTTTGGGAAGGAAACCTCTGCTGTCGCCACAAGCTGGTGCTTGGCACCAAGAACTTGACCTTGTGAAGCCCACCGCTCCACCGGAAGGCATCTGTCTGTCTCCACCACAGGCATCCTTTGGATGCAGAGCCTTGCACGGTGCATCGATCGATGGGTAAAGATTATGTCAGGGGACCACACCCTCGCCGCAAGGGCAGCTGGGAAATAGCAGGCATTTTTAGTCTCTATAGTGGAAGGTAAGGTCTGCAACCCACCAAAACTTCCAACAAAGGAAGGAAGTTCAAAGGCGGGGCAGTAAAAACCCAATAGCAAATGTCTGCTACCTACTATTAGGATCCAGTTCCATATTTATCCACAGCTAATTCGTGCTCCCTAAACTTTATTCACCCATCTCTCCTTGTCCACGTGCTCTTTGCTTATAGTTGTATACAGCCGGGATTATTCCTTGCTGAACTTTTTTCTTTAAAGTAGCTGGTTTTTACATAAATACAGTTATTCAAAAGGAAACTCTAAGGTAAGTTGAAAATCAGCATTGATTGTCCTAAGTGATATAGATATGATTGAAAACAAGAATGCTATTAAGTATGGTACACACCGTTGTCTGGCAGTGGTTTTGAGCCTGAGGACTGCTCTTTCCTAAGGGGTAAAGGAGGTTAGTTACAGATGCATTGTGTTAAAAAATTATCAGGACTGTAACTGCTTGACATAATCAGACAGCTAACAAGAGAGGAGACAGTAACTTCCTCCTATGTGATGTGATTTTAGGTACCACCTAAAGGAGTTGGGGATCACTGGGTATGTTTGCCCCGTAATGATAATACAACAAAGCATAAACTAATATCCTCGCTGGAGTAAGGGAACTCACACGTGTGCTCGGATCCTATCGGATTTCCTGAGTCTGCTCTTTCTGAACTGGGTTTCCTCTTACAAGCTGGCCTCATAACATCCCAATCCAGCAGATTAGAAATGTGTATTTTTGTTTAGTCACGCCTGGGTGTGTGATGGGAAGCTTCCAGCCTCCAAGGAAGCCTGCCATGCCCCGTACCCTCGGCTCCCCTCTGACCACAAGCGCAGCGTGGGCTTCTGGAATGGCAGTGACCCAGGAAGGCGTTGTGCAATCCGCACAGGTAGCCAGTGGGAGCTGCGTCTCCACTGGGTGTCTGCAGGGCGCTAATTACAGAGCCGGTCTGCCTTTAAGGAGCTGATGTTTCTGACTCATCTCCTGTAGGGCAGGAGCTTTGATCTGCTTTTTCTGATCACTGCATTTCTGCCCCCACCCCAAGGCCGCGGCCCAGTACTTCTGCAGCCAAACCCTCTCGGGGAGGCAAGGCCAGACCACGGAAAACACGTGGGTCTCAGAAGCCAGGCCTGGGTTCCAATCCGACTCGGCAATTAGTTGCTGAGACGCTTCAGCAAGCAGCCTAGAGTCTGTGAACCTCGTGTCCTAATCCACAAAGTGGGGGTAGTGCTTGGTCCACTGGGCTCCCATTTGGCCAACATGCATTAAGCACCTACTGTGTACCACACACTGGGCTAGGCACAGAGATACAACGATGAACCAGGCTGAACCATGCTGAAACGTCCCACACACTCGTGGAGCTTACATTGTACTGGGGAGAAACTGACAAGCAAGAGAGTTAAAAAGTATACATTGGGATACAATCTGCAAAGGAAATCCTGTGCCAGTGCCAGGAAGACGGCAGCTCGGGGTAGGTGAGGCCTGACTGCTGAGCTGATGTTGAAGCTGAGACCCGCGTGAGGGGAGCTGAGGGCACACAGGACCTGGCGGCAGAGCCGGCTGGCCCTCAGGGCTATGGGGGCCCCGCGAGATGGTGCACGTACTGGGCTTGGCACTGTGTGGGGGACCCTGAGCGCTTGCAGACACACCAGAACTCCAGTTTACGGAGCACGGTCACAGGGACTGTGTCTTTTGATTCCACGACAGCCTGTGAAGTAGAGAAGGCTGACACCGTGCACTCATTTTTATTGGTAGGAAAGTGATAACAAGGGAAGGAAGGAGGCAAAGCCATTACCTTTGGTCTCTCTTCTCCCCAGGACCACCTCCTTCGGGGCGCCTGTGTGGCTCAGTCGGTTAAGCATCTGACTTCAGCTCAGGTCATGATCTTCTGGTTTGGGGGCTCTGTGCTGACAGCTCAGAGCCTGGAGCCTGCTTCAGATTCTGTCTCTCTCTCTCTCTCTCTGTCCCTCCTCTGCTCATGCCCTCCCTCTCTCTCAAAAATAGATAAACAGTTTAAAAAAAAACACCTCCTTTGATGGACGGTGGACACTTGCAAGATGGGCGTGGATGCATTAGCTACTGCTTTATAACAAGCAGCCCCAATGCACGCTGGCATACATCAAGTGTTTATTGTTTGCGTGTCCAGCATCAGCATGAGGTTGGCTGGGCAGCTCTGCTGATCTTGGCTGGACATGTTCCCAGGTCTGTGTGTTGGCTGATAAAGTCAGCTGGGGCACTCAGACTTGTTGGATAGGTGTCTCTCATCCCGTATCAGATTGACTCGGGTGTGGACTTACGGTGATGGCAGAGATGTAGGAGAGCAAGTGGAAACATGTGCATTCTCTTGGGATCCGAGTTGAGATACCCCTTCTGCTGTCTTCTATGAGCCAAGCAGCTTACAAGTCTTACCCAGGTTCAAGGGAGAGGAAACAAACTCCCTCCTTCAACAGGACCGCAGCATCACTTTACAGAGGATGGAGGTGAGGAGGTGAGGGTGGGAGGGAGCTAAGCATTGAGGCCATTAATGTAATCTGTTAGTGCAGACTTCCGTTTAGGAGCACAAAATAGAGAATGGATTGTGTGTGTGTGTGTGTGTGTGTGTGTGTGTGTGTGTAGCAGCTGAGCCTTTTAAAGCACACACCATTCAGGGAATACTTGTGAAAATGCAGACTCTAGACCTGCTAAAGCTCTGAGGACCTGAATTTTAGGACTCTTAGGTTTTTCTGATGATCATAAAGCTTGCAAATCCTCATTTTAAGGGATCAGACCATGTACCTAAGTCAGATAAGGTTTAATTTTCCATTTGGTGGTGAACACTGGGACACGGATACCAGTCTCCATGCCTCCCTCCCTAACAATATGTATCCAAAAATTATCCTGTTTCCAATGCATTTGCTTCATGGACTTGGGCAGGCCAGGCGGCCAGAAGGTGAAAGAGCAGGTGATACCACCCCCCCCTAGTGGCGATGTGTGGCAATACAACATAGCAACAAAGCACCCTAGGCAGATACGTTCTTTCATATCCTCTTTAGCCAAATCCAACACAGCCGATAAAAGCTAATGTGGGTTGTTCCTCATTACTGTACAGTTAACTCTATCCCGCCAGAACATTGCTACGGTCCTATTTTTATTAGCTCAATTTATTCAGATTTGCAAATCATTGGCACGATCGACATTTGGGACCAGATAGTTCTCTGTGAGTCAGGTATTTAACAGCAACCCTGGCTAATCCACCCATTAGATACCAGGAGACG
This sequence comes from Hyaena hyaena, assembly GCF_003009895.1. NCBI lineage: Eukaryota > Metazoa > Chordata > Mammalia > Carnivora > Hyaenidae > Hyaena > Hyaena hyaena. The sequence goes on along the minus strand of NW_024080870.1, from coordinate 1,951,568 downwards.
GTCCCCCGCACACCAAACTGTGCGAGGCTAAGAGGTCCTCAGACGTTGCCAGAATTGCCCTCAGCTGGGTACTAATGCCTTAGGGTTTCATCTACCAGGAACTCCGGGGACTGTAACCCCCAAGGCTGCGAGGGCACTGCTGGGAATCTGCTGAATCCGCCGTGAGGGTGGCTGGGCAGCTTGCACCGCCAATGACAGGCTACCCCGCGTGGCCTCTGACCACACGGGGGAACAGCACAGGACGTTCCCGGTCCCAAAGCGTAAGCTGCACATTTGCCCAATATCTGTCATTAACTGGGAAACAACCAGAGACTAGAGGACCAGGAAGCGATTGCTTCTTTGTATTTGGAGGAGGGGAAGAATGCCGTCTCCACGGGGGCTTGCACGCACATGAGGGGGGAGACGTGGTGCGAGGGTTACCTTAAATAACAGACTTTTTTTTTTTTTTTTGGCCAGAAGAAGTTGAATTGGCCTGACTTGCTGCTGCCTCGTCCAGGAGGGAAGGGGGACGGAGCGTTAGCAGGTGGTCCGCCGCGACTCTACCCTCTTAGCTCAGCTTAGGTTTGCTTTTTCTGGAAGCCTGCTCTTCCTCTGTGTCATCATCCGTCATCCTACGGCTGCGGGGGATGGGTGGACTTTCGTCCTGGAAAAAAGGATCTTGAAAGACCCCCAGCCCAGACCTTTTCAGAATAAGCCGTGGTTCCTGCATCATGAAGAAATCTGTCACTAGGACCAACGAGACATGCCTCACGGGGGCTAATGACCCTGCCCAGCCTCTGGTCCCAGCGTGTTCCTTGCTGTGCACCCCGCAGCGAACTGCTTGATCTCTCTGGGCCTCTGCTTCCTGTGAAACGAAACTGGCTGTCGCAGCAAGTGCAGGCGGCATACAGGCGGCGCTCAGAGACGGCTACTGATCTCTTATTATTGTCGAGTCACCGGGCCAAGGCCGCCTGGCAAGTCAAGTGGTAGATTCGAGGCTAGAAACGAGACTTTCCAACTCCAGATCCTGGGTCCTTGCCACGTGCCAGGACCATGTGGGGGCGCTTCCGAAGCCCGGGTCCCACAGAGGTGGTCACTTACTGATCTGGGGAGCAGCCCAGGTACGGAAGTTGTTAAAATTCTCCAGGTGACTCTAATGCGTAGCCCGGGGCGGAGAACCTGCCAGGCTGCTTCGTGACTCAGGTGCAATCAAGTGACAGTCAGGCCCCGTGCAGTGTTTGACCTTCTGTGGCTGGCTTGTTGCGCGTAGCACATGGTCCTCCAGGTTTATCCGTGAGGTGGCGTGTGGCCGGATTTCCTTCATCTTTACGCCCGAATCATATTCCGTGGTATGTACATACCATCGCTTCCCTATCCATTCACTTGTCGATGGGCATTTAGTTTGTTACCACCTCTTGATACCAATCGAGGAGGTGCCTGAAGTAGTCAAACTCACAGGACCCAGAAAGTAGGATGGTGGCTGCAGAGGCCCAGGGAAGGGGGATGGGGAGCTGGGGTTCCGTGGACACAGAGTTTTGGTCATGCAGCTTGAAAACGTTCTAGAGCTCTCCTGCACACTGTAGTCCTTACGGTGAATGACGGTATACACTCAAAACTTTAAGAAGATAGACGTCAGGTGTCTTATTTTTTACAATTAAAAAAAAAAATGCTATCCACTGGGTTGTGTTCAAGGAAGTACTGAAGGCTCCAGAGTGAGCAGAGCCCCACAAACAGCAGGACTGAATCAGGAGGGGCTTCCTGGAGGAGGTGGTGGCTGAGCTCGACCATGGAGATGGACCTTCTGGGAAGAGAGGTGCCAGGGAGAGCAGGAAAGCTGGGAGCCAGCATGTGGAGCAGCTGGTGGCGTGGGGGCCTTCTTAGGGGATTAAAGGGAGCGGCAGGCTGCTGGGCGTTCCAAGCACGGCTCTGGAGCTTTCGGGTGTGAACCTCAGACATCGGCGCTTTGAGCTCGAAGAGTTGCTTGCTCCTCAGCAAGGTGTGGCCTGCCCTGGCCTCCCCACCCTGGGGTGAGTTGACACAGCAACCAGAGTACCTATTATAGGATGATGACTCAGCCTCCCCTCTCAGCCTCCATCTTGCTTGGCTTGTTTTCTGCCAAGGGAGGCAGAGAGGCCCAGTGGGCAAGATTGGGCAAAATGACTCGCCAGATGGTGCCAGAGGCTCAGATGGTTTCAAAGTTGGCCGAATTTCTGTCTCCGTGTACGTGGAAAGGTCTTTATAACCGCTGGTGGGAGGAAAGGGTTCTGTAAAGTGCAGACGCACTGCCTTGGAATTCCCTGGGGAGCGTGAAGTGCAGCTTCCCGGCCCACCCTAGACTTTTCTTTTTTTTTAATATTTTTTATTTATTTCTAGGAGAGAGAGAGAGAGAGAGAGACAGCATGAGCAGGGGAGGGTCAGAGAGAGAGGGAGACACAGACTCTGAAATAGGCTCCAGGCTCTGAGCTGGCAGCACAGAGCCTGACGCGGGGCTCGAACCCACGAACCACGAGATCATGACCCAAGCGAAAGTCGGACGCTTAACCGACTAAGCCACCCAGGCGCCCCACACCCTGGACTTTTTGAGTCGTCCCTCCAGGGGCGGGGCCTTGGAACCTGCTGGTTAGTCAGCATCCGTTTTGGGGGTGTCACTGGATTGCAATTGGGAACATCTCACAGGATGTCTAGCCTTGCCAACCGAGCCAGACAGCTCCAGTTAGGAGGCGTGATTATGCTGCCCACCCGAATTTCTTTCCTCTCTGCGGGTCTTCCTCTGTCTCATTGAGTGCAATGAACGTAGAGCGGACCTCCAACGTGGTATGGAAATGCAGTGGCCCGACTTCAGTGTAGTCTAACCCAAGCTGATACATTTTAAAAAAGGAAATCTCACCTTCGACACACGGTCCACTCAATTTTGAAATACCCATTAATCATGTGAATATTTATTGCTTTTTTTTTTTTTTTTGGCTGGCTAATATTCAGTCCCGCTTTGCTTTGCTTTGGTAACAACACCCCAAATTTCTCTTGGGGAATCCTCTCTCCCTCCCTGTGGGCGATCCGATGGTCAGGTCAAGCAGGTGTTGTGTGGCACGTGACCCACGCCAGACCAATCCACGTATCTTTCTTAGACCCTCCTAGGCTCCTCGAGGATGGAAAATCCTGTTGGTGTTTATTCCCTTGAGCAGGTGCTTCTTATCTTTGCCTTCTTTCTGAGCCTTCCCTCATCTACAGCATGATTGCGCGTGGTACCACCTTAGGTGCCTCTCGTAAATCCCCCTGCTCCGGAAGTTCTGGTCTGTGTGCCTCCTCTGTCTCTCCGTATCTATGCCTCCCTGTTGCTGTGTTCTGGAAGGCTTCGGCCTTACACGGGGAAAGGAAAAGAGCGGAGGTGGGGATGATAAGGGGCGTCATTGCTGTTCAATTCATCCACCGCATTCAACTTAGTCTACAGGAGAGCTTGACGGTTCCCTGGCAGACAACACAGAGAAAGTTGCTCCCAGAACCTCACACGGAGGTGAGTCTTCTCCCACGTGGGTTAGATTTTCAGCCAAAAGTAATTGATTTTAATCTACGTCACTCGCTTCCAATTTGACGAAAGGGTGGAAAAAGGAAGCTGTGGTTTTTCTAAGTGCGAGTGAAATTCTGAAATCGAGAACGCAGTCAGGGAAGGGCTTTTGACTCGTTAGGAAAGCCAGCTGGTGTCTGTGGTGATTTCGGTTACAATCTGTGAATCAAGTTCAGCATCTGAATCGGCAGAGAATTGTTAGAAAAGAAACGTTTTGGGTGACTGGTCTAATAATCAAATTCACGCAGGACAGATGAACAGGAGAAAAATAAATTTAGTTAGTACATACCAGAGTCCCACAGAGGCGATGAGACCCAAGTACAAGCCAGGAAATTGTCATCTTGAGCTGAGGAATGAGAGAGGGGCCTGGGGGCTCCACAGCGGGGGAGGGTGACTCACAGCACAAGAGTAGATGTTTGGTAATTAGACGTTCCTTTTGTCATACAGGTAGGACATTCAGATTAACAGCTTATCTCTTGGTAATAGTGCTGTTTCTCAGCCAGGCCCTCTATCTAAGTTCTTTTTTTTGTAATTTAAGGAAGAAGTCAAAGTTTCTCTTGAGTCTCTGGGTCTTGACTGCCTTCAGCTCAAAATAATCCACCTGTCAAAGTGGCACATTCTGGGGAGACTTGTTGTGAACCCCTTCAGAATCAATGTGGAGGTCTGGGAGACAAGGACCATGTTGTATCTAGGTAATAGCTAAAAGATTGGCCACAATGACAATATATTTCAAATATATTATTTAGTAGCATTGTGACGGTTTCAACACGAAACGGACAAAAAGGTTTCAATTTCAGCAAGGTGGAGAAGAGCCATGCTTCCACCTGGTGGCCATTTCCCCACATTGTTCGATCGGGGCTTTTCGGGATGAAATTTGTGGCATTGAATTGTGAAACGCAAAATTCCAATACCTTCAACATTCGGCCATTGACCTGGGATATATACATCTCTACATTCATTAAATTCTCAAATATTAATCAAAACAGTTTGGTTTGGTCTGAAAAAAGTTGTTCTTTTAAAAAATCAGATATTCCTCAAAGAAATGATTCCAATGATTGCTTTTATGGTCATTCTACATTTTCCTCTGCCACGTTACCTTTCCTGGAGGAAGAAGAATGTGCACATTTATTCTTTACTACCTAGTGGCCTTAGGGCAGAGTAACTGGACACTGGGATCTGCCCGGTATGTTCATTGATGATTCCCTGGAAGGTATTCATTCTTGATTCCTCTTCCCTTGGCCATCACTTCTACAACCCCAGCCCAGCTGCTGTCATCTTGTTCTGACCATTGCAATGGACTTGTAGTTAGTTACCCTGGCTCCTTGGTCTTCCCACCACCCTCACCGCATTCCTCAGCTTGTTTTACGCATGGCAACCAGAGAGATCTCAATCTCTACTGACCCTATTAACATCTTGATTTGAAGTCTTCACTGGCTCTTGATTACTCCCAAGATAATGATAACAACCCGACTTCTTTTTCTTTTCTAAGTTTTAATTTTAATTCCAGTATGATTAGCATACAGTGTTATCTTAGTCTCGGGTGTACGAAAAGTGACTTAACACTGGCACGCATCGCTCCGTGCTCGTCACGGCAGGTGCACTCCTTAATTCCCAACACCTGTTTCACTCACCGGCCACCTCCTTCCCCTCTGGTAACCATGTTTGTTCTCTATAACAAAGAGTCTGTTTCTTGGTTTGTCTCTCTTTTCCCCCCTTGGCTCATGTGTTTTGTTTCTTCGATTGCACCAGAGGGAAATCATATGGTATTTGTCTTTCTCTGATTGATTTCACTTAGCATAATACTCTCTAGCTGCGTCTGTGTCATCGCAGTCATTGTCAGTTGATGGACACTTGGGCTGTTTCCATGGTTTGGCTTTTGTAAATAATGCTGTTATAGTATGGAGATTCCTCAGAAAGGTAAAAATAGAACTATTCTGTGATCCAGTAATTGCACTACTGGGTATTTACCCCCCAAATACAAAAACACTAATTCAAAAGGATATATACACCCCTGTTTATAGCAGTGTTATTCACAATGATGACCCGACTTGTTAACACGGACTACCGGCCTCTAATAGTGTCCTAGGTGCTCTTGCTGCCTCCGAAGCCCCACACTTAGAGGCTTAAAGTAACTTGTTTTGCTTAGTTCTGTGGGTCCGGAACTTGAATGGGGCTCAGCTGGGCTGTTTGGTCCACATGGCTTTCACTGGGGCGATTGAAACCCAGGATCTGCTTCAAAGACGGCTTCCTCACCCAGGTGCTGCCTGGTCTCTTCCTGCCACCATCTTGTCCTCCATCTTGCAGCGTGGGGGTCTCAGGGTCGATGCACTTTTTTAGAGGGTGACTGGTTTCCAAGGAGCAGGAAGTAAAAGCATCAGGCCAGCTCTGAGGGCTGGCTCGGAATCGCTTCCACGGTGTTCGGTTGGTCAGAGCCGTCACAGACCTGCCCAGAGTCAAGGAGGTGGAGAGACAGACGGGTCCTCTAGCTGGGGGGAGGGGAAGGCCACGCCGCAGGACCAGGCAGCCCGCGGGGTGCTCTGCAGTCTGCTGTCCACCGTCAGGCCCCTGCAGAAGCATAGGTCATACTAAACCACTTGCGTCTTAAAATGTGCTTCCCTGTGCTCTTAACCGGGTGAGCTCTACCTGTTTTATGATCTGAGCCAGATCAGGATTTCCAGACTCTCCGTGGCCTGTAAGAATCCATGAGCCACCTGCTCGTTTTGTCCCCCCCAACTTTTATTTCGAAAAGTTTCAACCTACAGAAATGTTGTAAGAGTGATGTGATGCCCGTACACTTGCCACTTAGATTCACCAACTATTAGCACTGTGGTCATACTTGCTTTGGTCTGTGTGTGTGCATGTGTGTGTGTGTGTGTAAATTATGAACGATTTTGTGAATTAGTTGCAGACATCAAGGCAGGGGTTTAACGTCCATCACGGAACATTTAACATGCACGCAGCACTATTATCCGTACAGTCTATATAGATGGGACTTTGCCAGTTGTCCATAGGGTGTCCTTTAGAGCTGTTTGTCTAAGTCCAGGATCCACTAAGAATGAAGCGCTGCATTTCGTTGGCCCATGGGATTTCCCTGTTGCACCCGAGTCCTTTCCTTCAGAGAACGTTCCTGAGTGTGGTTAAGCCCCTTGGCCTGGCAGAAGGCTTCCCAGCCGAGAGGCTCTTCGGGACCAGCCTGTGTCCCCGCCACGCTCCGGTGTGTCCCTGCTCACTTCCTCACGGGTCACGTCACGTCACTCTCTGTGTGCTCGCTGTTTACTTGTCCTTCGGTTGGTTCCAAACGGGCAGGGACAGTATGTGCTCTTGTTCTGCATGTTAGCCCTGGGCCTGGTGTCTGGTACACGGCAGATGCTCAGTGATTCCTTGAAGAATGAATACACAGATATTCACTGGGGAAATTTAATGAATCGGTGAAAACCATTTTGGGTTGGCTGCGCTCCAGACCTTTACTATTTCAGAAGACTCTTGCCACAAGTGCTAAGAATTTCTCCTTTGTCTTGGGCTGCTTGGCTCTGTTTTGCTCAGAGGAATAACCCCTGCTCACAGCAAACCAAACTGGTTTTCTTTCTTCTTTTCTTTTTTTTTTTTATATCTTTTTGTTTCTAGGAGAGAGAGAGAGAGACAGTGTGAGCAGGGGACGGTCAGAGAGAGGGAGATACAGACTCTGAAGCAGGCTCCACGCTCTGAGCTGGCAGTCAGCACAGAGCCCGACGCGGGGCTTGAACCCATGAACCACGAGGTCATGACCTAAGCGAAAGTCAGACGCTCAACCGACTAAGCCACCCAGGCGCCCCCCGAACTGGTTTTCTACAGAGCCCATTTGGGCAGAAACTGCTGCACTATCCAACTGTGCCCGCTTGCCACTTGTGGGTCCCAATCTGTGAACAAGAGATGGGTGTCTCCAGCTAATGGGACAATTTCTTTTTCTTGTTCTTTTTTGTTATACACACACACACACACACACACACACACACACACAGATTTGAAATCTCTTTTGAAAGCGAGTATGTGCATGAATGGGGAAAGGGTAGAGAGAGAGAGGAGAGAGAGAAACTCAAGCGGACTCCCTCACGTCAGCACAGAGCCCGCTGTGTCTCACAAACTGTGAGACCATGACCTGAGCCAAATTCAAGACTGACTGAGCCACCCAGGTCCCCGGGAAAATTTCTTTTGCATAGAGAGAGATGCATAATTCGCCCAAAGGGAGCTGGCCTCAAGCTGTGGCGGTAGTCACTTTAATTTGCAGGTAGTCCTGAAAATACCCTATGACCCAAGTAATGCCCACCACGTGTGGTTTTCACCGCCTGCGCTGTATCTGTACCCTTCCTTCAAGGCACTCTGGACATCAATCCCAGAACTCCCTTACCATTAGGCACTCCCCAAACAGAGTATCTCCATGAATCCAAAGAATTAAAACTGTATTGCAAAAATCAAGTATTACCTGCCTTTTGTGTTATTGTGGCCTAAATCCATTCCATCCGACTGCACACACTATGTGCTCCCAAATCCAGGGGAATAAATACGTAAATCTCCAGTACAGAACTATTATCTTCACGGATCAGACATCATTTCCCTCCACCAAAGAAAGAAAAGAACTTGCAGATGTGTCCTTGCCCCCGTGATGGGTAATAGTATCTATAGGCGTGTCCCTTCCTATCAGCCTTATTTGTTCAACTTCCTGTAACCTTTAAATAAGGTAAAGTGACCAACATTCAGAGATGGATGGACATGTCTACATATTAGCCATTACCACACATCCAGAGGGTGGTGTACCTTCCAGCTTCATGAGATTTTTGGCAGGGGAGAGATGCAACTACTTGATTTTTATCCACGTTGAAGGAAACCCAAAGAGTCCATCCCCCTAAAAAAAAAAACCCCGTGCCATTCTGGTGTAAGGCTCATGGGGAGCTGAAGGCCACTGAGAAACAGCAGACCCAAGAAGACCCCTTTGCTTTCCCCCTTTCTGCCTAAAATCGGGGCCTACATCTCACTTCGTCCTAGGTATGAGATCTTCTCTTAGGCTGGCTCTCTTCCGGTGTCCCTGATAGGGTAACAGTTGAGAATCTTGCACCTGCACTTTCCAAAAGGCAAAAACCATTAATGCTTTTGAAGCCACCAACTCTAAGATGCTTGCCATCAGCCTTCCTCCCTCGTCCTATTATTGTGAAAGCTTTTCCTTACGCTTGTGTACTTACCAACATTCCAGAAGATTTCCTGTTGGGGAGGTGTCTCACTTTGGTGAGGGCCCACCACAGTCTGGCCTGCGGTGGCAAGTCTTCGAGCGTGGCGTGGCACGTGAATGTCTACTCGGCATCAACCCAAGGGCACAGTCCTCCCCTAAGTGAAGCCCTTGTCCTGTGCTGCGGGACGCCCTCTGTTGCTGTGAGCCTGAAACGGGACCTCACAGAGGGCAGCTCAGCTCATGAAACTCAGTTCAGAATCTGGCTTTTCCAGGAGAAGTCAAGATGGCAGAGACGTAGGGGGACCCGCATTTCCCTCACCCCTCAAACACAGCAGTATTGAAGTCGAACACTTGGGATACCAGGAATCCAGTGTGCAGAGTGACAGAAAAATCACAGGGGTACAGACACGTGGTGGGACAGAGGTGCGTGTTTGTGGATTGGGGAGGTGAAATGGGCAGTGTAGGCGCAGAGTGGGGGGTCCCCTTCAGTGGAGAGTCAAAGGGAAGAGAAAGAGAGGCTGTGGAAGTGTGGGATTGTATTTGGGTAAGAGAAAATGACCACGGAAGACAGAAGAGAAGCGGTTTCTACTTTGCAAACAGCCTTAGGAGTTTAGATCCGAGTTTTCAGGGGTGCGTGACTTCCCTGGGACTGCAGCCAGCAGTGTGTGCGTCCTGGTGGGGAGGGGAGCCAGCGATCTCGGGGTGCACTGGGAGAAGGCAGCCCCTCCCTTGAGTACTTGGGAAGAGGGTGCATTGACCCCCACCAAGGTCAAAAGACCCTGCAAGGCCCTTTGTCCGCTGGGTGGAGTGGCGATATTCCAGAACCAGGTCTGCACACAATGACACACAAAGACACCGGGTTAAGTACCTGGGAGGCAGGGGAGACTGAGGCAGGACAAGCCACCCGTCATGCAGCTCTGTGAGGACGGCCTGAACAGTGTGCTTTGAAACATGCAGCTCAGAGAGGAGATTGGGTGTCATTTTCAGGGAAAATGGGTGCGGCTTCAGGGAACAGCACAGAGGCCCCCAGTGGGACCCTCTCACACCAACCCCCGCCCCTCCGTACCTGGTAACTGCTCATCTACCAGAGTGAAACTGACACTGACTGAACCAGACTGCCCCTCCTTCGGACCAGCACGGCCATGGGCCCTGGGGACCAACAGACAATTGTCCTGTGGTTTTATGTTAGTCTGTTGGGGTTTTTTTTTTCTTTCCTTTCCTTCTCTTCTCCCTTATCTGTCTACTCTCTTCTTTCTTCCCCCTTTCGAATCAGCCTCAGAGTTTCTGATTTGATTTTTGATCAATTCTTATGTATTTTTTTCCTCTGCTCTGGCTGTTTGTTTAATCAGGCGTTTTTAATTTAACACCTATCTGGTATCTCCTTCTTATTTTCCTTTCTGGATTAAGCCTGCAGTTTGATTCTCTGCCTGGTTGTTTTTTTCTTCCCGTCATTTATTTGTTTGGGATAAGATTTCTTCCCTCTGACCCCCCCCCCCCCGCCCACTCCTTTCCCCCAGGGTTACTTCAATGAACAAATCAAAGCACACCTGGTGGAAGGTCCAATCTGCCACTACGTGCAGTGAGAGAGAGCAGCCACAGACACAACAGAGTGCACACAACATACTCCAGAAACACTTCCTGAAGTGCCAGGTCCTGGACGGTGTAGACCCCTTTTTAATATGGTAGTAGTCACAGGTGCAGGCCACAGAACAAGCTCTTAAAACACAGAAAGGGCAGAATCTGACTTTTCCACTAGTAATGTTTTAGAAGATAAAGACAAGGGGACTGTAAAATAATAGCTTTATTTATGACTGAAGATGTGAAGATAGTCACAAAATGCCAAGGAAAACCATTCCTCGTTCCAGTTTTGAAATCTCAGAGCTCTGAGCTCTGAACGTTCACTATATACCAGGGAAGGACGCCTCTCTTCAACGGACTTTCCTTCCTACTAAGAGTTCAAGTTCATTTTCTCAACACCCCACCGGGCCCTGACTTCCACTTCTCCAGTCTGCTCACTGTTTCCCCAGGAACTTGTACAGCTGCAGCCTCAGGTTAGTGCCTCTCAGAGGGGTGCATGGGGCATAACTCTCGGGGCCCCTTAGTGTTACGTTCTTTCTCGGAGTAATGACGGCAGCCAGGAAATGAACAGAGAGTAGCACTAAGGAATCAGCAAATAAAGGCCTTGAACCTAAGGTGGACAACTCCACTTCCTGGAGCTGAAACAGGGGTGAATAATACTTTTATCAGAGATACTCTCTGTTATGTGTACATAGCACATGATGGAGAACTAATTTTATTATATATATCTAAATATACAAACAGATTTAGGGAAAAACTCTGGACTCTTTCCCCAAATGACTGACACAGCCAAAAAGAAAAAAAAATAGGGAGTGGACGTATTACTAGCCCTTAGGATTCGAACAGAATAAGAAGACATTTATTGTCATAAAATCTTGGGGGGGGAGGCACCCTAGGGATGACCTGCCTCGGCAGAGACCTCATCTGTCTTGTACTTACACTGACCACAGAAGCAGGTCACCAAACACTGACTGCCAGCAGCAGGCACGGAGCTGTGTCCCAGGGCTTCAGAGATAAAAAAGCAGCTGCTCCACTGTCACCAGAGGTGATGTGCACAGCACAGCTCAAGTGACATGCGTCCATGGGAGTGTATGTTCTAGAACATATCCGCTGGGAGTACTTACTGGACGCCAATCAGAAATTCATGAGAGGAGAGGTCACTTACAACATAGGGATGAGCCTGTCCCCATACACGGCTCACAGTCTGAACTGGCCCGTGGCAAGGAGTGTTAGAGGAAAACCATAAACTCAAAAATGAAAACACAAAACGGTGCGATACAAACCATAATCACCAAGGACTTTTCATTTAGGTGAGATTGTCAGGAAACCCAGGGATAGATTTTATATCACAGAATGGTCCATAGCGTCCAAAAATGTCTTTTGATTGGACGGTAAAATAGTACTTGTTGGAAATTAAAAACTGAGATAGAGTACAGGCCATCGGGAGTGGCAAAGCTTTAATTTCTCCGATTTTCTTCCAAATCAACTTATTATTCGGGTTCTCATGGCAGAGGAAGAGGTGATAGCTTTCCACAGGAGCGCACTTGGGGTTGATTTTGGTGATGTTCCAAGTCAGCGCGATGCCCCTGGGTTTCAGCACCCGTTTCACTTTGAGCTCGGTCTTCTGGGGAGGAAGCGTGTCTCGGATTTTGTCTACGAGTTCGGGCAGCAGTGCTGGCGGTTCCGGGAGGGGCGGCAGGTGCTCAAAGGACTCAGGAGCCTAAAAACACATTTATAAAGTTTAGCGAGCAGGCTCAGCGGCCTCTGCTAACTTAACCGCATGCGACGACAATTCTAAATCTACTTCCCAGTTTTCAATCCATTTATCGAAATCCTAGAACTAAAGGACAATTCAAGACTATGTAGGGCTAGAGTTGGTCTTTTCAAGCGTAAACTGCTTTTGGCGCTAAGATTTGTACACTCTGGAGTATCGCTAATCCAGAATGGTTTGGTCCCAGGCATTCTGGATCAATATTCTGGCTCATTTCCATCCTGTGTTCCCAAACACTGTGCTAGTTTACATGAATGCTGTGTGCGTACATAACACCCACTCCCCTTCCACCCTCATCGACAATGGCCACTGCTCTTAAAAATCTTTTGTTCAGTAAAAAAATAAATAAATAAATAATCTACCTCTGTTTAACTTCTATAGCTTCTGGAAGACTCAATTATTTTGACTGCATAAATAAGTAGATAGATGTATACAGCAGTACAGTTTCAAAAGCACAAGCTGAAATGGAAGCCAAATGTGTCTGCAGAGGCAAAATGGGTACTTCCCTCAATCTGGAATGAACATCCCTTTATCAGTACCTGGGCTGCATTCTGTGCCACTAGCGTTGTCTCATTTGAGGTTGAAGCCGCTTTTGTAGGGGACTCCAAGGTGGATTCTGGATTTTCTGTGAACACAAGGTGTAAGAAGTAAAATTTATCTGCTAGAATCAATTCCATAGCCTTTACACAAAGCTAGTTTACGTCTTGGGTGGTAATAATTAAATGTGCACTAAAATTACAAAACTATGATGTTTTGTGAAATAAGATGACAAACTTTTGATAAAAGTTCAAGACCCAAAGGTGCCAAATATAGTGAATTTTCCTTAAAATGGGACAAGAATTCTCCTTTTTTTTTTTTTTTAACATTTATTCATTTTTGAGAGAGAGAGAGACAGACAGACAGACAGAGGTGTGAGCATGGGAGGGGCAGAGAGAAGGAGACACAGAATCTGAAACAGGCTCCAGGCTCTGAGCTATCAGCACAGAGCCCCACGTGGGCCCTGAACTCACGAACCGTAACATCATGACCTGAGCCGAAGTCAGATGTTTAACTGACTGAGCCACCCAGGTGCCCCAAGAATTCTCCTCTTAAGATAAACGCTGAAGTCCGTATGTCAGCTGGAAGTAGCAAAAACTACACTTGGGAGAGGGCTCCTGGCTCAGGACTCTTAGAGGTGGCTTACACTCTCTTAGGCCAACAGGGTATTTGCAAACAGCCATCTGCAATCCTGTGTAATATGTGTATAATAATCCTGTGTAATATGTGACACACACAAGTCCCAGGAAAGCAAATGACATATCAGGCAGTCTGGAGATGACAGGACTCTCTGCTGGTGAGGCTGTGTCAGCCTAGAGGGCATCAGATATACCGCTGACCCTTGAACATCACAGGCTCAAACCAGGCGGAGTCCACTTAGACGTGGCTGTTTTTCACTAAATGCGATACAGTCCTGTACCTATATTTTCTCTTCCTTATAATTTTAATAACATTTTTCCTCTAGCTTACTTATTGTAAGAAAACCATATGTAAGGCACAGAAGACACAAAAAACACAAATACTATTTATGTTATAGGCAAGGTTTCCAATCAACAGTAGGCTGTTAGTTGTTAAGTTTTGGGGGAGCCAATAGTCATATGCAGATTTTTTCTTTCTTTTTTTTAAAGTTTGTTTATTTTGAGAGAGCAAAAGAACAAGTGCGAATGGGCGAGGGGCAGAGAGAGGGAGGCAGAGAATCTCAAGCAGGCTCCGCACTGCCAGCGTGGAGCCCCATGCTGGGCTTGAACTCACGAATCATGAGATTATGACCTGAGCCAAAATCAAGAGTTGGATGCTTAACCGAATGAGCCACCTGGGTGCCCTTATGCAGATTTTTTTTTCCTTTTTTTAATAAAAATTTTTAATGGTTTTTTTTTTTTTTTTGAGAGAGAGAGGGAGACACAGTATCTGAAGCAGGCTCTAGGCTCTGAGCTGTCAGCACAGAGCCTGACGTGGGCCACAAGCCCACAAACTGTGAGATCACGACCTGAGCCAAAGTTTGATCTTTAACTGAGTCACCCCAGTGCCCCCAGAGATTTTCAACTGTGTGGAGGCTGGTGTCCGTATCCCCCACATTGTCCAGGGTCAACCATAAACTGTGGACTGTGGTAAGGGAGATGGGAGGGAGAAGGGACAAAGAGGAGAATGGAAGAAAGAGAGCTGGTGAAGGGAAGAAAAAGGAAAAACAGAGAAAATGTGAGCAGAAGGGAGAGACAGAGGGTTCTAGTTGGCCCAGCACAATGTTTCAAAGACTCACCCATGTAGTTGTATATAATAACATTCTGCTTATTTTTTCTTAAAGTAAGCTCCCAGTGTGAGGGTTGAACTCACAACCCCGGGATCAAGAGCCACGTGCTCCACTGACTGAGCCAGCCAGGCACCCCAACATTTTGTTCATATTTGTTTATTTTAAATTTTTTAAATGTTTTACTTATTTCAGAGAGAGAGAGAGAGAGAGAAAGCAGGGGAGAACCAGAGAGACAGGGAGACACAGAATCTGAAGCAGGCTCCAGGCTGAGCTAGCTGTCAGCACAGAGCCCGACGCGGGGCTCAAACCCATGAACCGTGAGATCATGACCTGAGCCGAAGTCAGTCGCTTAACCAACTGAGCCACCCAGGCGCCCCTGTTCATATTTATCATTGAGTAGATTTAGCTGTATAGATATGGTACGGCTTGTTTATCCATTTGTCCACTGATGGACATTTGCTTTGGGGCTGTCATGCAAAAAGTGGCTATACCCATGTGTCAAGTCTATGTGGATGTGGGTTTTCAGTTCTCTTGGGTAAACAGCTACGACGGGAGTAACAGTATCACACGGTAGGGGCTGGTTATTGTATCGAGGAACTGCCAAACCACTTCAAAAGTGGTTTTTCCATTGTACATCCCTCCACTAGAGCATGAGAATTCTAGGCAGGTCCACATCCGTGCCCACACTCTGTATTTTCAGCTGTTCTCCTTTGTAGGCTCTCTCGTAGCTATGCTGTGGCACCTCATTATGGTCTTCATCGCCCTAGTGAATAACGATGCCGAGGACATTTTCTCGTGCCTATCCACCGTCCTCACAGCTTCTGCAGTGAAGTGTCATCTACTGGTTTGGGTTTAATTGGTTCTTTTTCTCCCTAGCATCTTAAGGGAGAAGCTTATTAGGGTTTCCATTTTAGACTTTCCAATTTTTTCTAATATAAACATTTAATGCTAGTAACTTCCATCTAAGTAATGCTCTATCTGCACCCCCCCAGATTTTGCTGTTTCAATTTTCATTCAGTTGAAAATATTTTTAAATTTCCTTTTGGATTGCTCTGACTCCTTGGTTATTTAGAAACGTGTTTGATCTCCAAATACCTAGGGGTTTTCCAGGTATCTCTGTTACTGATTAAGAATTTAATTCTGCTGTGTTGAAGAACATACTATATGGGACTACAGTCCTTTTAAATACACTGAGACGAGTTTTATGGTCCAGAACTCAATCTATCCCATTGCCATGTTTCATATGCACTTAAAGAGGGTGTATTCTGCCGTGGTTGAGCTGAGCGTTCTTCAAATGTCAATTAGGTTATGCTGGGTTGGTAGCATTGCTCAGGCTTCTACATAGCCTATCAGTTACTAAGAACAGAAGGGATGGAATCTCCAATTATAATGGCTTATTTTTCTATCTGTCATTTCAGTCTATCAGTTTCTGTGTCACAGACTGTGATGAAGTGCATACACATGTAGGTTTCCTAGGGCTTCCTGATGAAATGACTGCTTTATTGTTACGAGACAGTCTTCTTCACCCCTGGTAATACTCCGTGTTCTCAAGTCCGTTTGATGATAAATACTGTCACTTCAGCTTTCTCACGACTAGTGTTTGTATGCTTTTGCATAGCTGTCTTCTTCCATCCTTTTAACTTTAACCTATCCATATATTTATATTTGAAGTGCATCATATAATTATCTTACAGTGGGATCTTCTTATCCAGTCCAACTAGGTCTGCTTTTGAATGTAGTGTTTACTAACACTTATTCTAATTATCAATATGGCTGGGTTTAAATCTACCATCTTGCCTTTTGTTCTCTATTAATTTCATTTGCTCTTTGCATTTTTTTGTGGATTCTCTTAGATTTAAAAATTCCATTTTATCCTATCGTCTATTAGCTATTACTTGCACTTAAAAAAATTATTGCTCTAGGTATTACCATATTTATCTTTAATAACTTATTAGTCTGTCTTCAAATAACCTACTACTCAAAAGACCCTCACCACAGCATACATCCATTCCTGTGAGCATCTTATGCACCACTGTTGTCATTTATTAACTTGTATATATATTATAAGCTCTACAATATGGTATTATATGCTTTCACGTAGAACACTTTCCGTCTGCTATCATTTTCATTTGCTAGAAGAACTTCCTTTATTTTTATTTCCTCCAAAATTTTATTTAAATTCTAGTTGGTTAACATATAGTGTAATACTAGCTTTAGGGGTAGAATTTAGTGATTCATCACTTACATGTAACACCCAGTGTTCAGCATCACAAGTGCCCTCCTTCATACCCAGCTCCCAGCCCCCCACCCACCTCCCTCCACCAACGCTCAGTATTTTTCTCAATCATTAAGAGTCTCTTACGGTTTGCTTCCCTCTCTCTCTTTTTCTCTTCCCATATGTTCATTAGTTTTGTTTCCTAAATTCCATAGGAATGAAATCATATGGTATTTTACTTTCTCTGACTTACTTCACTTAGCATAACATACTCTAACTCCATCCTGTTTTTGCCAATGACAAGATTTAGTTCTTATTGATAGCTAGTAATAATCCATTGTATGTGTATGTGTGTGTACATACAGTACAGTTTGGTTTTCCATAGTTTGGCTATTGTTGACAATGCTAATAAACATCAGGGTGCATACACCCCTTTGAATCTGTATTTTTATATCCTTGAGTAAATACTTTATAGTGCAATTGCTCGGTTGTACAGTAGTTCCATTTAAAAAAAAATGTTTTATTTATTTCTGAGAAAGAGAGACAGCTGGGCAGGGGAGGGTCAAAGAGAGAGGGAGACACAGAATCTGAAGCAGGCTCCAGGCTCCGAGCTGGCAATCAGCACAGAGCCCGACGCAGGGCTCAAACCCACGAACCGCGAGATCATGACCTGGGCCAAAGTTGGACGCTTAACCAACTGAGCCACCCAGGTGCCCCTACAGTAGATCTATTTTTAAATTTTTGAGGAACTTCCACACTGTTTTCCAGAGTGGCTGCACCAGTTTGCATTCCCACCAACAGTGTTAAGAGGGTTCCCTTTTCTCCACATCTTCACCAACATCTGTTGTTTCCTGTGTTGTTAATTTTAGCCATTCTGACAGGTGTGAGGTGGTTTCTCAATGAGGTTTTGATTTGTATTTCTCTGATGATGAGTAATGTTGAGCATCTTTGCAGGTTTCTGTTAGCCATCTGGATGTCTTCTTTGGAAAAGTGTCTATTCATGTCCTCTGCCCGTTTCTTAACTGGGTTGTTTATTTTTTGGGTGTTGAGTTTGATAAATTCTTTATAAAGTTTGGATACTAACCCTTTATCAGATATGTCGTTTGCAAGTATCTTCTCCCATTCCTTAGGCTGCCATTTAGTTTTGTGGATTGTTTCCTTTGCTGTGCAATCGCTTTTTATCTTGATGAGGTCCCAATAGTTCATTTTTGCTTTTGTTTCCCTTGCCTACGGCTATGTGTCTAGTAAGAAGTTGGTATGGCAAAGGTCAAAGAGGTTGCTGCCTGTGTTTTCCTCTAGGATTTTGCTGCTTTCCTGTCTCACATTTAGGTCGTTCATCCATTTTGAATTTATTTTTGTGTATGATGTAAGGAAGTGGTCCAGTTTTCCCAAATACCATTTGTTAAAGAGATGGTCTTTTTCCCATTGGCTATTCATTCTGCTTTGTCAAATTTAGTTAACCATATAGCTGTGGGTCCATTTCTGAGTTTTCAATTCTCTACTGAGAATTCTCCACATCTGTTCCAGATGTGTCTCTGTTTGTGCCAGTACCATATTGTCTTGATGGCTACAGCTTTGTAACATAGCTCAAAGTCTGGAATGGTGATGTCTCTAGCTTTCTTATTCAGGATTGCTTTGGCTATTCAGGGCCTTTTGTGTTTCCATACAAACTTTAGGATTGTTTGTTTGATCTCTGTGAAAAATGCTGGTGGTATTTTGGTAGGGACTGCATTTCCCATTTCATTATGTCTTCTTCAGTTTATTTGATAAGTGCTCTTTGGTTTTCAGAGTATAGATCTTTTACCTCTTCGGTTAGGTTTATTCCTAGGTTATCTTATTGGTTTTGGTGCAACTGTAAGTGGAGTCGATTCCTTGATTTCTTTTTCTGCTGCTTCATTATGGCATATAGAAATGTAACAGATTTCTGTCCGTCAATTTTATACCTGCAACTTTGCTGAATTCATGTATTAGTTCTAGCAATTTTTTTGGTGGAGTCTTCCAGGTTTTCCACATAGAGTACCATGTCTGCAGATAGCATAAGTCTTCTTCCTTGCTGATTTGGATGCCTTTTCTTTCTTTTTGTTGTCTGAGTGCTGAGGCTAAGACTCTGAGTGAGTCTGGAAGTGAGAATGGTGAGAAACTATCTTGTTTCTGACTGCAGAGGAAAAGCCCTGTTTTTCCCCTTGAGGACAATACTAGCTGTAGGTCTTTTGTATATGGCTTTTATGATATTGAGGTTATATTCCATCTGTATCTACTTTGTTGAGAGTTTTTATCAAGAATGGATGCTGTA
The DNA here is from genome assembly GCF_003009895.1 of Hyaena hyaena. Lineage (NCBI taxonomy): Eukaryota > Metazoa > Chordata > Mammalia > Carnivora > Hyaenidae > Hyaena > Hyaena hyaena. The sequence goes on along the minus strand of NW_024080870.1, from coordinate 1,932,686 downwards.
TTTTGTCAAATGCTTTTCTGCATCTATTGAGAGGATCTTATGGTTCGTATCCTTTCTTTTATTAATGTGGTGTAACACACTGATTAATTTTTGAATACTGAACCAGCCCTGCAGCCCAGGAACTGGGCTTTGATTGTGGTGGATAATTCTTTTAATGTACTGTTGGGATTCAATGTGCTAGCATCTTGCTGAGAATTTCTGGATCCATGTTCATCATGGATATTGGCCTGTAATTCTCCCTTTAGATGGGGTGTTTGTCTGGCCTTGGGATACTAATATTATGTTAATAACTCTTCTTTAAATGTCTGTTAGAATTCCTCTTGGGAAGCCATCTGGCCCTGAACTTTTGTTTGTTGGGAGATTTTTGATTACTGACTCAATTTCTTTACTGGTCATGGGCCAGTTCAAATTTTCTATTTCTTTCTGTTTCAGTTTTGGCAGTTTGTATGTTTCTAGGAATTTGTCAATTTCTTACACATTGCCCTATTGGGCAAATTCTCACAATATTTTTCATAGTATTCTCTTATAACTTTTGTATTTCTGTAGTGTTTGTGGTGATCTCTTTCATTTGTGATTCTATTTATTTGGGTCTTTTTTCTTTTTGATAACTTTGGCTAGGAGTTTATCAATTAATTATTTTAAAGAGCCAGCTTTGTTTTGTTGATCTTTTCTGTTTTTGTTTGTTACCTTATCATTTATTTCTGCTCTAATCTTCATTCTCTCCCTTCTGCTAGCTTTATTTGCTGTCCCTTTTCTAGCTCTTTAAGGTGTAAAGTTAGGTGGTGTATTTGACTTTTCTTGCTTCTTGAGGTAAGTCTGTATTACAATATTCTTCCCTCTTAGTAATGCCTTTGCTGCATCCCCAATGTTTTACACTGTTGTGCATTAATTTTCATTGGCTTCCATTAAGTTTTAAATTCTTTAATATCCTGGTTAACCCATTCATTCTTTATCTTTTTAAGTCTATTTATTTTGAGAGAAAGCACAAGTAAGCATGAATCGGGGAGGGACAGAAAGACAAGGAGGGTCCCAAGCAGGCTCTGTGCTTTTGGTGCAGAGCCTGATGTGGGGTTCAGACTCACAAACCATGAGATAATGACCTGAGCTAAAACCAAGAGATGGATGCTTAACCGATTGAGTCACCAAGATGCCCCAACCCTTTTATCCTTTAGTAGGATATTCTTTCATCTCCATGTATTGTGATCTTCCCAAATTTTTTGTTGTGGTTGTTCAAGTTTCATAGCACTGTGGTCTGAAAATATGCATGTATGATCTCAATCTCTTTGTACCGTTGAGGGTTGATCTATGACCCAGTATGTGATCTATTCTGGAGAATATTCTATATGCACTTGAAAAGAACGTGTATTCCACCACTTTAGGATGAATTGTTCTGAATAAATCTGTTAAGTCCATCTGGTCCAATATGTCATTCAAAGCCATTGTTTCTTTGATCTTCTGCTTAGATGATCTGTCCATTGCTGTAAGTGGGTTGCTGAAGTCCATACTATTATTGTATTATTATCTGTGAGTTTCTCTATGTTTGTTACTAATTGATTTGTGTATTTGGGGGTTTCCAAGTTGGGGGCATAAATATTTACAATTGTTAGATCTTGTTTTTAATTTATTGTATTTATTGATTAACTTATTATTTATTTTAGAGAGAGCACACACGTGTGAATGGGGGAGAGGAGTGGAGGGGGGAAGAAAGAGATAGAGAATGTCTTAAGCAGGCTCCAGGCCCAGCACAGAGCCCAAAGTGGAGCTCGATTTCACAACTCTGGGATCATGACACCTGAGCCAAAATTAAGAGTCGGATACTCAACTGAATGAGCCAGTCAGATGCCCCACAACTGTTAGATCTCCTTGATGGACAGATCCCTTAATTATGATATAATGCCCATCTTCATCTCAGTGTTTCATTTAAAATTTAGTTATTCTGATATAAGTATGGCTACTCTGGCTTTCTTTTGGCATCCATTAGCATGATTGATGGTTCTCCATCCCTTCACTTTCAATCTGCATATGTTTAGGTCTAAAGTGAGTCTCTTGTAGGCAGCATATATAAATGGGACCTGTTTTATTTCTCCATTCTGATACCCTGTGTCTTTTGATTGGAGCATTTAGTCAATTTACATTCAGAGTGATTACTGAAAAGCTATGAATTTAGTGTGTGTTACCTGTAAAGCTGGGTGTTTCTAGTGATGTTCTTTGTCCCTTTCTGCTCTGTTGCTTTTGGTCTTTTTTCCTCCATCCCACTCAAAGAGTCTGCCCCTTTAATATTTCTTGCAGGACTGTTCTGGTGGTCACAAACTCCTTTAGTTTTTGCTTGTATGGGAATCTCTCTCTCCTATTCTGAATGATAGCCTTGCTGGATAAAGTATTCTTGGCTGCCTGTTTTTCCCATTCAGCATGTTGAACAAATCATTCCACTCCCTTCTGACCTGCCAAGTTTCTGTGGACAGATCTGATGTAAATCTTATCTATTTTCTATGATAGGTTAAAGACATTTTTTCCCTTGCTAGTTTCAGGATTCTTTCCTTGTCTGTGTATTTTGTGAATTTGACTACAATACGCCTTGGTGATGGCCAGCTTTTGCTGAATTTAATGGCAGTTCTCTGTGCTTCTTGGATTTTGATGTCTGTTTTCCTTCTTCTGGGTCTAATATGCTGTTTGTCCCAGGCACTGAACTTTAAGCACTTTTTTTTTTCTAATTTGGTCTTATTTTTTATCTTTTATTTCTCTTATTATGTTCCTGTTTACTTTTTATCTTTGAGCATATTTCTTTTTTTTAATTTAATTTTTAATGTAATCTCTACCCCAATGTGGAGCTCAAAGTCAAGATCAAGAGTTGCATGCTTCACTGACTGACCCAGCCAGGTGCCCCACTTTGGGCAGATTTCTATCAGCTCTTTCAAAGTCCTTGTTGGTGAATTCTGTCATGTCTGTCATTTCTAAGTTTGTTTCGAATAGACTGATTTTTCTATTGGCTATGATTCTATTTTTTTTTTTTTTAATGTTTTATTTATTTCTAGGAGAGAGAGAGACAGCGTGAGCAGGGGAGGGTCAGAGAGAGAGGGAGTCACAGACTGAAACAGGCTCCAGGCTCTGAGCTGGCAGTCAGCACAGAGCCCGACGTGGGGCTCGAACCCAAGAACCGCGAGATCATGACCTAAGCGAAAGTCGGATGCTTAACCGACTAAGCCACCCAGGCGCCCCATGATTCTATTTTTTTAATGTTTGTATCTCTAGGGACTTTATCTGCCCAACTGCTACATTTCAGACTGAAGTCCCCTAAGTTAGAGGTCTGATTTATCTTTTTAAGCACTGAATGAATCTGTGTTCTGACTTCTTCTTTTACTATATCTCACACCCTGTACCATGTAGTTTAGAGACAATCTGTAATCTTAATTAAAAACCAGCTGATTATTATAGACTCCAATTCATTTTCAAATTTATATTTCTAATTTTCATCACTAAATTGGAAATTGAAGAGTTTCTTAATTCTATCATGAGGTACCTGGAGATTTCAATGGTTCCAACCGTTGCTTGGGTCCACAGTTGAAAGAGAAGGAATTAGACTATATATTTCCTATGCTAATCTCCATTTTAAAATAGTATTTACTAATGCTAATAAGTAGTATCTCAAGATTTTATCAAGAGTTTCAAAAACATTCAAGTGCAGTTGTTAAGAGCTGAAACTTTGTAACTAGCCCCAGATGACTACATTTTACTTCTTTCTGCTTAAATCTGAGAAAGAGAGCACTGTTGTTACTTTTCCTCTACACTTTCATGTATGTCCTAGCTCCCTCTCGCAGTGCTATTGGTATAGCTAAAGAAAAAAGATGTCTACCAGAGAAGAGATTCATAATAGACCCACCCAACACAGATGTCTTTCAATGAGTGAATACAAACTATTATACATCTACACCATGGAATACTACTCAGCAATAAAAGGGAATACTACTGATACACAACTCTGATGACCCTCTGAGGGAATTAGGCTAAGTAAGTAAAAGAAGCCAGTCTCAAAAAGATACATATGTATCATCATAGATGGTTGTGTAAATGGATTGTGGTGACCATCACATGAATTTCTAGGTAATAAAACTGTACAGAGCTATACACACACATAAACTAACACACTAAAACAAACTTTATAAACCCATCAAATGCTTTCTGAATTGTTACCTTCCATCTTTGTTAAGAAGGAAAGACAACTCCTTTACCTGTGTTGCATTTTGATTGGGCTTCTTTTGTCAGATCGATCACAGAATCAAATTTCTTCTCTACGTCCTGAAAAGTTGTTGTTAAAAAAACAAGATTTTGCCTCCATTGCAGAACATATTTTTTAAAAATAAAATAAATTATTTTAAATTACCATTTAAAAGCTACAGACTGAACATTTTATAAGTCCTTATGGTTTAATTTAATTCTACTATGAAAGAGAAGCTCAGGAAATACTATATGGTATTTGATAGTGTGACTAAGAAATGTCTGAGTTAATTTGGTAAATAAGTATGGATGTGAAATATGTTTATCAAGAAGTGTTTGCTTTCATCTTTTTAAAAAATTTTCTCTTTTTTTTTTTTTTTAAATTTTTTTAATGTTTTATTTATTTCTAGGAGAGAGAGAGAGAGCGTGAACAGGGCAGGGTCAGAGAGAGAGGGAGTCACAGACTGAAACAGGCTCCAGGCTCTGAGCTGGCAGTCAGCACAGAGCCCGACGCGGGGCTCGAACCCACGAACCGCGAGATCATGACCCAAGCGAAAGTCGGACGCTTAACCGACTAAGCCACCCGGGCTCCCCTAAAATTTTCTCTTTTTTTAATGTTTATTTTTGAGAGAGAAGAGTGCACGAGCCTGAGTGTGTGAGAATGGGAGGGGCAGAGACAGAAGGAGACAGAGGATCTGAAGTGGGCTCTGAACTGACAGCAGAGAGCCCAATCCTGATGCAGGACTTGAACTCATGAACCATGAGATCATAACCTGAGCCAAAGTTGAATGTTTAACTGACTGAGCCACCCAAGTGCCCTGTTTGCTTTTTACTGTTTAAGCTAGACTGGAACCTGGGTATGTCAACTAGTCAGACATTAATTTCACAGAGAATGAATCTCCCAAAGGATGACTAACAAAACTAAGTCATCCAACATGTAGCAACACTAAAGTTCACAGAACTAACATACTCAAATAAACAGCATTCAGAGACGATATTTATTACCTACCTTCCCTTCTGTTTCAGCATCAGATGAACTGTTAGAACTTTCTGATGTAGTTTTTCCAGTATCTGAAAGACAATTATTAAAAAACCAACATTTGACAAATTTATTACAATATTAAATATTTATGAACTTTGTAATATATGAAAGCTAAAACACAATAATGAGGATGCTCATTAACCATTTACTACATAGCCAACAAAAGTATTCAGTGGACATACCTATTTCAGAGACCAAGGAGCCAGTTCAAACAAACAAAAATCTAATTTTGGTTCAAAAGATTTTGTTCTTCTGTAACTTTACAACTACATTAGTAACTCTTTTTTGAAAATCCATCTGGAAATCAATATGGCATTTGAGGAAACAGACTTGGAAATGTACACATTTTTTATTCACAGTATCTCTAAACTACACCAGAGATGGCTGAGGAACATTCTATCCAGAACCAGTAAAAAATCTCAGATAAATGCTTACTATCCCTTGTAACTATCTGATTCACACTCTTAACAGTCCAAACCCTGAGGGCAATTCGGGAGATACATAAATGGAGCCAAAGCTTTCTGAAATCACAATGCAAATACTCTAAAATAGTAAAACATGAAAAGGAAATGGATAATTTTGAATGAGAACTTCTGGGCTAACAAGAAAGCCATTTTAAGAGAGAGGAAATTTACTAGAAATCTGAGGTTAAAGATTTTTACAAATGTGCAACAAGACAGAAACTTTAAAGAACAGAGTATTCTCAAAAAACTAAAAGTTAAAATATCAAAGATGCAAAAGGACAGCCAAACTTTAAATCTTAAGTGGACTGTAAGGTAACTTAATAGGTAAAACAAAAAGACAAACAAAAAACAAATCTCTACCACCAACACAGGCCAGAGCAAACATGCAAAAATTATGTACATGAAAGGGTAAATAGTCTTATAACTAACAAAGCCATTAAATACAATAAACAAATAAAAGGCCATAAGTTGATAAACATGAGGTTAAAAAGAAACTTCTATTATATGAAGGAATTATTTATTTATTCAGATATTAACCACAGATATAAATTAAAACATTTTTGAAAGTAGAATTAAAATATTTATTTTATTGAAAGATAATATTCAATTCTCTATTTGAAACAAAAACTGACTTTCAGGCTTTCTAATTTGATAGATCATAGTTTAATCAACTTAAGATACCTGTTGGATTTGATGTAATTGGAGCTGTCAAATTAGGACTTTCCACAGAAATCAACATAACACCATCATTGTTACTAAAATGATAAAGAAAATTAAAAACAAAAATAAACTAAGCATGCATCATTAGGCTGAAACATGTAATAGATGGTCAGAATTCTGACTTAACATTTCATAACTGACACACTTTAACAATTGTGGGCGGAGGGGAACAGAGATGACAAAACCAAATACCCAAGAATCCCTGTGTGTTGCCAGTTACACAACCCAAAGCGTCCATTAATGGATCCTTAAAACTTACTACAGACCTATTTACAATGAATTCAAATATACAATCTACAAGTACACAATATACATAAATGTTCAAAACATACAAAAGTCACTCTAGCACATATACTTGCCTTCATGAAAATGAAAAGTATAACTGAAAGAAACCCATTAAGACTCTTACAGATACAGGGCTACAACAAATAAGGCTATTAAAAAATTAGTTCTGCCACTATTCTACATTTTATCACTATACTAGAAATATCTACCACACATTTACTAAACACAGTTGGTAAATGATGCTGATTATGGTTACAGAATATGTCTTCAGCGCCCATCTGACCGTGACTCCACTTTCATGAGTTTATATTATTTTTTAAAGTTTATTTATTTGAGAGACAGGGAGAGAGAGACAGGGAAAGAGAGAGAGAGAGAAGAGAGGGAGGGAAGGAGGGAGAGAGAATGAAGGAGGGGCAGAAAGTGAGGAAGAGAGAATCCCAAGTAAGCTCTTGGCTGTCAGCACAGAGCTCAATCTCATCAACTGCCAGCCAAAATCAAGAGTCGAGTACTTAACCGACAGAGCCACCCGGGTGCCCTAAAATCAAATAAGACTAAACATAATTCTTTTTTCTTTTTTTTAAAAAGCAGGCTCCACACTAGGCATAATTTCCCACAGGGCTTAAACTCACAACTCTGAGATCAAGACTTGGGCTGAGATCGAGTCGGACACTCAACCAACTGAGCCACGCAGGGGCCCCTACTACTTTCATGAGTTTGATATTTAAAATCAGTATCTCTGTTAAGAAAATCCTGACAAAAATTTCATTAACCCCATAAAATTGTTAGATGAATTTTCTATGCAGTTATACCACTTTCTAAATTAAAAAAATTTTTTTATATGTTTATTAGAGAGAGGGAAGGGACAGAGTAAGAGTCACACATAGAATCTGAAACAGGCTCCAGGCTCTGAGCTGTCAGGACAGAGCCCGATGCAGGGCTTGAACTCACGAACCGTGAGATCATCACCAGGCCGAAGTTGGATGCACGGTTCACTGACTGAGCCATCCAGGTGCCCCTACACCACTTTCTTATAGATGTTTTAAGTTTTAGCTTTTGTACTTAGGTCTATCATCCATTTGAAATTATTTCTGTATATGGTGTAAGGTAAGAGAGGAAGTTCACTTTTCCCCTCTGGTTATTCCTGCAGCAGTTGTTGAAAAGACTATCTTTTTTTTTCCAACAAACTGCCTTGGGATCTTTGTTGTAACCCAAGGAATGATACGCATATTCTCTAGCCTGTCCCCCGATGTGTAAGTCTATCTTAAACACCACCGTCTTAATGACTATAACTTTATAAAAAGTCTTAAACTTAGGTACTGCGTGTCTTCCAACTTTGTTCTTTGAACACTGCTTTCATCTTCTAGGTGTTCTGCATTTTGTATAAATTTTCAATCAGCTTGTTACTTTCTATTAAAAACACCATCAGGATTTTGACTGAGACTCCATTAAAAGTATAGAACAAGGGGCGCCTGGGTGGCTTAGTCAGTTAAGCGTCCAACTTTCGCTTATGTCATGATCTCGCGGTTGGTGGGTTCGAGCCCCGCGTCGGGCTCTGTGCTGACTGCCAGCTCGGAGCCTGGAGCCTATTTCAGAGTCTGTGTCTCCCTCTCTCTCTGGCCCTCCCCTGGTCACGCTGTCTCTCTCTCTCTCTCTCTCTCCTAGAAATAAATAAAAATATTAAAAAAAAAGTATAGAACAATTTGGGTGACATGGTATTAACAGTGAATTTTCTGATTTGTAAACATGACCTATCTCACCATATGTTTAGGCCTCCTTTAATTTCAGCAATTTCTTGTACTTTTAAAAATTAACAGACTACTTTTTAAAGAGCAGCTTTAGGTCTATAGCAAAATTAGGTGGAAGGTCCAGAGAGTTCCCATGGACTTTCTGTCGCTAACTAATCTCCCACCCACAACCTCCCATCAAAATCCTATACCACGGTGGTATGCTTCTTACAGATGATGAAACTATACTGACACATCATTACCAGTGTCAAAGTCCACACTCCACAACAGGGTTCACTCTTTGTGGTCAACGCTACATGGGTTTTAACAAATGTGTAATGATATACATCCATCATTGTAGAATCATAGAGAATAGTTTCACTGCCCTAAAAGTCCCTGTGCTTCACCTGTTCTTTTCTCCCCACTAACTCCCTTGTGTATTTGATCCCTTTAGAGTCTCCATAGTTTTGTCTCTTCTAGAGTCATGTAGTTATTAGTATCTCAGATTGACTTCTTTCAGTTAGTAATACGTATTTAAGTTTCCTCTGGGTCTTTTCATAGTTGGAGAGCTCATTTCTTCTTCAGTATGGTGTAATATTCCACTGTCTAAATGTATCGGCTTGTTTATCCATATACCTACTGAAGGACATTTAGGATGCTTCCAAGTTTTGGCAGTTACGAATAAAATTACATTTTGTATGATTCTACTTTCTCTCCTTTCTTAGCCTATCAATTATACTACTTTTTTAGGTGGTTCCCTTAGAGTCTACAGTATACATTTATAACTAACCCCAGATTCCTGTCAAATAAGACTATACAGGTTCACAAGTAATGCAAGTACCTCCCAATAACAAAATATTCTTGATTTCTCCTGCCTGTTCCTTGTATCATTGCTGTCATTCACTTCATTTAAACAAACACACACATTCATAAATACATTGTTGCCATTATTTCGAACAAACTCTTGACAAATCAATTAATAAGATGACTAAAACTTTCTACTTTATCTTTGCTCATTCTGTCTCTGACAATCTTCTTTTTGTATATCTGATTTTCTGACTTACTTTCCTTCTCTGAAAAATTTTTAACATTTCTTGCAAAGCAGGTCTATAGGCAACAAACACGCTAAACTTTTGTCTGAGAAAGTCTGTATTTCTCCTTCACTTCTGAAGGAGAATGGCACAGAGTACAGAATTTTAAGTTGGCAGATTTTGGTCTCTCAACATTTCCCTCCACCCTCTTATTGTTTGCATAATTTGTAAGGAGAAGTTCGATGTAATTCTTATCTTTGCTCCACTATGGGTAACATGTTTATTTCCTCTGGCTTCTTTCAAAATTTTATCTTTGATTTTCAGAATTTTAAGTATCGGATGCCTGGGGCGCCTGGGTAGCTTAGTCAGTTAAGTGTTCACCTTTGGCTCAGGTCAGGATCTCGTGGTCTGTGGGTTCGAGCTCCATGTCGGGCTCAGTGCTGACAGCTCAGAGCCTGGAGCCTGCTTGGGATTCTGTGTCTCCCTCTCTCTCTGCCCCTCCCAAACTTGCACTCTGTCTCTCAATAATAAACAAACATTAAAAAAAAAAATGTTGTTTTTTTTAAATATTTATCCTATTTGGTGTTCTTGGAGATTGCTGGGTCTGTGACTTGGTATCTAACATCAATTTGGGAGAAATTCTTGGTCATTATTGCGTCAAATATTACTTTTATTCTTTCTCTCAGTCCCTGCCCCCCCCCTTTTTATCCTTTCGGTGTTCCCATTATGCTTATGTCACTTCCTCTGTAGTTGTCCCAAATTCTTGGAGATTTTTGTTGTCATTTTTCTCTTTGCTTTTCTGTTTTCAAGCTTCTTTTGTCATATTCTCAAGCTCAGTGATGCTGTCCTCAGCGATGTCTATTCTACTAGTAAGCCCATCGAAGGCATTCTTGTTGCTGTTTCAATCTCAAGCCCTTCCTTTTCACAAAATTTCCATTTCTCTGCTTATATTATCTACCTTTTTGCATTTTTTCCTACCTTTTTTCATTAAAGCCCTAAGCAAAATGGTAGTTTTGCAAAATTCCTGATCTGATAATTTGAACATTTCTTACTCTGCTTCTGATGTTTATTTAGACTCTTCAAATCATGGTTTTTGCCTTTTGGTGTGTCTTGTGATTTCTTTTTTGTTGCTGCTGTTGTTGAAAGGTGGACGTGATATCCCGGGTGAAACAACTATGATAAACAGGCCTGTAGTAATGCAGTAGTAAGACGGGGCAGGGAGGGGCAGGGAGGGGCAGCTTCCACTAGTCCTGTGATTAGTCTCGGCTTTTAAATAAGCCTACAGGGCCCTGGAGTGTGAACTTCGCTACTGCTCCTAGTCCCCCACCCCCCTCAGGCGGGACTGGACAGCTGGAGCAGGGTATTTACTTCCTCCAGATGGAAGGTCAGAGGGAGCAGGAGCTGGAGATTCCTCCCCCCCCCCCCAGTAGGTTAAGTTCTGGCAACGGTTTCTCTCTAGGACTGGCCTTGTTAGGAACAGAGTGCTCTGGTGTATTTCAAAGGTTCCTTTCACAACCCCCCTCGACAAGCACGAGGGGATTTTTCTCCAATGTTCACCATAAGGACCCAGCAAAGCCCCGGTGGGGTTCCTAACTCCTGGTTCGTCCACACTGAACCTCCAGCAATTACCCTGGCACTGGTACCCACGGGTTTCTATTCTAGTTCCTGGATGTCGTGTTTCTGCCTGTTTGTCTCTCCAGCTGAGGATGGGGGTGGGGACAGTAGTTGGCGCTGTGACCTTACTTCTTCTCTAGTGGTACTAAGAAGAGCTGCTGATTTTTCCAATTTGTTCCGCTTTTTACTTGTCGTTAGAATGGAGTGACAATTCCTTGCATGCTGGATCACAAACCTGAAATCTACTTCGTGACTTTGACATTAGGCCTTACACACATTTCAGTAATCTTAGCCCTATGTTCTTTCACATTCTTGTAAATATGTGGATGGATTTTAAATTTGAAATTCCAACTGTCTGTTGCCTGTATAGAGAAACACTGTATTAAATAGTGGGACTTACGTAACATACACACACCATATAATAGAGAGGAACAGTATGATATACACACGCATATATACCCTTTATGGAAACAAAGAAAAATATTTTATATGACCCACGTATTTATAATATCCAGCACTCTTCATCTCTTCACCTTTGCATAGATCCAAATTTCCATTTGGTTTTATTTTCCTTCTGTCTTTAGAACTTCAACATTTCTTGCAGTGCAGGTCTGCTGCTGACACAGTCTCCACACCCCTACATTCACCTTTTTTTTTTTAATGTTTTTTATTTATTTCTGAGAGAGAGAGACAGCGTGAGTAGGGGAGGGTTAGATAGAGAGGGAGACACAGAATCTGAAACAGGCTCCAGGCTCTGAGCTAGCTGTCAACACAGAGCCCGACGCGTGGCTTGAATACACAAAGTGTGAGAACATGACCTAAGCGAAAGTCGGACGCTTAACCGACTAAGCCACCCAGGCGCCCCGCGTCTCTTAGGTTTTTTGTCAGATTTACAATAACTACCTTTTTCCAGTCCCAAGTCTTTGCACTTTCTTAATAGTGTCTTTATATGAATTGACTTGTTATTTTCAGCGTAGGCTTTTTTTCCCATAGTTTCTACTTTTCTGATGCATGTTCCATCTGGCTTTAACTCTCTCTCTGTCTTTCCTGAGTATTGTTAAAAGTATTGTTTTTTTAATGTCCCTGTTTTAGAACGCCACCATCCAGATCACCTGTGTAACTGTTGCTATTGTTTTTCTGTCCGTTTCTGGTCATTTGATTCTGTCTTTTGGCATGCGTGATAATTTCTGAAAAACTGGTGAGGCTCTGGAATAAATACCGTACACAAGGTTTACTCTGCCCTCTGGCAGAGTAGGACCTCGTCACCTAAGCTCCTCAGGGAATGGTATAAATTGAGGCTTACTGTGAATGTGACAAGGCTCTTTCTACCTCTAGTTCACTCGGGCTCTTAAGACATAGCCCTCCGTTTTGTTGTTTTGTTTCGTATGGAATAAACATATGTGAAACTTAAAAAATAATTAAAAAAAGAAAAAAAGATATAGCCCTCCATGGATTCCTGGCTAAAAGCTTGGAGTGTTCACTAGGGTCCCTCCACCTTCGTGGGTCTCCAAATTGTAATCTTTACTGCTTTGGCCCAATGAAAAAGCCAAAAATTCCACTCCGTTTTTTAAAGTCTTTCTGCTTGGTTTCTTAGACTCCTAAATAGCACTGTATTGTGTCTGATATACTATAGTAGCAAGTAGAAATATTTAAAAATGAGAAATACTGGGTTGCTTGGGTGGCTCAGTGAACCCCACCTTGGGGATAGAGATTACATAAATAAGTAAACTTAAAAAAAATACTAGAAATATTTTACAAATGTTAAGTGCAGAATTTTGAGATTGATAAGAGATTTTGACTGTATTGTAATGAACATCTGAAAAGAATTGCTTATGGTTAAGCAACAAAATAAATATAGTTATCAATCTTTCAACCATATGATGACTATTACTAGTAGCAAAAAATACATACAAAGCAGTTTTGTTAGAGACCAGAAGTGGATAGAAGAATAAAATATTATTAGTAAAATTTAAATCTAAACATTTGTTTTTATTTACTGAATTAGAAATGATGGCTGTTAGACTCTTACTGATAAATTTGATTGGGAAAAATTATTGAATTAAATTTGCTTTAAAATGTGCATTTAAACCAGTTGATTTCCCAGAATTAAAATGATTGTGTAGGAAATGTCAGCTTCTGCCCATGGAGTATTAGTTACTACAGGAAGTGTTCTTTTGTTGTCAACGAATAGAAAACCGAACTAAAAAATAAAAAGAATGTGTACACACATTGTTCAACAAGGAGCCTAAGACTGTGTTTCCTGGGAAAAGGGAAGCACCTTAAACGCACCCTACAGTGTTCAGGCTTCATGCTCAGAGGCGTTGCATGGGTTCAAAGACAGGCAGGAAGAGCCTTATTTATTTTTTACATGTTTATTTATTATTTATTTTGAGAGAGAGAAAGTGAGCAGGGGAGAGGCAGAGATGGGAGGGAGAGAAAGAATCCTAAGCAGGCCCCATCTTCTGCACAGAGCCCAACATGGGGCTCGATCTCACAGACTGTGAGATCATGACCTGAGCCAAAACCAAGAGCCGGATACTTAACCTACTAAGCCACCCAGGTGCCTCTGAGGTCTTAAGCATTTAGATCAGAGATTGGGGAGTCTGAGTTGGCTAGAACTGTGAGGGAGAACAGTGACAAAAAGAAATGGTGTAAAGATAGAGATCTGATGATTTGCAAAGGAAACCTCTTGAGTCATTGGCTGAGTACAGATCTGTGTGTGCAAAGGATATAACTTCAAGAGGCTGGGAATAGAACCATTGAAAAGACCAAACATTTCGTGGGTATTGTACAGGGTAGGAACATTTTGCTTTACCACTGGCTATAATGAAGAAACTTAGAATATGAACAACAGGTAGCATCTTTCGTAGCTATAGTGAGGCTGACTGAGTCCTAGACTAAAGTCTGCAGTGGGCCTACTCCCAAAAAGCTAAAAGGACACCGAGGATGAAACTAATCCTGAATATTTAACTGCATGCCGGAATAAAGTCCAGCATTCTTTGAAAGAATGAAACCTCATCTGTCATTCAGCCGTGTAAATTTTACAATGTCTGGCGTCTTTACCAGGGATGCAAAGTAGCAAAAAATACAATTCATAGCAAGGAGAAAACTGAAATGATAGAAACAGACCTAGAAACAATATGTTTGATGGACAACAACCTGAAACAGCTATTATCAATATAGTGTTCATGTCTTGTGATATAAAGGAAAATGGAAGATGTAAAAAACAAAAACACAAAAAATACTCAAGTTGAACTTGTAGAGGTGAAAAAGACAGTAACTGAAAAGTACATTGATTAGGATTAACAACAGAAGAGATCATTATTGATTTAAAGAAAAAAAAAGCCCAGTGAAATAGCAATAGAAGCTATTCAAACAAAAGCATGGGGACAAAAAAGACTAACAAAATCAAATGAACAGAGCATGAGAGACCTTTGGAACAGTATCAAGCAGCCTGATATTTATATAATTGAAGTATTACCAGGGCATAGGGTGGGGGAAAGGGAGAAAAAAATGTAACATCTAAAAGTTTCTCCAAGTTTGGTGAAATTTAAAACTTATAAATGTTTAAAAATAATAGGTGAGGAATCATAAATGAAAACCACATCATAATTAGAGTGCTGAAAGTCAATGGTGACAAGAAAATCTCTTTTTAAAAAATGTTTACTTATTTATTGTCTGAGAGAGAAAGAGGGCATGTGCAAGTGGAGAGAGAAAGGGAGACAGAATCCCAAGGTGGCTCCGTGCCGTCAACACAGACCCCTATGCAGGGCTTGATCCCATGAACCTGGAAGATCATGACCTGAGCTGAAATCAAGAGTCCTACACTCAACTGACTGAGCCACCCGGGTACTCCAATGTCAAGAAAATCTTAAAAGCAGCCAGAGAGAAAAGACTCATTACATAGAAAGGAACAAAAAAATAAGATTAGGAGACTTCTTGTGCACTATGAAAGTAGAAGGCATGAAAGTAGAAGGCATTTCTTTCTTTTTTTTTTTTTTTTTTACAAATAGTTTATTGTCAAATTAGTTTCCACATAACACTCAGTGCTCATCCCCACAAGTGCCCTCCTCCATGCCCATCCCCCCCTCCCCCCACATCCATCAGTCCTCAGTTTTTGTCAGCATTCAAGAGTCTCTCATGGTTTGCCTCTCTCCCTTTCCCCCACCATTTCCGCCCTTCTTCTCCCCCTTGTTCCTCCGTCAAGTTCCTCCTAATCCTCCTATACGTGCAAACATATGATATTTGTCCTTCTCTGCCTGACTTATTTCGCTCAGCATAACACCCTCAAGGTCCATCCATGTTGCTACACATGGCCAGATTTCATTGTTTCTCATTGCCATGTAGTATTCCATGGTATAGATAAACCACATCTTCTTGATCCATTCATCTGTTGATGGACACTTAGGCTCTTTCCATGTTTTAGCTATTGTGGAGAGTGCTGCTATGAACATTGGGGTACATGTGCTCCTATGCCTCAGCATTTCTGTATCCCTTGGGTAAATTCCTAGCAGTGCTATTGCTGGGTCATAAGGGAGTTCTATTGTTAGTTTCCTGAGGAACCTCCACACTGTTTTCCAGAGGGGCTGTACCAGTTTACATTCCCACCAACAGTGTAGGAGGGTGCCCGTTTCTCCACATCCTCGCCAGCATCTAGAGTTCTCTGATTTGCTCATTTTAGCCACTCTGACTGGCGTGAGGTGGTATCTCAGTGTGGTTTTGATTTGTATTTCCCTGATGAGGAGGGATGCTGAGCATCGTTTCATGTGTCTGTTGGCCATCTGGATGTCCTCTTTGGAGAAGTGTCTGTTCATGTCTAGAAGGCATTTCTAAAGCACTGAAATGCAGACATCTCTAAAGCATTCAAAGAAGAATGACCTATTAAACTTTCTACACTCCCATGAAAATATCTCAAACACGTAGGTGGAAACAGATATTTTCATACTAAAAAGTGAATAGGGGCGCTTGGGTGGCTCAGTCAGTTAAGCGTCTGACTTTCGCTCAGGTCATGATCTCGCGGTTCGTGGGTTCGAGCCCCGCGTCGGACTCTGTGCTGACTGCCAGCTCAGAGCCTGGAGCCTATTTCAGAGTCTGTATCTCCCTCTCTCTCTGACCCTCCCCTGCTCATGCTGTCTCTCTCTCTCCTAGAAATAAATAAAAATATTAAAAAAAAAAAACAAAAAAAAACCTAAGAGACGCAACTCAAAGGGAAAATATGCAAAAGTCTTAGTGAAACTTCATAAAAGGTATCAAAATGGCTAACAAACATAAAACTGTACTTAACTTCATTATCAGAAGGAAATACAAATGAAATACAGGATGCTATGAACATACCAGTGTGGCTAATGCAAAAAAGCAGATAATATCAAGTGATGGCAAGGACATGGGAGAACTAAAACCTTATTATCCTTTCTAATGGAAATGTAGCTTTGGTATGATTTCCGGTAATGTGTTTGGTAGTATCTATTAAACCCGAAAAAACATATATACTCTAGGACCTATCAATTCCATTTCCAGGCAAATGTCCAACAGAAATGTACGTCTGTACATTCACCAAAACACATGTAAAGGAACGTTCCTAAGAGCACTACTCATAATTCCTCCAATCTGCAAACATCCAGATGCCCATGAACAGCTGTGAATAAGTAAACAGAGGTATATTCATATGATGAGCATGATACAGAAATGAGAATTAGCACATTACTGCTGCTCAGCAAGGTCACGGATGACCCTCACAACATATAATGCTGGACAGAAGAGGCAGGACACCAAAGTACTCCCTGAGTCTGACTCCATTTCTATAAAGGTGGAAACCAAACGAAAACTTAGGCTAAAAGTGCAGAGAGTGGGTGAGATTGGGGACTAGGAGTGATGCATAGGGCACAAAGCAGAATGGACACCACTGGTTTGACCCAGGAAATATTTACAAAATGTTCTTTTTTGGTCAAAATTTGCCAAGCTATACATTTATCTTCAGTACAGTTTTTGGGCATTACGTCAGTTAGCTATTTTTAAATATTATATGTATAAATGTGTGTGTATATAAATGTAGAAAAGTGTGTGTATATAAACTGTTAATATTTACCCTGAGAAACTAATCTGTGTATCTGCACACTAAAGACTGGAATTCCATAAAAAAACACCTGGTATTCCATGACCATTTAAAGATACATGACTTTCATAGAATTCTATTGATTGATATCAATGATGGCTGTTTTTTTAAAATATTTGTTTATTTTTCAGAGAGAGAGAGAGAGAGAGAGAGAGAGAGAGCACAAGTAGGGAAGGAGCAGAGAGAGATAGGGAGAGAGAGGGAATCCAAGCAGGCTCCAGCTGAAAAGAGGATTAATAAACTGGCAAATAGGTCAATAGGAAATATCCAGACTGAAGCATGGAGAACAGAAGACATGGCGCCTACAGAGAAGCAAGTAATTGGAATACGGGAGGGGAGAAGATATGGAATGGTGCTAAAGGAATATCCAAAGAGATAATGGCCAAGATTTTTCCAAAGATAATGGAAGACATAAAATCAGATTCATGAAAAACTGTGAGCACCAATAAGATAAATTAAAAAACAAAACAAACACTAAGCCCCCACAACTAGCATCATAGTACACCAATAAAAACCAAAGGTAGAATATCTCAAAAGCAAAAATAAAGATATGATCTTCAAAGAAGCAACAGTAAGACTGAAGCTAACTTTTCAACAGAAATGACAGAAGTCAGAAGACACGTAATGACATCTTGAAAGTTCTGAAAGGAAACACCTACCTACAATTCAATACCCATGTTAAAATATCCTTTAAAAATAAAGACAAAATGGGGGTACCTGGGATGCTCAGTCAGTTAAGCATCTAACTTCCACTCAGGACATGATCTCACAGTTCATGAGTTCGAGCCCCACACTGGGCTCTGTGCTGACCATGTGGAGCCTGCTTGGGATTCTCTCTCTCCCTCCCTCTCCCCCTCGCCTCACTCCTCCCCCACTTGCACATTCTTTCTCAAATAAATAAACTTAAAAAAAAGGACAAAATGGCATTGTTTCCAAGCCAAAACACCTGACAGAATTTATCTTGAGCAAAACTAAAACAAGAAATAACAAAGAACAAAATTCTTCAGGGAGAAGGAAACACAAGAAGAAATGAAGAACAACAGGAGTGGCAAATATGTGGGTAACTCTAAATGAGTAATGACTGTAGAAGATAGTGATACCATCTTGTGAGATTTAAAATACAGCTGACTTTGAACAAGGGTGTGAACTGTGCCGGTCCACTTACACAGGGAAATTTTTTCAATAAATAACATATAGTATTTCTAAGTGTATTTCCTCTTACGATTTTTAATATTTTTTCTCTAGATTACATTGCTATAAAAAAACAGTACATAATCTATAGTACATACAAAATGTTTACTTGATGGGCGCCTGGGTAGCTCAGTGGGTTAAACATCTGGCTTCGGCTCAGGTCATGATCTCACGGTTCGTGGGTTTGAGCCCCGCATCGGGCTCTGTGCTCGCAGCTAGCTCAGAGCCTGAAGCCTGCTTCAGATTCTGTATCTCCCTCTCTCTCTGACCCTCCCCTGCTCACGTTGTCTCTCTCTCTCAGAAATAAATAAAATATTAAAAAAATTAAAAAACAAAGAATAAAAAACCCCAAAATGTTTACTTGACTGTTTATGTTAAGTGAGGCTTCCAGGCAACAGTAGGCGGCTATTAGTAGTTAACATTTCTGGGGAGTCAAAATTTATGTGTGAATTTCTGACCGTGTGTGGGGTCGATGCTGCGTTGTTCAAGGTCAACTGTAATGTAAAATTAAAATGTGTGAAAAAACAAAAGATGCAGGGAGAGCAGTAAATGGAGTTACAGGCTTCTAAGGTCAAGCCCTGCCTAAAAAATGGTGGAAGTAGCAATTCATACTAGATTCTAGTCAAGAATCCAAAGCATGATCTTTAGGGCAATTTCCAAAAGGATAATGAAAGATCTGTAATTAACAAGGTAATGGGGAAAGACAAAAAAGATTAATTCAAAAGAAGGCTAAAAGAGAGACTGACACACAGACACAGACAAGGGAAAAGGACCGTAAAATAGATGGGATGAAAGGAAACAAGTAGTAAAACTGTAGTCCTGAACCCACGTATTTCAGTACGATTACATTAAACATAAATCTAGATTTTCTAATATATAGGCAACTATTTTCAAACTGGGTTTAAAGCACATGTTCAATTTAATAATTGAAAAGCTAACACCTCTGGAACCACCACTCAGGTAGACACATTTTATATAATCAGCATCTCAGAAACCCATGTGCCTCTATCCTGTATTATAAATCTCTTTCATTAATAGAATTTGTAGTGCTAATTTGTGTTATTCTTCAGATTCACCATCTAGCCTTGACTTCCTACATAATGTTCTTTTTTTTTTTTTTTTCTGGCTATATTTGACCTTCATTTGAATAGAATCCAGACATTCCATGTTTTTATGGGAGTAACTCATAGTGTCACGTGTGTTCCTCATTTCCACTAATGAACAGAATTCCACTGTGTGGATTTACTGCAATTTATTGTTCTGGTCAACCGTAGATGGGCTTTTTTTCCTTCTAGTTTTTGACTATTATGGAAAATGCTAATAAACATTCCTCTACATATATCCTATTGCACATTTAAAGAGTATGTTTCAAAAGACGGGACTGTGAGGTCAAATGATAGTCAGATCTTCTATATTTCTAGATTAACGCCAAATTTTTTCTAAAGCATGATACCAATTACTCTTCTGACAACAAAATGTTAAACAAAATCAATTCCTTTATTGCAAAACCTCTCCAGTACATCTGGTGTTGTCAGAGTTTTAAATGTTTTACTTTTCCTTACCTGATAAGAAATGGTATCTCATTGTGGCTTTAATTTGCATTTCTCTGATTACTAATGAAGATAAGCACCTTTTCATATGTTTATTTAATGGCCATCTGGAATTCCTCTTTCCTGAAATACATGTACAAGTCTTTTGCCCATTTTTCTTTTGTATTATCTGGCTTTATATTCACTGAAGTTCTTTTATATATATACCCTGGGTACTAGTTCTCAAAAGGTTCTCTTTGCTGTCATGTGTCTTCTCTAACTTGATGGCCTATCTTCTCACTAAAATTATAGTGCCTTGAGAGAAGAAGTTTCTAATTTTAATGTGGTACATTCAAAAAACATTTTAGTGTCATCAATTTTTTATTGTATTGCAAAGGTATTTGTGTCTTAAGAAATCTTTCCTTATTTGAAGTTCACGGAGACATTCTATAGTCCCTTTTAAAAGCTTTAGAATTTTCCTTTAGCTATTTAGTTCCTTAATCCATGTGAGACTGATTTCTATGTATAGTCAGATATAGGGATCCAATTTCTTTCATATTTCTCTCAACAAGAATAGCCAAGTGCACCAGTTCCTAAGTCCATCATTTCCCAGATGAGGTGCCACATACTGTCCATCACACATCACATACACACATGTGCACAGGTTTCCGGATTCTCTGTGACACTGCTCATTTGTCCATCACTTGTCAGTATTTCATTATCCTCAGCACTGCAGTTTAGTAGTGTCCTGACACGTGGCGGCAAATTCCTTCCTTTTTGTTTCTCTAGTTGATGGATATCTTGAGTCTCTTAATCCACTGCATTTACACACAGATTTTAGAATCAAATCATCTTGTTGAGTTCCATAAAATTACACATGGGGGAACTGACTGAAATTGCACTCTATAAATTAATTTGAACAAAGGTGAGAACATTCTATAAATACTGTGTTGCACAACCCCTACACATAGGACATCTCTCCACTGAACTTTTCTTTAATCTCTCTCATGGTTTTGTTAATTTTCTTCCGTTATTACATGTCTTAGTGAATGTATTCCTACTTTAGCTAGTGCATATATTTGGTGCTACTGTATTGGTATGGTATCTTTAAAAAATATCTTTTAATTCTCTAATTGTATCAGATATCCAGGAATATAAATGATTTCTTATACATCTGAAATGGTCCATGTTGCTAACCTCTTATTAATCCTAATAACATATCAGTAAATTACATTGCATTTCCTACATTATATACCTACCCCAGTCATCCAAAGATAGTAATAATATTTCTCCATTCTTTTTAAATCCTCTTTATTTTGACCTCTTTTTCTTTCATTAGCCAAGAGATCCAGTATAATGTTAAAGTGATGGCCATAGGCATCCTTCTATTTTGTATCTCAAGGGAAATACTTCTAATATTTCAGCATCAGATATGTTTTGGGGTTTTTGTAGATATTCTTTATCAGATTAAGGATGTTACCCCCCTATTCCAAGTTTGCCAGGAATTTGTTTTTTATTCATAAACAGGTATTTTGTCAAATCTCAAATCCTAATGACTCTGGTCCTGGCAAATTCCATTCACTGAGTTTTTTACTGTCGAACCAACCTTGCGGCATTCCTGTGACAAACTCAGCTTCTATAGACTGTTGGGCTTGGCTTGCTAGTATCTTCTTTAGGATATCTGCATCTATCCTGTGGGTAAAAGTGGACTGTAGTTTTCCATTTCTGTAAAATGTTAAAATTGACTTTGGTATCAGAATTACACTAGATTGTTGTATCTAGTCTCAGAAAATGAACTGAAGTATTTCCTCTTTTTTTTTTATTCTTTGGAAGAATTTTAACACTGGTGTTGTTTCTTTCCTCAGTGTTTTCTAAAACTCACCACTGAATCCACCCATCAGGGTAACGTTACACACATTTGTTAGCATGGCTGCCTGGACAAGTTCCATAAATGGCAGGTTCTCCCTTTGTTATAGAGCAGAAGGTAGATTGTTCAGATCATAGAAAAAGCAGTTGACAAATATGCCATATTGGTCTACAAAATGCTTTTTTAATGGGGTCTTCACTTTTCAACTTCTCTCATTAGCATTTTTCTTTTTAGTCACTTGACGAGTTTCAGCACGCACGTTAAGAAGTGGTAACAACTGGGGCACCTGGGTGGCTTAGTCGGTTAAGCATCCGACTTTCGCTTAGGTCATGATCTCGTGGTTCGTGGGTTCGAGCCCCGCGTCGGGCTCTGTGCTGACTGCCAGCTCGGAGCCTGGAGCCTGTTTCGGAGTCTGTGACTCCCTCTCTCTCTGACCCTTCCCTGCTCACGCTGTCTCTCTCTCTCTCTCTCTCTCTCTCCTAGAAATAAATAAAACATTTAAAAAAACAAAAAACAAAAAAGAAGTAACAACAGGGGCATCTGGAGGGCTCAGTCAGTTAAGCGGCCGACTTCCACTCAGGTCATGATCTGGCGGTTTGGTGGGTTCTAGCTCCGTGTCTGGCTCTGTGCATTGACTATGCAGACCTTGCCTAGGATTCTCCCTCTCTCTCTCTCTGCCCCTCTCCCACTTGCACTGTCTCTCTCAAAATAAATACTTTTAAAAAAATTAAAAAAAAAAAAAAGGAGCGGTAACAACAAAGATTCACTGAAATGGAATTCCTGCCTTCAAAAACGAAATAAATGCTTTCTTCATAGCAGCTTCCTGGCTCAACACTAAAATGAAGGCCTCATTATCATGGAATATTAGAGTTTCTTCTGGATGTAAATTCCCAAATACCAAGAATCTACTGCAAATGGTGTAGATTTGTGATGCTTCTCCTTCACTGTGTCATCTCCTTGAGTATGCGTGGTTATTTGAGGGAAAGGATGTCGTTCCTCAAATAATGGCCATCCTTTAGTTAATTTATTTTTGGTTATATATTTGTGTCCACTTAAAAGCTGGAGTATAATTTAAAATGTAAAAGTAAAACCTTAGGACATTTTAAGGAGTTAATGTTTAGAATAAATAAATATCATAAAGCTCCCAAACTGTTCCAAATCACCACAACAAAGTAAAGAATTCACCAAAGTGCCCCCCCACCTCCCACCATCAATCTAGCCCGGAATCAGAAATCATTTTCTTTGTTAAATCCAATGATTTCTTCCCTACCAGCTCCAAATCTTTTAGACTAGGTCAGGGGTTCAGGGTCTTGGATGGTTTATTTAGACAAGTAAGTTAGCCTGTCCATTCTAATTTGAAGTTACCACAACACTGCTTTCAACCTCAAGGAAACTAATCATTTTAGGCACTGTTTCCCCACTCTTACCTTCCTACCCTTACTCTCCTCTGTAATTTTTGTAAGCCACTGTTTTACAGGACCTTGACTCTTCCATGTATAGAACACAAACCGTGGGAGTGATCAAGTGACCACTCTGACCCTCACACTAAAGCTGGAAAAGACCACAAGGGAAAACCCAGTCCCCTAGTCAATTCTAAACTTTACTTAGTTTTTTTGTTTTTTTAAGTAAACTCTACCCACAATGTGCGGCTTGAACCCACTACCCAGAGATCAAGTCACATGGTCTCCCGACTGAGCCAGTCAGGTGCCTCTAATTTAGTAAAAACAAACCATGTATAACAACAATGATAAAAGGCCTGAGTCATCAATTCCGTTTCTTCACAACAGACAAGAATGAATCTGAACAATTTAAGCTGTTTTATGCTTGAGAAATGTATGTTTACCAGCACATACTTACATAAGTATGGATTTTTATAGAAATGCCTACCTTTTAGAAACAGCATCATGTTCTCTTAAATTAATCTTTTCACTCGCATTTTCTGAAAGGTTAGAAGGCTCAGAGCTCATAGAAGTCTTTCTTTCATCTGGACTGCTGATGCACTCTGGATTCTTATCCAAATTCGTCTTTGAATTTGTAACCTGTTAGTTGGGTGAGGGAAAAGCAGTAAAGGAAGTGGAGTGTTACCACTTGTATTCTTCCCAAATTGACAGGTAAACTTTCACTTGGAAAATGTTCTCAAAATATTCTTGAATGCATATGGCAAAACATATGTTAAGTTATATGTATTTCAATGGCTAATGACAACAATGGCAGTTTCTCTGCCAAAATGAATTTAAAAACTACTTCTAAGAAATAAAAACGATAGTTAACAAATGAACATCTTAGCTTGAGGGGAAAAGAAAAATAAATACCTAAGTACTTAGACAACATTTTATGCCTACTAGAATACATTTTAGGAACTCAGAAACAAACTTTAACAAGCAAAGTTTTACTTTCATTATATTTCTAACAATAAGTGAAAACCAGAAATAAATCAAATTTCCAACTTGTTCTTCCAGCTGGTGAGTTTTGCTTAAAATGTGGAAGCTGAAGCACTTAGTACATGCTTTGGTTGAGAAATTGCAGTATTTTTTTTTTAAAGTTTATTTTGAGAAAGAGAGAGAGAGGGAAGAAGAGAGAGAGCATTTGCTGACAGTGCAGAGCTTGATGTGGGACTTGAACTCACAAGCTGTGAGATCATGACCTGAGCTGAAGTTGGACACTTAGTTGACTGAGCTATTCAGGCGCCCTGAGAGCTTGCAGTACTTAAAATATTTGTGTTTGTTGGGGCGCCTGGGTGTCATTATTCACCACTATCAACCACCACGGCAAAATTAACACAAAAGTGACATTTATTGAACATTACACCCAACATTCAAGTGTACATGGAATATTCACAGGAAAATGAATATTCATGAAATATTCATGGAAAAGCATATCTTGGGCTATATATTAAGTGTTAATAACTTTCAAGACTGATATTTTACATGGTATGTTCTCTAATCAAAATAATTAAATTAGATATCAATAAAAATGATACAAGGGAAGTTAGAAATTATTTTCAACTGATGGAAAACAAAGGTACAGTACATCAACGATTATAATCTCTGTAGTTAGAAGTGCAACATCTAATCACTGAGAAGGCGCTTAGAAAATATTTAGAAAAAGCACTGCTTAGAAGGAAATTTATAGCTTTAAAATGTTTTCTGGGAGAAAAAATATTAGAAAGTAATGTTCTTTCTCACTTAAGAAGCTGGGAAAAGAAAAAATTATATCCAAAGTAAATACAGGGAAGGAAATTATTTTAAAAAAACAACGGAAAAGAGATTAAGTAACAGAGAATTAATAAGATTTTTACTTATTTATCTTCTAACGCAATTTATTTAGCGAGAGAGAGACCAAGAGACAGAGCATGAGCAGGGGAGGGGCAGAGAGAGAGGGAGACACAGAATCCGAGGCAGGCTCCAGGCTCTGAACTGTCAGCACAAAGCTTGATGTAGGGCTCAAACTTACGAGCCATGAGATCAGGACCTGAGCCGCAGACACTCAATTGACTGAGCCACGCAGGCACCAAGAATTAATGAGATTTTTAAAACTCTAGCAAGATGGATCAAGAAAAAAAGAAAACACGAATTACCAGTATCAGAAATGAAACAGAGGGCATCACTACAGACCTACGAATATTAAAAGGACAAGAAAATTTTGTCAATAATTTGTCAACACATTCAACAACTTAGATAAAACGGTCACATTCCTTGTGAAGGTAACTTACAAAACTGATATGAAAGAGAAAAATGTAAATTGCCCCACACCTCTTAAAGAGTTGGTCTTCCTATAAAGAAAGCTCTTGCCTAAAGAGTCTTCAGAGATGGATTCATTCAAACATTTAAGGAAGTAATAAAAGTTTTACACAAATGTTCAAAAAACAGGGGAGGGAATGCTTCCCAATTCACTTACTGAGGCTAGCCTGCATAAATACAATATCAAAGAAAATAAAGACACTACAAGAAAAAAATTCAGTGAATGTACACTGAAGATTAGATTCAAATTTTATATAAAAAAATATAAACAGATACGAAACTCCAATGATACCCTTGCTGAAATACTTTAGAAGTATACACTGCAAAGTGTATTTTGATGCAAAATACATTAGTATTTGAGAATGCGACAAATATAGAGATGGCTTAGGAGATGGACTGAAAGATATATGACACAAATCAACATATTAAAATAGTAAAGGTAGAATTTAGGTGCCACGGATACAAGGGTTCACTGTTACATTTTTTCAACTTTGCTGTAGTGTATGTTTTAAGTTCTTTATCATGATAATATGGTGGGGATGGGGGCAGTCTAGGCAATTACAATTCACCTTTACTCAATTATTTTACTTTTTTATTTTATTTTATTTTACTTTATTTTATTTTTTACCTCTTCACTCACTTGATGAAAGAAATAATAAGGGGCATTTGGAGGATACCCTGGAGGGTATCTTCTCCAGAGAGAGCATCATAGGAACATTCTAAAAACAAACGTATTGTCTTTAAAGCTGACATTTGCTTTCTTAAAATCCAACTACCTATAATGTGGGTCATTGAGATAATTAAAACTCCTATATGTTCATACCAACCTTACAGTCTGTATTATTGGTTAATACATTTGGTTCCAAGCAATTCTTTTGAGATTGCAGTATTACTTTAATACGTCTCTGAAGTTTGGATATTTTTGCCTAGAAGAAAAAGAGGAAAACAAATCTGAAACCAGAGTACAAAATACTATATAGGGATGGAGGGAAAACTATGTATTTGCCAAAGCAGTCTTATAATACTTAGGCATCCACTCAGATAAATGAGAAATTCTTATATAAGCAAAGATTTAAATCATGTTTGATGCTGATATGCTATTTAAGAATGTAAGATAAAAACGCCCAACTTCTAGCTGAAGCACAATAAAACTAATGTTGGCACAAACACCAACCAGGCAAGTAACATTAGAAAAGGAGAACAAAACAAAAACCCTCAAACGGTGTGAAACAGGCTCTACAAGCTCCAATACAGAATATATTTTGAATTAAAAGAAACTGCTTATGTATTAAGTCTGTCAATTGACACAAAATTACTGACAACAGAATAATATTCCTAAAAGTATCTAACAAGGGCCAATATTGCTAATAGATTCTATTGCCCATTGATCTTAAACAGGTACAATCTACATCTCTAATCAACACGATTCATGTAAATAGTATCACAAGAATTACTCAGAAGTAAATTCATATATACTATACATGAAAACGCATATATACTATATATAAATTCATACATACATATAGTATACATAATATAGTATATAAAGCTTGTGGTCAAGGATCAGATTCGGGTCTACTTTATGGTCTCCCTTTCCTAACGTGTAAAATATCACCACATTCTACTTCCAAATTAAATCAAATGAAATTAGAAACTTACGAAGAGTTCATCAGCTATTGCTTCATGTTTATTCCTGCACTGTGTCTTCCCAATGCGTTCAGTCAATTCTTTCAGTTTGTTATCAAATAGTTTGTAACTTACACTATTTATCTCCTGTCGAATCAAATGTTTGACCTAGAATTAAAACAACAACAAAACACCCCGTGTTTCACATTTAAAAGCAATTTTATTTTCTACTCCTTAAGAGTGCCTGGGGCACCTGGGTGGCTTAGTCGGTTAAGCATCCAACTTCGACTCAGGTCATGATCTCGCAGTTTGTGTGTTCAAGCCCTGCATCGGGCTCTGCTGACAGCTCAGAGCCTGGAGCCTGTTTTGGATTCTGTGTCTCCCTCTCTCTCTCTGCCCCTCCCCTGCTCGGACTCTGTCTCTCCCTGTCTTAAATAAATATTTAAGAAAAAACCCAGCTTTGTTCTTTTCTGGATTTACTGTAACCAATAAAATATACTTTTTTCATATTTTTATGTTTATATGTATATCACTATAGGGGTAAGTTTTATAGAAATTTGAATATCAAATTTAGCCAAACATACCCATAATATGGATATGTTAGAAAAAATTAAATTTATTCTCCCAGTGCTAATTTTAGTTTCCTATAGTTTCTGCTAAATTCCATAATACCTATTAAAGGAAAGGTAAAATGCTATATCCCATTTATATTTTTTAATAAGCATAACTGACACCTGTATTCCATAAAAAGGCTCTCCACTTGTCTGAAAACCAGAGTCCAGTGAACGTGGTTGGTTGCTCTGTAGCAGATATGAAGCAAATTATGAAAGTCTGAGCCTTGACCCAGCCATTAACAAGCTATATGACCTTTGGGAAGTCCCAGCGTCTCAGCTTCATTTTCCTTGTCCACATACGGGTAGGTAATACAATGGTGAATGAGTGATGCTCACAGGATTTTTATAATACAAAAGGCTAATATGTGAAAGAGCTCCAGAAAATAGACAACAGTGAATTGACATAAAGGAAATAAATATGCAAGATAATCCACTTTACTTGCATAGGTTTTTTTAGGGGGTGATTTTCCTATTGTTAAAATTGAAAGAGGCCAGGAACAATTAGGAACAACCAATGCTGTTGGGCATAAAGCATATGAACAGTCTGTAGTAGCTATCACATAAAACCTTAATGCATTTCATTGCCTGGCTGTTTTTTAGAAAACAGAATGGCCTATTTTCAGGAAGCATAATTAATCTCAATGCCCACTGTTATGAATATATATATTTTGTTCAACCATATATATTTGAAACATCCACTGTACTTTTTTGAATTTGTAACCCTCTGTAAGCTGCTTTCATAACACAGTAAGTAGTCTCTTTTAATAATAAGACCTGTCACGATACACTGAAGGTATTTATTGGTAATATTTATATTTTTCCCCTAAATTCTTGCTTCTTGGTTGTCCGAAATTAGAACATAGCTTCTATATTAACTCTTTTATGCTGGTATCATCTGGATGATACTCTGGTATTTTATTTGATTATTCCCAAGGTTTTTCTTTCATATTCAACATTACTCTTCAACATTATCATCCACTTGATTTTTTCTGTAATGCTTAACATTTCTTCAATGATCTTCTCAACATTAGGTATAACTGTCATGTTTACTTTCAAACTGTTAAGTATTTGATTAAACCAGTAAGTGCTCAAAGTATGCATATTATGTAAATAAGTGCTCAGAAACACATACTATTTTTCC
Organism: Hyaena hyaena; assembly: GCF_003009895.1. NCBI lineage: Eukaryota > Metazoa > Chordata > Mammalia > Carnivora > Hyaenidae > Hyaena > Hyaena hyaena. Next base: position 1,903,774 of record NW_024080870.1, on the reverse strand, counting down.
TGACAGGCGTTACCTGTTACCCATGTGTGGTTTTTATGGGTTTCTCCATGCCTGCCAGTTCAATGGCTGGGGCCAACAGGTAAAGCTCATGGTTTTGGTTTTTGTTTTTTTAATTAAAAAAAAATTTTTTTTTAAACTTCATTTTTGAGAGTCAGAGAGAGACAGCACAAGCAGGGGAGGGTCAGAGAGAGAGGGAGACACAGAATCCGAAGACAGGCTCCCGGCTCTGAGCTAGCTGTTAGCACAGAGCCCGACACGGGGCTCGAACCCATGAACCACGAGATCATGACCTGGGCCAAAGTCAGACGCTTAACCAACTGAGCCACCCAGGTGCCCTGGTAAAGCTCATGTTGAGATGATCTTGGAGAAACTATCTAAATGCCTTGAATATGGAAATACTGTTTTGCTAATAAGTGGAGACGACACAATGTTTGCGTACCTTCCCTGGTGACCAAGAATCATTATGGGACATTTGTTAACATCACAGATTCCTAGGCCCTACCCCGAATTCACCAAACAGAATTTCCTGGAAAAAAGGCCTGGAAAGCTGTATAATTAACAGGCACCACCAGTAATTCTTAACACATAAGTGTGAGAAAAGAGTAGCCTAAAACAACAGTCTTCAACTATTAGTGAGCTCAATAAAAACCACGATTTAAATAAGTAAGTTTTCCTGGTGATTCAGATTGAGGCAGACACTTAAAACTTGGTTATTTAAAAGGACCAACTGCCCACCTACGGGTGATTACTCTTGGTTAGAGTGGTGATGTTCCTCATAAAGAAGGAAGATGTAATAACCTCCACCAAGTACCTCATAAATGTCTTCTGTTGATGGTAATGTGTCCAAAGTTATGGTATCAGTTGGAAATCCTAGGTATCATTTGCAAATGGCAGCCAAGGTTGCCTAAAGATTGGAGAAAGACTGGCAATTGTGCATTTCCAATCTGCCTCAACTTCCTAAGATGAGGAACTCCATTTATCTATGGGTAGATGAATAACCTGGACTTTAGAAGAAAAACTCCTCCACTTCACCAATTTAATTGAAATCAATGAGGCCAAGATCCTTAAGAATCTCAAGAAAGAAGAGTCAAAAGCTCTGGGACTCTCAGGCAAGAACAATGTCAGAATGGTAGGCCCTATTCCACTGGGAATCAAACAGGAAAAACAGATAGTTATGGTTTAGAGAATTAACTGTTTGGACAGGAATTAAAATATCAAGTGATAAAGGGATACAGGTATGTTGTTCCAAAGGGACACATGCACCCCAATGTTTATAGCAGCACTATCAATAATAGCCCAAGTATGGCAAGAGCCCAAATGTCCACTGATGGATGAATGGATAAAGAAGATGTGGTATATATATGCAATGGAGTATTACTCAGCAATCAAAAAGAATGAAATCTTGCCATTTAAAACTACATGGATGGAATGAGAGGGTATTATGCTAAGTGAAATTAGAGCAATATATCACTTGACTCATATGAGTACTTTAAGATACAAAACAGATTAACACAAGGAAAGAGAAGTAAAATATAAAAACAGGGAGGGGGACAAAACGTAACAGACTCGTAAATACGGAGAACAAACAGAGGGTTACTGGAGGGACTGTGGGAGGGGGGATGGGCTAAATGGGTGAGGGGCTTAAGGAATCTGCTCCTGAAATCATTGTTGCACTATATGCTAACTAACTTGGATGTAAATTTTAAAAATAAATTTTAAAAAATATGAAGTGATGGAAAGATAGCTATTTAGAGAAAGGTAAAAGGAGAGTAATTAGCTAACACCCGAGATATCTCTGAACAGAGTGCAGGAAACTTCTGGCAGTGAGATGGAGAAAACCAGACAGCACTCCTTAAAGCTCACTTGGAAGGACCATCTTCTGTGCCAACTCAGACCAAGTGCTTTGTGAGACAGGTAACAGTAAGGAATGAAAACTATAATCTTTCCATATCAGTGAAATCAAAATAATTCAGATTAAATTTCGTCCTTACATGTCCTTATCAGAACTTACTTCTAGGGGTGCCTGGGGGGTTCAGTTGGTTGAATGTCCCACTTTCGTTGAGGTCATGGTCTCACCCCTCGTGAGTTTGATCCCCGCGTCGGGCTCTGTGCCGACAGCTCAGAGCCTGGAGCCTGCTTCAGATTCTGTGTCCGCCCCCTCTCTCTGCCCCTCCCCTGCTCTCTCTCTTTCTCTTTCAAAAATAAACAAACAGTAAAAACAGACAGACAAAACAACAAACTTATTCCTAAATTCAACTACTAATCATTGGGAATAAGACACAGCTGGAATCCCCAACCTTTTTCTTGAGCTAGATCTATGCTTACCATAATTCTGCTACCCCTTTCCTAAAAATAATAGAGTATGTATATATATATTTTTATGAGTGTTTCCTTTGGTTTTCCTGGAAGAAAAGACCAGGTAGAGAGGGAAAAACTGCTGACTGGCTTTCATGCTGGCTCTGCAGGAGTCTTTCAATAAGGTTTCCATTCATTTATTATGTGAATATTTATTCATACATATTCCATTACAGTTGACAGACCTTAATCTACCACATGACGACTTTTAGTTGAACAATTCCAGTGGTAGTAAAACAGCAAAATATGATCGTTAACGCTGGTCCTCATTACAGGACCTATTAAAATCAAAGCTCATTTGGGCGCCTGGGTGGCTTAGTGGGTTAAGTGTCCGACTTTTGCTTAGGTCATGATCTCGCGGTTCGTGGGTTCGGGCCCCGCATCGGGCTCTGTGCTGACTGCCAGCTCAGAGCCTGGAGCCTGTTTCAGTCTGTGACTCCCTCTCTCTCCGACCCTCCCCTGCTCACGCTCTCTCTCTCTCCTAGAAATAAATAAAACATTAAAAAAAAAAAATCAAAGCTCATTACACTTAAACTCAGAGTTGATCAGATGTAGGTAACTGTGGAACAATGAAATAAAATGGGGAACAAATGAAAGTGAAACGTGCACTTGACGATGCTGTACAGCAAAGGGTCAGATAATGCAACATATCTGTGTAAACCTGGAAATCAGCTCAAGAAAACCTGAATGCAACAGGACTTTATGAGGAGATTTCTGGGTTGTCAGAGACTATGACGTGGTGGTCAATTGTGATAAGGTACACAAACAGCTGTAGCTGCAGATCTGAGAACCCCAAGACCACTATAAGAGAGATTGAATTATTCAGCAAAGCTTAAGGTCATGCAGTGTGTGACTTTCAAATAAATTTAAATGTAATATGACTAAAAAGTCCATTCTCTTTCTTCTACAGCACTCTACCTACATACGATGCTATAGGGCTATTTTCAATTAATTAGGGATGTTCTGGTAATGTAAACAATTACCGTTTCCCTAATACTACCATGTGTTGACTCTGTTTTCATATACCACCTCTGCACAAAGTGACCATCACCTGTACTACAAATTATTGTGGAGATCAAGTAACTTTTACCATTTTTTTATTCATCAGAAGTTTCTGAAGCAAATATATAAGCCCCAATTTTTTACCTGTTCCAGAAACGCTGTTTGCTTTTCCAAAGCTACACAAATATTTTCATTGATTTGCTCTGAAGTTTTGATGCGCTTAACAGTTTCTTTGTTTTCCGGAAAAATCCTCTTCTTTTGATTATGGCCTCGGGGAGATGGAAAGATCAGAGGTAAAACTATTCCTTCTAAGAAAGGAGACAAGGGAATTCTCTAATCTAGTGACCAAAATGTGATCAAGGCAACATTTTTTAGCAAATGTAATTGTATAAAAACTTCCGACAAACAAATCCTTAAAGAAAAAAAATGATTATGTTTTAGAGTCTTAGGTAGGATTCTCGTCTCAGATACACCTTCCCTCCAACCTTATTTAATGCCTATTAAAATACCAACAAAAACTGAATTATAGCATTTAATCCTCTAGTTACTTAAGTGCTCTTCCAGTATTCTTATAAAGTTACTTAGGCAGCGTGACATATTTTTAATATGTGATCCTATTATTATTTATAAATAATTTTAAATCTATCTTGTTAAATGATCACTATGTAGCCTAGACAGGAACACAAATAAAATTTATCCTACAAAATCAGTTTTTCCTTAAATTTCATTAACCTACAAAACAACCTACTTCTAATGAAATTTACTTTTGCTTTTGATTTTTGTAAGTCTAGAACATCAGTGGTTAATTATGTGACGTTTTTTGGTCACTATATACACACACATATGTATATTCTTGTGTGTATATATCCTTATTATCTATCAGCTTATCTTGGCATATGATTTGCAAGTCAATTCTATGGAAAGAAATGAGTTCACCAATGATTTAAAATATCACTCTTGCAACTAGCCTCCTAAATTAACCTAATAAATAAATCTTCAAAATAAGAAGAGATGGAGGAGTACCTGGGTGGGTCAGTCGGTTGAGCGTCCGACTTCGGGTCAGGTCATGATCTCACAGTTTGTGGGTTCAAGCCCTGAGTTGGGCTCAGAGCTGTCAACTCAAGAGCCTGGAGCCTGCTTTGGATTCTGTGTGTGTGTGTGTGTGTGTGTGTGTGTGTGTGTGTCTGTCTGTCTGTCTCTGTCCCTTCCCTGCTCGTGCTCTGTCTCTCAAAAATAAACATTAAAACATTAAAAAAAAAAAAAAAAGAATAGATATAGTGAAATAAACCAAACAACTGCCTTAAACCACCTTTTGGTTTTTCTGTACTCCTTCTTTGCCAGTATTTATTTCCCTTTGGATATGGAGAATACTCTTTCCTCTCCTCACCCTAAATGGTTCAGAAACAAGATACTCTAAAACAATTATTATCATCATTTACTTTTCTCCTGACTATATGTACTCTATTCTTTCTGCATCTGAGGCTATAAAAAATCCTCCAAAAGGAAAAGGACTAATTTCTCCAAAAGAGGCATAAGTATACACTTACTGTTATTACTATCCATGTCAAGTGCTGACAGCCACGTTGAGTCTACATTTTCACTATCTGAAATGCTGGAGTGACAGGTTCTACAGGATTCGTCACTTTTCAAAATGTCAGCAGGACAGTTACTGGAGATGACTGAATTCACCAACGTAGGTATTTTATCAAAAGGAACAAAATGAGTTTCTGAACTTAAAATGTGACCTTGTCTTTCATCATGTGACTCAGAATTGGAGTTTGTTTCTGAATGGGAAAGGATCTTGTTGATTATCTCATCATCCAAGGTGCTGTTTCCTGTAGACTTTGGTATGTCAACCACACCACTCAAACTGGACGGACAACAAATGGAGTTCATAGTACAATCCTCTTCACGTTGTTCAAAATAGGACATTGTTACATCTGTCTGACATTCAAAATGACTTTTTGAAGTGTTTTGTGAATCTTTTGTCTCCTGTGTAAAGAGTTTCCCGGAAGATTCTATTGTTTTTGTTGGCTTTGGGGAAGGGCACACAACTTGTTCTTCAATGTATTCCGATCTTGTTTCTGAATCAACAGTTTCTAATGGTTTTGTAACATTCTGACACAATACTTTACTTTTCGGTGAGCATACTGAATTTTTGTTAGAGTCCAGCAAGGAAGCAGCATTTTCAGACCGTCCATATTTGCTACTTATGGCACCGGTATTTGAATTCTGATTACCACTTGACATATTACTATTCCCAGTTGCTGTTTTCAGTGCTTCGACATTCTTTGACCTACTCAAGATTTCTATTTGCTTCCGGCAACTTGCAGGCATTGTTTTTTTGGCTTTTAGTATCTTCCGCTTACTTCTATCTGGACTTGCCATCTTTCATACCCTAGAATTTAAAATACCATATTTAAGTACTTCTCTCTAATAGACAAAAGCTTATTTATTTGGAGTATTAAAATTATGTTCAGACTATCTCTGAAGATTTAGATAATTATATTTCTTGAAAATTACATCCATTTTCATCTGTCACTGTAAATGTACAAGTAATTTTAAACTTTTTCTATAACTCTAAACTATGTAAACTCAAACTTTCTATTGCCAGTAAGCCTCTACTTGATACTAAGCCTGATAATTTTATCTGGCCACTTTTTGTGGTATCACCTTATTGCCGTAACTATTAAAGTCTGGTTTCAACAATCCAGACAGGTCATACTTTACATAATCTAAAGACTGAATTGCATTTCTTCATAAAAACAAAACTCAATGTTTTGCAAAGAATTTTGCACTTTCCCCACATAGTAGCACCTTCTTAAAGCCTTCCTAATGTTCAAATTTCTAAAATAAATGGTACCGTGGGAGTAATTCCCAATAGTCAGGAGTATAACATAAATGCTAAAGATACACAACATGATGCCAGTTCAAACAAGAAAGCCAATTTCGGTTTCTTAACAATTATCTCTCATAATTTAAGAAAAATCTACATAGCAGAGAAAAAGATCTTTGTGTTTCTCTCTCAGTATCTACATCAAGTCTGATCTAAACTGCAAGTAGGTAAATGGTTTAAGGGAAAGAATTCCACCAAGTGACCAGGCAGTCAAAGGCATAATAAAAGCAAAAGAATATATATATATATATATATACATATATATATATACATACACACACCTGGGCATGATGGCCCAGTTACCTAGCAAACTATAGAGAACTTATTAAACTGAAAGAATCTAGGGGCACCTGGGTGGCTTAGTGGGTTAAGCGTCCGACTTTCACTTAGGTCATGATCTCGCGGTTCATGGGTTCGAGCCCCGCGTCGGGCTCTGTGCTGACTGCCAGCTCACAGCCTGGAGCCTATTTCAGAGTCTGTGTCTCCCTCTCTCTCTGGCCCTCCCCTGCTCATGCTGTCTCTCTCTCTCTCTCCTAGAAATAAAGAATAAATAAATAAATAAACTGAAAGAATCTGCGGCTTTATAAGGCACAAATAACACAGTCAAAACTCCCTAAATAATTTTTTCATTTGCAACCTTATTCTTAGTTGAAGCTTTTGTTTATCTTTTTTATTATGATCAGGAACAGTTCCAGGATTTGTGAGACCTGAAGGTTGAGGTGAATAGTTATTTAGTAACAAGAAAAAAAAATCAGAACAAATTGAAATAAAAAAAACTCATGTATAAATAAACACCACAAAATCCAGAAAAAATCACACACTCATTAATCAAGGGCCTGATACAATAGATCCTGTTTTGCCTATCTATTTGCCTCTTCATGAACATAATTTTTGCAGTATTTCCCATAGAGAGAATGAACAAACGAAGGCTTTCTTCTAGAATGGTTAATTTTTTTTTTAAATGTCTATTTTAGAGAGAGAACACAAGCAGGGGAGGAGCAGAGAGAGAGGGAGACACAGAATCTGAAGCAGGCTTCAGGTTCTGAACTGTCAGCACAGAGCCCGACGCGGGGCTGAACCCAACAGCTGTGAGATCATGACCTGAGCCAAAGCTGCAGCCCAACAGACTGAGCCACTCAGGCATCCCATTTTTAATTGATAATCACGATGCATAAAACAATCAGCTTCATATAAAGACATACTTCTTGTTGATACTGCTACAGCTATGTGCCCTATAAACACAAAAATTCTTATTTCAAAGGCAGAATTCCTATCAAAAATGAAAACAAAGTATGGTGAATTAAAACAAATTTTAATGTTTATTTTTGAGAGAGAGAGAGAGGAGGAGCATGTACGGAGGAGGGACAGAGAGAGGGAGACACAGAATCTGAAGCAGGCTCTAGGCTCTGAGTTGTCAACACAGAGCCCGATGTGGGGCTTGAACCTGCTGATCATGACCTGTGTTGAAGTTGGATGCTTAACCAACTGAGCCACCCAGGTGTCCCTATGGTGAATTTTTAATTAAATATGCTGTATTATTTTTCTAAAAAAGAGAGAAGTTCTTTTGACTGGAAATCCATGAGAACTATATCCTCTACTTACATTTTTAAGCATGTGGTAATTGGAAATTTTTTTCCTGACTGCCTTCTGGCTTCATAAATTTCAATTCATGGCTTCTTCACTCCTCACATATTTCAGGTGCCAGGCACTGCAGACCACATTCCCATCACAATCTGGCCAAGAGGCAATAATTACCTACACTCAAAAGTGACTATGAACCACAAATGTATCCTATTAAACACCCACACTAAGGTATCCCTAATCACAAACCGCCTGAAGCTATTCTACTGCCAGGTGACACAGAGGTAAGGAGACATCAAGATGAAGAGAGACAGTAGTCTTAAATGATTACAGCTGAAATATCTTATTTTTATAAACCTTAAAAAACTTCCAACTCTGTGAATACGTTGCTATGGCCCTTTCTCAGGGCCTTTAGAAAAGGCCCAACTAGTGAAAAGCCCTGAAAACTTTGGGGGAAATATGCCTCTACATGTGATGCATACAAAAGGCATGTAATATCCATTAATTATGAAGTACAACAACTTGAAAATACTGAATATCTTTTGGGGTGTCTGCTGGCTCAGTCAGAAGAGCGTGTGACTCTTGATCTCGGGTTTGTGTGAGTTCAAGCCCCACACTGGGTGCAGAGATTACTTAAAAAAACAAAATACTGAGTACTTTTGAACCACCCCCCATTCATTCAATCAAGTACTACCAGTAACTTGCATTTACCTAAGTTTTCCCATACCATGCCTCCTCCTGGTTACTCATTCTAAGATAATTCTTTACCTTAAATTTTGAGTTTATACTTCTATTACTTTTCATAAGTTTCACTATAAATGTCATGTGTAAACAGTAATTTTGCTTTTGAGCAAACTATAGTTTTCTAACACTTGTTCCTTCATGAATACCCAAGACTCATCCATGCAATTATATACAGCAATAATTTTTACATTTTAGTGGCATTATAACAAAACTTGTTTATTTACTTCTCTATGAAGATATGAATCACTTCCAGTTCTCTTTCTTAGTAATACTTGTTTCAAGGTGCATATCTGTAAAAATTTTTTGAGTGGATCTGTTGGGTAGCAGTTAAGATACGAACACATGTTCAACTTCCCAAGATAGCCAAATTATTTTCCAAAGCAGGTATACCAATCAATTGCTCTAAGGGCAATATATGAGAGTTTCTACCATCCACATCACCTCAAGCCTTTGGTATTTCCAGACTTAATTTTTACCAATCTATCTGTCTACAGATATGTATCTGTCTTTATTTGCAGTTCCCTAATTACTAGCATCTTCTTATGTTGATTGGCTATACAGCTTTCCTTATCTGCAAAATTCCTGGTTATAGCTTATTATTTTTTTGACTGGGCTTTCTCTAAAGCTTATTTATTTATTTTGAGAGAGACAGAGACAATGTGAGTGGTGGAGGGGCAGAGATGATCCCAAGCAGGCTCTGTGATGTGATGTCCCCACAGAGCCCAAAATGGGGCTCAAACTCATGTGACATAATTACCTGAGCAGAAATAGAGAGTGGGGATGCTTAACCAACTGTGCCACCCAGGCACCTTGGGTTGTCTTTTCTCATTTACATCTTAAGAGAACTTATTATATTACTAATAATAATCCTTTGTCAACCATTTGTTGAATGAGTTACAAACATCTTGGATCTTCCTAACTTTTATGTTGACAATTTTCTTTCTTTTATGGTCAAAGTTTAATCTCTGTTGAGAAATCGTTTCCTACCCCCAAGGCCGCACTGGTGGTACAGAAGCCTTCTTCGTATTAGGTTATCTCAGGACATGGACCTGTACCATGGGTGCGTTAACTATAAAAGTACATAATATAAATGCATACCTGAGTGAGTATACAATAGAGATACTTGCTCAGTATTATTTTTAAAGTTTTTGAACATGAGAAGATGGGTCATTAATTGTGCAACTTGCTAGTTGATAAAACTTATGGCACTAAAGAGACCTAAATCACCTGGAAAACCTCTGTATCAGTATGCTTAGGAAAAAATAATACTGCCAGTAAAAGGCTCAGTAATACTGCCAGTAAAATTTAAGTACTGGTAACTGCCTAAAAGGTAGACTATAGTTTACATGTTGTAAACAGTTTTAGTGAAATTTATTATAAAGTTTAAAAAACGGTCTAATTGGGGGAATCCCTGCCATCACCAGAGCTCGATTGTCTTCAACCTCGAATCCTTTGCTGTCAAATATACTGCACTGGACACACACCATTGGAGCCATGGTGCTGTCTGCAGCACAAGGTTGGAAAGAGAAGTCATCTGTATTATCGCTAGTTTTAAAGACCTTTCTTCTGTAATTTAAGTCTGTAATCCATCTAGAATTGATTTTACAATGTTCTGAAAGGACGGAATCTAATTCATGTTTCCCTCAGGCAACTAATTAATTGTTGGACAGTATCCTGTTAATTTTGAGCTTTAAATATAATGCCTCTTTTATTTATCTGACTTAACTCCTGCTGAACATACTGTTGTTCATCCCATCAATTTTAGATGTTACTTGTAAAACTTCAAGTATTTTAGTCTAATGGATCTTTTAGTAGAATTTAATCAAATTACATTTAATATAAATGCCATTAAAGCTTTAATTTATGTTGTTATGCCTTTCTGATTTTCACAGCTTTTTGCTGTTATGTTTTCCTTTCTGTTATTTGTGATCTCCATATTATGCTTCACTATGAAAATGTCTCTATTTTTTAAGTTCTACCATGTGTTCCGATTACATGGATTCTAGTATATTTAAGTTTTCCAAAAGCATTTCAGCCAATGTTTTAGAAACCACTGAAGTACAAAATAAAACAGTATTATTTGAACATACATTATTAAAAAAAATATTTAAGGGGTGCCTGGCTGGCTCAGCTGTAAGAGTATGTGACTTGATCTCTGAGTTGAAGTTCAAGCCCAACACTGGGTATAGGGAGTATTTAAGAAGTATTTGAATTTTACATCCAAGATTTTACCCTACTTTAATGTTATATATACTTTCAAGAATAATTTTGGATATTTACATTCTGCTTCAGAGCCAAAATTGGCTATTATGAATAAATCGGCTATAAACATGCATGTGTCAGTTTTTGCATGGACATGTTTTCATTTCTCTTGGGCATATGCCTTTATGGAATTGCTGAGATATACTGTAACTCCATATTTAACCTTCTGAGAAACGCTGTTTTGCAAAGCCTCTGGACAAATTTACATTTACACCAGGAAAGTATGACAGATTTCGTTTTAGTATCACTTCTTCAACACGCACTATGATCTCTTTTCTAATATACTCATCTTGGTGAGTGATGTGGTACATCATTTTCATTTTTATTTTCCTGATGGTTAATAATGCTTATTGACCACTTGTTTATCTTGTTTATTCAGATCATTTTTCCACTTTAAAATGGGGTTATTTCCTTTTTTTATTATTGATGTACAAGAGCTCTTTGTATATTCTAGATTTCAGTCCCTTTTCACTTATGACTTGAAAACTTCTCACATTCTGTAGGCATCTTTTCAATTTCTTGATGATATGTTTTGAAGACTTGAAGTTTATATTTTTGATATGTTCACTTTAGTTTTTTTAATTCATTGCTTGTGCTTTTGGTGTCACATCTAAGGAATCAATGCTTAATCCAAGGTCATGAATATTAACTCCTGTTTAAAATTTTTATAGCTTTAGTTCTTCAATCTATTTTAATTTTTATACAGTGTGAAGGGGATACATTTATTCTTTTGCATGTGGACATTTGTTCTAACACCATCTGAAAAGGCCATTCTTTCCCCTACTGAATTGTTTTGGTACTCTTGTCAAAAACCAATTAATTTAAATTTTTTTTTAATGTTTTATTTATTTCTAGGAGAGAGATAGAGACAGCATGAGCAGGGGAGGGTCAGAGAGAGAGGGAGTCACAGACTGAAACAGGCTCCAGGCTCTGAGCTGGCAGTCAGCACAGAGCCTGATGCGGGGCTCGAACCCACGAACCGCGAGATCATGACCCAAGCGAAAGTCGGACGCTTAACTGACTAAGCCACCCAGGCGCCCCAAAAACCAATTAATTTAAATGTTAAGGTTTATATAATGGTTCTCAATTTTATGCCACTGACCCATAGGTCTTTCTTTATGCCAGTACCAGAATCTCAACTACTATAAATTTCTGGTAAGTTTTAAATTTAGGATGAGTCCTCAACCATTTATTTTTGGGTGGGGGAGGTGTTGTTTGGGCTGAGTTCCTTAAATATGTATATTAATTTCAGAACCAGATTAACAATTTCTGCAAAGAAGCCTACTGGACTTTGATAGGGATTGTGTTGAACCTACAGATCAAGAGATCTATTCAGGGAATGCTGCTACCTCAATTCTACCAAATATTCTGATCCATAAACATGGAAGTCTTTCCATTTTTTAGATCTTTAATTTCTTTCAAAAGATTTTATAGCTTCTAGAGCTTTGCAGTTCTTTTCGATGCTACTGTAAATGAAAATTTTTCTTAATTTCATTTCTGGGTTATTCATTGCAAGTATATGGAAATACAACAGAATACTGTATATGGATCTTCCCTGCAACATTGTTGACCTTGTTTTTATCTCTAGTTTTTTAGAGGTTTCTTTAGGATTTTCCACAAATAAAATCCTGTCATATGTCAGTAGTTTTATTTCTTCCCTCCCTGTCGTGATGCCTTCTATTTCATTTTCTTGCCTATCCCGACTAGAAGCTCCAGTACAATGAAGAACAGAAGTGGCAAGAATAGATAGCCTCTGTAGATTTTTCACAGATGTCCTTTATCAGGATAAGGAATTTCCCAATTATCTCTACTTTGTTGAGTGTTTTTTCATAAAGGAGCATCGGATTGTCAGAAAATGTTTTAGCCTCTATTAACATAATCATATGGCTTTGTTCTCCATTTCACTCATACATTTTTATATTTTTGGATTTAAAACCAACCTTGCATTCCTGGGATAAATCCCACATGGTCATTCTTTCTCTGTGTTGCTGGATTGAGATTTTTAGTATTTTGTTGATGAATTTTTTATCTATTCATAAGAGTTCTGTAGTTTTCTTGTGATGTCTTTGATTTTGTTATCAGAGGAGTACTGGCTTCACAGAATTAGGGAAGTGTTCCTTACTGTTACATTTTTTAAAAAGAATTTGTAAAAAATCGGTATTTTTAAATGTCTTGTAGAACTCAACAGTATACCCATCTGTTACTGGACTCTTCTTTGCATTATAATTCAATCCTTTTAGTGGTTTTAGGTCTGTTTCAATTTTCTATTTCCTCTTGAGTCAATTTTGTTCATTTTTGTCTCTTTAAGAATTTATCTATTTCAACTATTTGACGAGTTTTTCTAGAGTATTCTCTTATAATTTTTTTTTTAACTTCTGGAAGGTCAGTATTAAGGCTGCCTCCTTCATTTCTGATTTCAGTTATGTAAGTCTCTTTCATAGTCAGTTTAGGTAAAAGTTTGTCAATCTTTTTGATGTTTTTGAAAAACAACTTTTGGCTTCCTTGATTTTCTCTAGTTTTTATTAATTTCATTAATTTCTACCTTACTCTTTATTATTTCCTTCATTCTGCTGACTTAGGTTTAGTTTGCTCTTCTTTTTGTATTAAGGCTAAAAGTTAGGTTATTGATTTGAGATCTTTTTCAACACTGGCACCCATCACTACAAATTTTCTTCTAATAATTGCTTTAATTTCATTCCAAAGTTTTGGCATGTTAGATTGTTTTAATTTATTTCAAAGTATTTTCTAATTTCCTTTGAGTTCATCTTTCACCCATTGGATATTTAGCAGTTGTTGTTTAATTTCCACGTAGTTGTGAATTTCTCAAGTTTCTTCTTGGCATTGAATTCTAATTTCGTTCCACTGTGATCAGAGAATCTACCTCATTGACTTCAATCCTTTTAAATTTGCTGACATTTGTTTTATGGCATAGTATGTTTATACTAGAGAGTACTCTACGTACATGAGAATAATGTATTCTGCTGTTATCTTGTTGAGTGTTCACAAGATGTCTCTTAGGTATAGTTGGTTCATATGTTATTCAAATCTTAATGGTCTCCTACCCAGTTTTCTAATTTTTTTTAATGTTTTTTATTTATTTCTAGGAGACAGAGAGAGAGAGAGAGACAGCGTGGGCAGGGGAGGGTCTCAGAGAGAGGGAGTCACAGACTGAAACAGTCTCCAGGCTCTGAGCTGGCAGTCAGCACAGAGCCCCACGCGGGGCTCGAACCCACGAACTGCGAGATCATGACCTAAGTGAAAGTCGGACGCTCAACCGACTAAGCCACCCAGGCGCCCCTCCTACCCACTTTTCTATACATCATATAAGTGCTGTAGTGATCTCCAACCATTATTTTTGAATCGTGTATTTCTCCCTTCAATTCTTGTCGATATTTGCTTCATATATTTTGGTACTGTTATTAGGTACACGTATAGAATTGTTATAAATTCTGGAGAGAACAGCCCATTTATTATAAAATATCTCTCGGGGCGCCTGGGTGGCTTAGTTGGCTAAGTGTCCAACTTTGTCTCAGGTCATGATCTCACGGTCTTGGGATTTGAGCTTACAGCTGGCTCAGAGCCTGGAGCCTGCTTCTGATTCTGTGTCTCCCTCTCTCTCTGCCTGCTCACATTGTCTCCTTCTCTCTCTCAGAAATAAATAAAACATTTTTAAAAATTTATACTCTCTACTAGTAGTATATTTTGTTCTAAAACCTATTTTGTCTGAAATCAGTATAACCACTCTCTTAAATTTTTTGCACGAAAAATCTTTTTCTATCCTTTGATTTTCAACAGATTTGTAGCTTTCAATCTAAAGTGTCCCCTTTAGACAGCATATAGTTGGATGCAACTTTCCCTCCAATCTGATAATCCCTATTTGTGTTTGTTTAATCCATTCATATCTGACATTAATACTGATAATTCGATTTATGTCTACATTTTATTTTTTGCTTTGAATATCTCACATCTTTTGCTTCTCTATTCCTTCAATGTCATAGGTATTAGCTTAAAATGCATTGTAAATGGTATTTTAAAATTTCATTTTTCTGCCTGTTACATAGAAATATAATCAATGCCTTAATTGATCACATCTCCAATTCATTAAGATTCACTTGTTTGAATTCTCTATGTAAATAATGTCATGAATTTTTCTTGCTGATCCTTGTCTTTTTCTTCTGATCTTATGCATTTAATAAGCCTCCAGCGTAATATAAATAGATATGCTGTTAGTTTCTCTCATTATCAAACTTGGACAAGTTGTGGCATATCAATATATCACCACTAAATATGATATTTGTAATAATTTTTAGAGATAAACTATATTGGATTAATTACCCTTCCATTCCTAGTTAAGATTGTACCAAGGATGGGTTTTCCATTTAATCAAATGCCTTTATCTATATAGATGATCATATAATCTCATTTTTTCAATTAATTTGCATTACATTGTTTGTTTAGGAATCTTGTATCAATGTTATGAGAGAGAATAGTCTATAATTTATTGGGTTTTGATAAGATTATAGTGGCCTCATAAAATTTGAACATCTTTTCTATTTTCTGAAGAGTGTTTGCAAACGGTATTACTTCTTCCTTAAATGTTAGAAATAATTCACCATAATGCCACCTAGGCTTGGAGTTAGCTTAGTAATAAAGGTTTTCAATTATAAGACACAGAAGCATTCATATTTTCTTTTTTTACTTTTAGTTCTTCCCCTTTCAACAGAATTTCAAATTTGTAAAGTTCTTCATAATATTCTCTAATTATATTTGTAACATCTATAAGATTTGTAGTTTTTTCTTTCCTTTTTAAGACTGGGGGGGAACAGCTCAGACCAGGTTCAGACTCTGTCTTATCATGCATACCAGCTTCTTAGCTCATCTGGGCAGATGTCAGGGCAGTGAGTGAAGTCAAAGTACATGGGCACCCACAGGACCTAGAAATTGGTTTTAGAGCAAGCCTGGCTCAGTGGTCCAGCAGGCTGAAGTCACTCTGGTCCTTGACTGTCTAACACGTGCTTCTATCTGCTGTTGTGGCTGCCACTGCTCCTTCCTTGTCCTTGTAGCCAGTCAGGTTGTCACTGAGGCTGGTGTAGCGTTTCCATTCTTGATATTAGAAATGTGGATTTTTTTTTCATCATTCTTACTGGAAACTTATCCATTTAATACTTTCGAAGCACTGACTTTTGGCTTTCTTGGCTTTCTATTGCAAGTAGTGCTTACTTCCTGTTGCCATAATTCCATTTTCTTCAGGCTTGATTTGTTGCTCTTTTTCTGGCCTGAGAAGAAAACTCAGATCTTTAATTTTCAGCTGCTTTCCTCTCTTCACTTTTTGCATCTGAAGCTATAAAACCTTCCTCTAGTTCTGCTTTAGTTGAGTCCCATACATTTCAATAAACTGATCTTAGTTTTATCATTTGGTTCAAAATACTTCCAATCACTGTTATCATTCCTTCTATGATCTGTGGGTGATTTAGAAACAGTGATTAATTTCCATTTAATTGCGGATTTCCTATTTATGTTTTTGTTGAAATTTCACTTAATTGCACCATAGAGAATATCTTCCAAAGTGAGTTATCTTCCAAATGATGTTTGTCGAGGCTAGGTTAATGGTCATTTTTTGAAAAGTTCCATGTATACTTGAGCAGACACTGTATTCTAACACTGTTGAGTGCAATGTTGTTATATGTAAATGCCAAGTAGTTCGGATGTTTTCAGTTGCACTGTTCACAATCTTCCAGCTATTAAAAACAGTGATTGTGGATTTGTCCACTTCTTTTGACTTAATCAGTTTTCTTATATAGTTTGAAGCTGCGAGTACATAGAGTTGAGTTTATTTTCCCTATGCCTGCTGATGGATTGGTTTTCTTCATTATAAAATCTCTTGCAAAGCTTCTTGCTCCAACAGTATCTTAATACATTACAAACACTAAATAAACACCAACTGTATTTTTTAAAAATCCACTGAACCAAACTTTTACCTGCCCTTTACTAAAAAGTAAAACTTAAAAACCAACCAACCTGAACTAGGCTACATAACCTCTTCAAGGAAATATAGTTCAGAGCCAGCATTTAATCCCATGACCTTAAAGATTCAAAGAAACCTTGTATCACAAGTACAAATCAGATAAGAAATTTTGAAGAGAGAGTTATCTTACGGGCTATACAAATGGTCAACATATTGACAAAACTTGGCCAACTTGTGCCAGGTGACAATCTCATAATGAGCATGACCTAATTACTACTCTAAGTATGGTCCATGGACCAGCTGCACCACCCACCTTCTAAGTGCTAGCAGAATTCTGCTTTTATTTAAAAAAAAAATTATCAATGTAAAACCTTAATATCAGTTATACAGTGCTCATAATGAAACGTAGTTGCCTGTCAGCACTCCTTAATGCTCAGTGGCAATCAATTTTAATATAACAACCTTATTATATTTAAGTATTTTTATTTTTTTTTCATTTTTAAAAAAAATTTTTTTTTATGTTTTATTTATTTCTAGGAGAGAGAGAGAGAGACAGCATGAGCAGGGGAGGGTCAGAGAGAGAGGGAGTCAGAGACTGAAACAGGCTCCAGGCTCCGAGCTGGCAGTCAGCACAGAGCCCGACGCGGGGCTCGAACCCACGAACCGTGAGATCATGACCTAAGTGAAAGTCAGACGCTTAACCAACTAAGCCACCCAGGCGCCCCAATATTTAAGTATTTTTAAATATGTTCACACTATTTCCGGAATTACAAATTCTAGCAATTATCAAGTTCCTATATATTTACAAATGAGATTTAGCTCTTTCCTACACCCTACACATTTTTTAAAATCCCATTTGTAGCTAAATCAATATATTTGTTAGAGGCAAATATTTTCTACATAACCAGGTAGATCATCACTGTCAGCATGGAGCCTGATGTGGGGTTGGAACTCATGAGCCATGAGATCATGATCTGAGCCAAAACCAAGAGTTGAATGCTTAACCTACTGAGGCACCCCCAAAGTCATATTTAAAGATCACCTCTTCAAAAAAGCCTTCCCCTGGGGCACTTGGGTAGCTCAGTCTGTTAACATAGGGCTCTTGGTTTAGCTCAGGCTATGATCACATGGTTCAGGAGTTTGAGCCCTATGTTAGGCTGTGAGCTGAGAGTACAGAGCCTATTTGGGATTCTCGGTCTCCCTCTCTCTCTGCCCCTCCCCCACTTGGGCTTGCTCTGTCAGGAAAAAAAATTCAAACAAAAAGGCCTTCCCTCAAGATTACGACTTTCTTACCTGAAGAGGCCATTACATATATTTTGTTATAAGCTTTGAGGGCAGAGATGCGTCTTATTTTTATATCCTCAGCAAGGCAGCTTTCATACAGCTTTACAAAATGCTGCTTAAATGTGTACTTCACTTATAAAAAATTAACCTAGAGGGGTGCTTGAAGTGTCCGATTTTGGCTCAGGTCATGATCTCATAGTTCTTGAGTTCGTGCCCTGCATTGGGCTATGTGCTGACAGTTCAGAGCCTGGAGCCTGCTTCAGATTCTGTGTCTCCCTTTCTCTTTGCCCTTCCTCCACTCACACTCCATGTGTGTGTGTCTCTCTCTAATAGAAAGCCAACCAGGGTTAGTCTCTCCCTAATTAAAGTACCAAAATGGGCCTCAGCAATTTTTGCCATAGGGAGTTTGTAAGCTATTTCTTACCAGCAGCACTGTATACAGTATAGTCTCCGAAGTGTATTAATGGTACTACATTTAGTAGTTACCTACAGTGCATCTACACAATTAATGGTTGGGTGGCTCAGTCCTTTAAGCATGGACTTCAGATCAGGTCATGATCTCATGGTTTGTGGGTTTGAGCCCCGCATCAGGCTTTCTCTCTCTGCCCTTCCCCCATTCACAGTCTATCTCTCTCCTAAAAATAAACATTAAAAAAAGATTTTTAAAAATGGTTAAATTTAGTAAGATCAGTCTATGAACATCCCTTGTATCCCAAGAAACTTAATCAGGAGTTCAAAAATTCAAACTAATCTGGTTATCTCCCCTACCCAGAGAGTCTTAGTTATTTCTCTCCAAATATTGCCTGACTACAATCTTTTCTGTCATTCAGACTGGTAAAGCTCAAGAGCGAGAAGTCACCGGAGTCTACAGTAATGTATTTTAAAGGTATGAGTCAAGGTTTAATTAAAACTCAGAGAACAGAATATTTAAATGATGTAAGGCGACAGAATAAAACAGAAAACAGAATATAGTTCTTTTTTATACTTAATCTCAATGAGAACACTGTACACTTAAAGTTATAAAGTTTATTTTTATTTGTAACTATCCAATATATTACTTAAAATCTGATTACATGAAATGAAATACATCTGTACACACCCGCTATGAGCAAATTCCATGATATACAGAAAAGATGCGGGGTCACGTATTTCCACACCAGAATTCAAGATATTAAGTAGCAAGGAAATACAGTGGACTGAAAGCAGAGATGATGTACAAAAGTCAATAAGGTAAACAGAGCAGAAAATTAAGATGCACCTAGACACACCGGTTCTTAAGAGCCACAAATCATTTCCAGGTTAAACACTGTTCCTGCATTTCTGTTGACGCAGAAGTCAGTCTTGGCATGTGGTCTATACAAATCTGCAGATAAAACTGAGAGTTTAGATTCATTTGATTAGGGTCACACTCAGCATCTCTAAAAACCCTACTTTAGGACAGACGACCAACGCATAATTCCAAGCTGAATTCAGTGTCGTTCTTGATTCAGAGGCTTCATTCTACATTTTTAAAAGCTCTCCGTGACATAAATTATCTTTACCTTGACTGTTCTTCACCGTTTGTTTCGCAAATAACTACGTCGCTGGTCCCTTTGCTGGCTACAAATAAATACACAAGCGTGTCACAAAAACTGTTACTAAATCCTGCACTGGAGTTAACAGTCTGCGTACATGGACAGGACGCAAATTCTTCCGTTTTCCTTCTAAGGGGTTGGAATTATTCGGTAGGCTTCTCTTTCTAGATCTTGGCCACACGTTGGTCTTCAGGGCCGTGCACACGAGCCTGTCCCAGAGCCAGTAACGGTTGCCGACCCCTAACGTCAGAAGCGTTGTCTTCAACACGGCCACACCGAAACACGGCCACACCGAAACGCGGGAGAGGTCAAGTTTTCCAACTACCGCCAGGCTGGGGTCCGAGAGGCCAAGCAAACTAAGGGCTTCCGCTCTCTAGCGCGCACATCCTTAGACTTGGCCAAAATGCGGGGAGGCCGCAGATCAGGTTTCGGCCGGAAGAAGAAAACGGTCTTTGATACGTAAACGTAGACATACCCGTTTGTAAGCGCGCCTAACAGGCGGAGCGCGTGCGTGGGCGTGAGAGCCACCTCCGCGAGGACTCGGCGGCAGCGTCCCGGGCAGGTGTCCGGCACGCGTCTGCGCCCCGGGGTCGCAGGTGGCCCCTCCGTCCCCAGGCCCACTTCCCAACGCCACGTCTCGACGGCAGTCCCCCCGCCGCCCCGATGCTCCGGCGCCGGGCACCGCCTGCCCCCGCGGCCCCTAAAGTAGTCCCGCCAGGCCTCGACCCCGTACTTACTCGGAAGGATAAAACTCTGCGGCGGGGGCGGCGTACCTCCGCAGCCGCCACTCCCACCCACGCGGGCCGCCCGAGGCCCCGAGCGCACGCCGCTGCCGCCTCCCGCCAGGGGAGCGGCCGTGGCCCCGTGCGGGCGTCCTCCCGGCGCCGTCGCAGCCCCGGCCGCTCTGCGGGCGCCTCTCGCTCGGCCCCGCCGCCGCCGCTACGGCTACCGCCCCGCTCGCGCGGCGTCCCCGGGCTTCTGCGCCGGCCCTCAGAGAGGCGCGGCGCCGCGTAACCGCCAACCCGGCCAACCGCCGCTCGCGCGGGGCTCTCACCCAACCGCAACGTACCTACGGCGGCGCCCCGCCAGCCGCTTTCCTCAACAGAAGACCGACGAACAGTAACCGCCGCGCCCAATAACTCTTCCCGCGCCGACCCTCGGAGGTAAGTCGCGCGCGCCCGCCCCCGTCGGGCTCCGGGCCAATGGCAGCGCGAGCCTGCGGCGGCCCGGCCAATCGGGGGCGTCCGGGGGCGGTGGGCGGAGCGAGGGGGCGGTGACCGAGAAGTGGAAGTCTGCTGCGGGGTGCCTCAGGCTCGCCGCGGGAACGCCGGTTCCTGTCACGCAGTCGTCCTTGGCAGCCGAGTGGCGGAGTCGGTCGGTGGTTCTGAGTGACTCGCGCGACACCGTAGTTTTCTGAGACCTGTGACTCGTGAAACTTTATAAAAACCTATTGTAATCTTCAGAATATTGCCTTTAAAATTCATTTATCTGGATTAAGGAGTTTTTGGACGACTCCTTAAATTTTGCGACCCAGGAGAGTGGGCTTGGCCCACTTGTGTTCTCTTGAGTTTCTTAAATTGTCCGGGGCCCTGCCACCCTAGAGTGCGTCCGATTTCACGAGGCAGATGATGGCCCTATTTGTGACTGCTGTGTGTTCAGTCAGTTCTGAGTGCCCTCTCTGTGCTCGGTCAAGGGAGCATAACCATCAGTTTTTCGATAAAGCCTCATCGCCGAGGGGACAACTTCTTGCCTTGTAGTAACTACTAGCTAAGAGGAAAATGAAGCAAGAACGTAAGCTCCAGAAGCCTGGGTCATGAACGGAATGATGTACTCTGACACAGTTGGTTCCCCAAACCTAGAGGGATTTGCACAAGCCGGGGGGCAAAGGGGGGGAGTTGTCTATTCTATTAAAAAAATAGTATTGACCTTTTTGTTGGTCTCAGACGGTTCAATGGAATTTTCCAGAAACTTCTAGAAAAGTGTCTTGTGAATTGCAACACAATGAATGCAGAAGCAGGAGAATCCAAATGTCTTAAGTCAGACACTTAAGGAAATTGGCAAAAATGTAAAAAACACCAATCTTTGCACACGTTTTTATGTTTTGTTTTGGAAAATATTTTTTTATTTTTGAGAGACAGAGAATTGGGGGTGCAGGCAGTGGCAGAGAGAGGGAGACAGAGAGGACCTACACTGACAGCAAGTGAGCCTGTCATGGGGCTTGAACTCACAAACTGAGATAATTGAAGTGTCTAACTAGGGTTGCTGGGAAAAAGAGAGCGTGTGGGAGGCTCGTGAATTGGAGCCAGATAAGGAATATGGATTTAATTCAGTCAACAGTAAGTAGCCTTTAGAAATATGTCCATTTAGGGAAATAGTATATTCTGCGCCACAGCAAGAACTATGGTCCCACTCTATGCTGTCTGTAAACGACTCAGCTTAGATCTAAAAGACACAAGCAGGTTTAAAATAGATAAGAATAGATATCCCATGCAAAGAGTCACCAAAAGAGAAGTGAGGTGACAGTAATAATAGCAGACAAAGTAGATTTATAGTCCAAAACCATTGCAAGAGACAAAGAAGGACGTTATATATTGATAGGACACTCCATCAAGAAATACAATAGTCATAAACATATTCACATCTCACAACAGAGCTAAGAAATACATGAAGCAAAAATGGCCAGTAGTACTAAGGGAGAAGTAGACAATTCTACAACAATCAACAGTGAATAGAACAACAGAAAGAAGACGCGTAAGGAAATAGAGCGCTTGAACAACAGTAGAAACCAACCAGACCTAACAGACCAATGAAGGATACTAAAACAGCAAAATAAACATTCTCAGGTGCACATGGAACAGTTCTCCAGGACAGATCAGATGTTAGGCCACTATACAAAACTCACAAACATTTCAAAAGATTGGAATCACACAAGTTATCTCCTCTAAACACGATAAAATAAAACTAGAAATCAGAAACAAGGAAAACCAGAAAACGCACATGTGGAACATAACCAACATGTCCTTAAACAACCAGTAGGCTGAAGAAGAAATCGCAACAGAAATCAGAAAATACTTTGAGTAAAAATGAAAACACTATATACCAAAATATATATTTAGGATGCACTCAGCCTGCCAATTCTGAAATTATTCCATTATTGTCAAAGGTCTTGTTTTTGGAATTAAAAACCCATGGGTATCACAGTTGGGGGTAGTCATGTGATTAAAAGAAGCCCACAGATAGTGTTACAGAATGTAAGGTGTCTTTGATTGGACAAAGTTTATGGAAATATTGACAGGGTGATAACTATACCAACAGGCAAAGATAACCAAGTGTGGGTTCCCTGGGCTTCCTCAGTGGTGAAATGGCTATTGATGTTAAGGTCCAACAGAATGGGGACACTTTAAGGCTTCTCTTTTCCCCTCTCCTATGGCTCTCCCTAGAAGGAAGACATACATTATATATCTGCCTATTTACTGTTTGCTTCTCCTAAGTCTTTGATCTTCAGTGTGTTGATGCAGCACAACTCAAAACATTTATGTTATTTTGGGGTGCCTGAGTGGCTTAGTCGGTTGAGCGTCCGACTTTTGCTTAGGTCATGATCTCGCGGTTTGTGGGTTCGAGCCCTGCGTCGGGCTCTGTGCTGACTGCCAGCTTGGAGCCTGGAGCCTGTTTCAGAGTCTGTGCCTCCCTCTCTCTCTGACCCTCCCCTGCTCACGCTCTCTCTCTCTCTCTCTCTCCTAGAAATAAATAAAACATTTAAAAAAAAAACCATTTATGTTATTTTATGCTTGTTAGCTGGTAACTAGCACAAACCAAGTCAGCACATTCCTGACCACTTACGAAGGGATCAAAGGTTAATCTCCAAGGTTCCTAAACCAGGAATAGGCTTTAGACCTGAAGTCCTTTTCTGCTTAGATTATTGCAAGTGTTGTACTACAATGAGATTTTGCTTTAATATTTGTTTTTATTGTATGAAGTTCAAGTTTGATTCATTCACTTTTTTTTTTTTTTACTTTTTTAAAAAATTATTTCTGAGAGAGAGAGAGAGACAGTGTGAGCAGGGGAGGGTCACAGAGAGAGGGAGACACAGAATCCGAAGCAGGCTCCGGGCTCCGAACTGTCAGCACAGAGCCCACCACGGACTCAAACCCATGAACTGCGAGATCATGACCTGAGCCGAAGTCAGACGCTTAACTGACTGAGCCACCCAGGCTCCCCCCTCCCTTTTTTTTTGCTTTTAAAATCAACTTTATGGGGGTGCCTGGGTGGCTCAGTCGGTTAAGTGCTGCACCAAGAGACACAAAGACCACCTGAGACCACTGAAACCGAATTAAGGGAGTCTTTACTACCAGCCAGAACTGCACAGAGTTAACACAGAACTCTGGGGGCACCTGGGTGGCTCAGTCGGTTGTGTCTGGCTTTGGCTCAGATCATGATCTCGAGGTTCCTGGGTTCGAGCCCCGCTTCAGACTCTGTGCTGACAGCCAGCTTAGAGCCTGGAGCCTGTTTCCGATTCTGTGTCTCCCTCTGTCTCTGACCCTCCCCTGCTCATGTGCTCTCTCTCTCTCTCTCTCTCTCTCTTTCTCTCTCTCAGAAATAAATAAAATATTTATTTTTTTTTTAATTTTTTTTATTTGTTTCTAGGAGGGAGAGAGAGACAGCATGAGCAGGGGAGGGTCAGAGAGAGAGAGAGTCACAGACTCTGAAACAGGCTCCAGGCTCTGAGCTGGCAGTCAGCACAGAGCCCGACGCGGGGCTCGAACCCACGAACCGCAAGATCATGACCTAAGCGAAAGTCGGACGCTTAACCGACTACGCCACCCAGGTGCCCCATAAATAAAATATTTAAAAAAAAATTTTTTTAAAACCCATAGAACTCTAAAAGTGCGCCCCAAGGACCAAGAGCTTAGGGCTTTTTATAATGAGCAAGCAGGCTAGTGGGAAGTACAGAAGCAGAATTGAGCGGTTATTGTAAAAGGCTACAAAGCAATAAGGAGAGCAGTGCTTATCCTGGTATGTAGGAAAACATTTGTCATGTTGAAGGCAAGGTTCAGGGTTGTAGGGGAGTTTCGAGGGAATAGTCATTATCTCAGGGACAAAGTATGCAAACTGTCATAAACAACCATTAGCAGGAACATTAACCCTCATCCTTTTACTTGTTTTTTTTTTAGCTTGCACCTGGGGATAGTCATGTAGCCCTCCGAGTGCAGGCCCGGAAGGTAAACTCTGGGTCAAGATGGAAGGACTGAGGCTAACTTCATGTGCAACATAAGTGTCTGACTTCGGCTTAGGTCAGGATCTCATGGTTTGTGAGTTCGAGTCACACATTGGACTCTCTGCTGTCAACACAGAGCCTGCTTTAGATTCTCTGTCGCCCTGTCTCTGCCCCTCCCCCCTTGTGCATGTGCGCATGTGCACAAACACGCACTCTCTCTCTCAAAAATAATTGAACTATAAAAAAATAATGAAAATAAAAACGCTGTGGATATAAAAATTACATAAAATGGGGACACCTAGATGACTCAGTTGGTTGAGCTTAGATGCTTTCAGCTCAGGTCATGATCTTCCATCCTTGAGACAGGGCCCCACATTGGGCTCCATGCTGAGTGTGGAGCCAGCTTGAGATCTTCTCTCTCTCCTTCTTTCTCTGCCTCTCCCCCCCCCCTCTCAAAATAAGTAAATCAACATTTAAAATAAATTACATGGGGCACCTGGGTGGCTCAGTCGTTTAAGCATCCTACTTCAGTTCAGGTCATGATCTCACGGTTTGTGGGTTCGAGCCCCACATCGGGCTCTGTGCTGACAGCTCAGAGCCTGGAGCCTGTTTCGGATTCTGTGTCTCCCTCTCTCTCTGCCCCTCCCCTGCTCACGTGGTGTCTCTCTCTCTCTCTCAAAAATAAATAAAACATTAAAAAATCATTAAAAAATAAAATAAATTACATAAAACACACACATTTTAAGTTACAATGAATTTGAGGACTAGAACCACCACGTCAGTCAAGATCACTTCCTTCCCCAAAAGTCCCTTGCACCCTTTGCCGTCATCCCCAAACTCTGATCCACAGTCCCAAGAAACTCCTAATTTGCTTTTTTTAATCAAAATATATTAGTTGCATCTCTTCTAGAATTTCATATAAGTGGAATTATACAGTATATCCTCTTTTATATTTTTCCTTCAGCATGATGTTTTTGAGATTCATCCATGTTGCTTGTGTTTTTTTCTGTTTTAATGGGGAATAGCGTTTTATTATGTTGATGAACTGCATTTTGTTTATCCATTTACCTGCTGATGGGCATTCAGTTTGTTTCTAGTTTTGTCTATTACAAATACAGTTGCTCTGAACATTTGTGTACAGGTCTTTCAGGGAGTATGTTGTTGGGTTTTTTTGTTTTTTTTTTCTTACCTGGGAGTGGAACTGCTATGTCATATAATAACTGTATGCTTGACTTCAGAGGTCTGCAAAAGTTTTTTCTAAGGGCCAGAAAGTAAATATTTTAGGCATTGGGAACTATATGGTCTCCTGTTACAACTGCTCAGGTAAGCTATTGTAGTGTGAAAGCAGCTATAGGTGTACATAATTGAATGAGTATGATTGTGTCCCAATTAAAGTGTATTTACAAAAAAATAGGTAGTGGATCAGATTTGGTATGTTGTCTGTAGTTTGCTGAACCCAGCAATCAAGGTTGCAAAGATTCACTCCTATGTTTTCGTTTAGATATTTTATAGCTATAGCTTTTATACTTAGATATAGATTGATTTTCAGTTAATTTTTGTAGATGGTGTGAAGTTAGGATCAAGGTTCATTTTTTGTTCATACTGTTTTTTCTTGTTTCAGTGACATTTGTTGGAAAGACTTCTTTCCCTCTTTGAATTACTCTGGCACCTTTATCAAAAAGCAATTAGGGGCACGAGTTGGCTCAGTCGGTTAAGCCCTGACTTTGGCTCAGGTCATGATCTCGTGGTTTGTGAGTACGAGCCCCACATCGGGCTCTTTGCTGGCAGTATGGAGCCTGCTTCAGATCCTCTGTCTCCTTCTCTTTCTGTGCCCTTCCCCTGCTCATTCTCTCTCATGCTCTCAAAAATAAAGAAACATTAAAAAAAAAAAAGTCAATTGACTAGAATGCCTGTGTAGATTCGTCGGTTAAGCATCCACTCTTGATTTCAGGTTGGGTCACGATCTAGTGGTTCATGAGATTGAGCCCTGCATTGTGTTCTGTGCTGAAAGTGTGTAGCCTGCTTGGGGTTCTCTCTCTCTCCCTCTCTGCCCCTCCCTTGCTTGCATGTGCTCTCTCTAAAAATAAATAAATAAACTTAAAAAAAGAAAGCAATTGACCATATACAGTTGGATCTACTGCTGGACTCCCTGTGTGTTTCTATGGGTTTATATACTTATCCTCATACCAACATCCCATGGTTTTGATTACTCTGGTTTATAGTAGGCCTTGAATTTGAGGGTATAAATCTTCCAACTTTGTTTTTCTTTTTCAAAATTCTTTGCCTATTCTGGGCCCTTTTCATTTCCATGAAAATTATAGAATTCACTTGTTACATTATGTAAAAAAAAAAAAACTACAGTGATTTTAATTTTGATTGAATACACAGACAAATATGGGAGAATTGACATCTTAACAGTATTGAATTTCTAACCTGTAAGTAGTTAATACTCTGACATGTACTGTTTATCATATATATGTGTAATTTTTATTAAAAATATTAATAGTAATCCTCTGAGTGCCAGGATTATGGAACACTTTTGTTCTTTTTACTTTTCTGTCTCAAAAATATTATTTTAAAAATATTTAGCTAGACCAAAAAAAGATACTAATTTTGGTTATGCAACAGCTCAATTTAATTTGAATGATTCAGAGACAAGTAACTATATTAGAAAAAGAGAGGATAATTGTTTCTGTCTTTCTAACTAAAATAGAAGATTCATTACCACAAGAAAAAATTATTTGATGGTGTGTCCTTAGCAACTAAACTTTAAAAATATCATTGAAAAAAGAATAAGGAACTGCCTATTCATCTACATCACAAAAGCACCTTCATCCAAATACCTTTTTTGTACACTATGAATTCATAATCTGTTTTCTTTTGAAAACAAAAGAAATAATGTATTTCTAACTTTCCTCAGAGAAAAGCCAAGGAACAATGACCAACCTAAGGGCAAAAGACTCTCCCAGTGTTCATTCTACATATTATTTCTCACTACAAGAAATCAGAGCTTCTTGGAGAAATAGCTGAGTCCAGGTATATGTAGGCAAGTACACGTTAACCTGGAACATCCAATATTCATGAGGAGGAAAATTAAATTTTACCTCTCAAGTGGAAGAATATTCTAGAATTTGTAGGCATACATTTAAAACCACCACAGGTCCATTAAAAGATTTTGATTTTTTAAAAGTACCCAGGCACTATCCATATGCATCCTTTTTCTTATTCTTTTTTGAGTGAGAGAGAGACACAGAGTGTGAGTGCGGGAGGGGCAGAGAGAGTGAAACACAGGATCTGAAGCAGACTCCAGGCTCTGAGCTATCAGCACAGAGCCTGACGTGGGGCTCAAACCCAGGAACCACGAGGTCATGACCTGAGCTGAAGTCCGATGCTCAACTGACACAGGCACCCCTATATGTATCCTTATGAAACACAAAGCATATAGCATTGTTTACAATAAAAATTGAAATCCCCTCTTCACTGCTGAATTTACCCACACCCCTACTCTAACCTTTGTAACGTGAGTTTCCAGACATTTTCCCATTTACACACGTGTGCACATGCATACAACTCTATACATAAATATACAAATTTAGTGTTTTGATTATTGCATGAATGAGCTCATCCTACCATTCTGTTTATCAATCAAGATAGATCTCTTGAAGCTTTTTCCATGTCAGTGTAGAGCTAGCTCATTCTTTTAAAAAAGTGCAGTGCATTCTATTGTGTTGATGTAATTTAACCAGTTACTAACTGGAAGACATAGGATAATGCCCTCTCCTTTTTTCTACTATAATAAATATCTTTTTAGTCTTGTTCTCTTAGTTCTAGAAATTAAAGACCTAGGGGGCACCTGGGTGGCTCAGTCGGTTAAGTGTCTGACTTCGGCTCAGATCATGATCTCACGGTTCGTGGATTCGAGCCCCACGTCGGGCTCTGTGCTGACAGCCAGCTCAGAGCCTGGAGCCTGTTTCAGATTCTGTGCCTCCCTCTCTCTCTGACCCTCCCCTGCTCACGCTGTCTGCCTCTCTCTCTCTCAGAAATAAATAAAACATTAAAAAATTAAAAGAAAAAAAATTAAAGACCTAGGAGTGAAAAAAAAAATGGTTCAGTTAAATGCTGTCTATACACCAGATTTTGACAGTAAGTGCCAAATGATGGGTTCATGGGAAGTTGTTCTAAAAAGGAAGTTGTTCAAGGAAGAAAGAAAAGACTTTTATCAGTTGGGATGTTTTACAAGTAACAGAAAAAAAAACACAAAAGTAGCCCAAACATGTAGAAAAAACTAGCGATTGCAAAGAATGTTCCTGTAACTGAACCCAGTGAGAGTTCCTCCCCGCATCGCTCAGTAAACCAATAAAAATTGATGACTGAGCTTTTGCAGTGAAGAAAGGTAGGCCATATATTGGTATGGTACCACCTAAGAGAATGGAGGCTAATGTTCAAAAGCCAAATTTCTCCATGGTTTGCAAGTGAGAGTTTTTAAGGGCATAATTTAGGGGAGGGGTCTCTTGAGAAGGTGGTTGCTATCACAGGCTCCCAAAGTCCTGTTAGTAGATATTAATAACCTCTGGTGCCACTTTGGCCACAAGGAGGTCTGCTCCATCACAAGAGACTTGGAATCTGAAAAATATCTTTGTTCTTTAGGTTAGGGATTCCATCGGGTACATACGATTATACCTTTAGGGTAGCGCTGATTAACTGCTTGTATGTGCCAAAGCTGGTGGCGTTGCGTTCCTGCAAGTTGCTTTGAATAAGCAAGCATTTTGGTCTGGTGTACGTAGGTCTACGTGTTCCTTGGCAGATCCAGCCTAGCCCTGGGACGATGAGACCTCTATTGTTCATTCCTTCATCTGAAGTGTCCACATTGATGCCAGCTTCACTTCCTTTCCCCTCCACAGGGCACCGACTCAGATCCTGCGGATTCAGAGTAACTCCAAAATGTGGGGTGGAAACACAAGGTCATCTGGTGCTACCAGCTTCAGCAGATTGTGTTTGCTCTGCTGCAGTTAAGAAAGGATGGATCATCGTGACGATTTGGGGCCTACGGTGTGGTAGGACGCGCAACCTGCACCGGGGTCCTGGGCCTTCCACCTCTGCCCACGGCCCACTTCCTGGCCCAGGACCCCAGGGCTGGGGTCCCAACTGGCCCAGCCCTACAGGCCCCGGGTTCTGGTAGGGCCCTGGGGCCATGGTTTGTTTGTGAGTGGAATACGCGGTGTCGCATGTGTAATGGCGACAGCGGAAGCACAGGGCAGAGGAGAAGGCTGGTTGGGCCTCTAGCTTGGCCACCTCGATGAAGCCAACGAGCTCAAGCTGATGGCTCAGTGCCAGTCAGACGAAGCGACCTCCACTCCCATCCATACAGTGGGCACAGAGGCCTTTGGCCGGAAGCGAACAGAGCGCGGGGGCGACCAGGGTTGGAACTGAACCGTTGGTGGCCTTCAGGCGGCAGAATAAGGCCCGGCCCTGTGCTGGTCCAGAGGATCACCAACCTTGGGAGGGTCTGCTGGCTCATGCATGAAATGCGGAAAAGATCCCCCTCCGTATCCTTCCGCCCTCCTCCGACCCCCAGCCATTTGAAATAGACTATGTGCTCTGTCAGTCCTTGTTGGATCGCTTCTAGGAGCAACATCAGGTGCGACAGAGCTTGAGTTGGAGCCCTGGTTTGGAGGGCATGGAGCAATGCGGTCTCAAGGAGGAAGAGAAGAAGCTTCTATGTCAGACCAGCTGTATTCAGGAAGCATTGTCACATTAAAGCTATTGCTCTATATACAGTGCATTTTATTGCTCACTGACTTAAGGTTGATGCTGCTAAATACTTTTTTGAAATATCTTCTTTCTAGATTTTCAGAAGTGTCCGTATAAAAATTAGTGATAGTGTTGTTGTAGGATTTTTTTTTTTTTTTTTTACCTCAATAGCTGGGATTTTTTGTCTCTTCTGGCTTCAAAGAATGAAGAGGTGGACTCAAAGGGAAGTGAACAGTCAGCAAGAATTTGACTAAAAACCAAGATTAGCAGGGCGCTTGGGTGTCTCAGTCTGTTAAGCGTCCCAACTCTAGGTTTTGGCTCAGGTCATGATCTCATGGTTCGGGAGTTTGAGCCCCACATAGGGCTCTGTACTGATAATGTGGAGCCTACTTGGGATTTCTTTCTCCCTCTTTGCCCCTCCCCAGCTTGCTCTCTCTCTCTCTCAAAAAAAAAAAAATTAAATTAAAAAAAAAAACAAGATTAGCAAAAGCCAGAATAGTATAGAAGCTCTCTTTGCAGAGAGGGGGCATTGAAAAGTGAATAGCCCTGACTATAGGCAAGGGACTTCACTTTATAGTCGTTTCCCGGTCTTTCCTCTTTGTTCCTTTTCAGGTTCTGTTTTTCATTGGCCTGGTAACTGTAGGTGCTGAGTTGTTTATTCCTGACTGGCCTAATTCCATGGTTTGAGGGCTCAGACTGTGAGGACCATGATTATTCTATGCCTCATACAGCCTAAGTTTTATGGTTTACTTGCTTTAGTTTGTCAAATTCCTCAGGGGAAGGTGAGGGGGGAGTAGGTGCTTTGTTACATTCTTAAGAAAAAAACTTTATGCCTGAGGGAGTTTTTCTCATGGTCATATGCTCCCAGCATTGTTTTAAAATAATGTGTTTTCCTTTTACCTTCGGGGAACCTCAAGTCCTAACCTTTACCTCTCTGCCTCTTTAACCCTCTCCTTCCCTATCATAGTTATATAAAAATTCACTTTGTAAACTTTTTCGTTTAAGTTTATAATATGAAAATACAGTGAGACCTCACTAAAAGAGAGTCAAGAGGTGAGAAAGGGAAGCACACACTGTGACTGAACAAAAAGTGGTTCATCCACCGGTTACACAGGAAACCAATTTAAAAAAAACTTAACCTGACATTGAGCTTTGGCAGTGAAGAAAGACTTCGTATGGATGCGGTGCACCCAGAAGAATGGGGATTTAGTGCTTGAAATACCGAACTCTGTGATGCTTAGTAAATGAGGATTTTTAAAAAAATATTTTTTAATGTTTATTTTTGAGAGAGACAGAGAGAGAGACAAAGTGTGAATGAAGGAGGGGCTGAGAGAGAGGGAGACACAGAATCCAAAGCAGGCTCCAGGTTCTGAGCTGTGAGCACAGAGCCTGACGCAGGGCTTGAAGTCATGAGCCGCGAGATCATGACTTGAGCCAAAGTCGGACGCTCAGCTGACTGAGCCACCCAGGCATCCCTGTAAGTGAGGATTTTTAGAAGGCACAGTTTGGGGCCTAGATCTCCTTAGGCCCATGTTGAATGGAGGCCCATAAAGTCCTGTTAACAGATGCTACTTAGCAACTCCTGGAGCCACTTCATCTGGTCACAGGGAGCTGTGTTCCATCTCAAGAGGCTTGGAATCTGAAAAATACCTTTGTTTTTTAGGATAGAGATTTCATTAGGTCCATATGTTGATTGTACCTTTAGGGTAGTGCTGATTTACTACTCGTATACGCATAAGCTAGTGGCGTTGCATTCTGCCTGTTCCTTTGCATCCTGAGCAAGCTTTGCTGTCACTAGGCCTACCTGCTCCTTGGTTAGTGTAGCCATGCCTGAGGACAATATTACCTCTAGTGTTCATTCCCTCATCTGAACTAACAAGAGGGATGCTGACTTCACTGCCACTCCTAGTCAATTACAGGCCCCAACAGAAGAATTGTCAACAGGAAAGGATGGTCAGTTAGAGACCCCAACAAGAAAAGATGTAATTGCATCTCCTATAAGAAAGACCGCTTCTGCAAGCCAGCCAATGAAAACCTGTCATCACCCTGAACTCTTGCTTCTCTCTAATGGACAACTCCTCCCAATTCCTTCTACATAGAAGCTTTTATAGTCTAACAACTGGCCCAACAAGTTATCAGTAGCTTTTTCTCTCCTTACATGGCCAGTGCTACAGGGAGGTGGAGGCCTGCCATCTGGACATTCTTTCTTACAAAGGAGATGCTCTGGGTTAGCCACCCCCAAAGCCCCTGACCTTGAATGCTGAATGACATGTTCTTCTAAATATTCTGCTTGATGGGAATATAGATGGAGCACAGGATCTGTGTGTTCTCAAGATAGTGATTAACAGGGACATTCAGGGTGTGCTTGCACAATCCATCCACCTGGCACATACCGTACACTGGGTTCTAGGCCAGAAGTTCATATGTAAAAGATACTTGCAGCGTATAAAGGGTATTCTGT
Source organism: Hyaena hyaena (assembly GCF_003009895.1). Classification (NCBI taxonomy): domain Eukaryota; kingdom Metazoa; phylum Chordata; class Mammalia; order Carnivora; family Hyaenidae; genus Hyaena; species Hyaena hyaena. The sequence goes on along the minus strand of NW_024080870.1, from coordinate 1,870,684 downwards.
ATGTGCGGTTTACTCAGGCCTGCTCTCTAGCTAGTAGACAAACATAGTCCTTATTTGGAACAGCTAATCTATCCAGATGTTTTGAAATGTCCAATGAGATGTGCTTAGAGTAGTAGTGAAGTATCACTCTGTAAATATCTCTGTGCTAAAAACCAGCTCTGTGAGTAGTACACTACCGGCTCTACTTGTTCCATAGTTTGGAGGAGGTGGGAGGGAAGGAAATACAAAAGGTAATATGCTAATGTGTTCATATTTGGATAGTTTCAGACAAAGCCATTTTTGTATGTTATACGCATCTTTTTTGCTGTGTATATAGTGTGTATAATAGACAAATGAATCCTAATTTTGTGCCTTCTAGTCTCTAGATGGTAAAGAGGTTACCAATGTATGACAAAGTAGAGTTAGTAAAATCACATTGAGTACAGTTTGTGTTGAAAAGCATAGGAAGTCCTGTCTTCTGTAAATGACTTTTGGATATGAATTTGTTTGACCATCTCTAAGCTTATACTTGTCCGCTGGGTTGTGGTAGAGAGAAGGAAGTCAGGAAGGAATGGTTCAAAGCCCCAATGGTCATATTTAGAAGATACCTCAGTTGTTACCCTTGCCATGTGTATACAGTTTTACTTTAAGTACTGTGTGTATATAGTGAATAATTAAGTCTTTATTTGAAATAGCTAGTCTTTCTGGATGTTTGGAAGTGCGTGATCTATAATTAGAAGTAGTAGAATAACATTGCATAATAGATTTTATTTTATTTTATTTTTTTTAAATATTTTTATTTATTTCTAGGAGAGAGAGAGACAGCGTGAGCAGGGGAGGGTCAGAGAGAGAGTGTGACACAGACTCTGAAATAGGCTCCAGGCTCTGAGCTGGCAGTCAGCACAGAGCCCGACGCGGGGCTCGAACCCACGAACCGCGAGATCATGACCTAAGCGAAAGTCGGACGCCTAACTGACTAAGCCACCCAGGTGCCCCTGCATAATAGATTTTAAAAATGGATGGGAATGTTATACGATCCCACTTACATGAGGTACTTAGTATAGTCAAATTCATAGAGACAGAAGGTAGAATGGTGGTTATCAGGGGTTTTGGGGGGTTGGTAATGGGAATTATTGTTTAATGTGATTATAGAAAATTCTGGAGACAGATGATGGTGGTGGTTGCACAAGAACGTGAATTCACCTTATGTCACTGGACTGGAGAATTAAAAATGTATAAGTGAGAAATTTTATGTCATGTGTATTTTACTACAATAAACAGTTTTTAAAAATTGACGGGAAATACTGTCTTTGCAAATGGGATTGTTAAACCACCCCTGTGAACAGTGCACTCTATGTACTTATTCTTTGGGTTGAGGAAAGTGGGAGAGAAGAAATTGCAAAGGTGTTTTACTGGCATGTTCTAGAAGATTTCATGTATTAACACATTGCCCAATGTGTTCTGTACATTCCATTTATTTATTATTTTCAAGTATTTTTTTGATGTTTGTTTATTTTTGAGAGAGATAGTGAGCGAGCAGGAGAGGGACAGAGAGAGAGGGAGACAGAATCCCAAGCAGGCTCTGCATTGTCAGCATAGAGCCCAATATGGGGGCTTGGACTCAGGGCTTGAGATCATGACCTAAGCGAAAACTAAGAGTCAGGCTCTTAACCAACTGAGCCACTCAGGTGTCCCTTGTACATTCCATTTACCTTTTCTGTACTGTGTGTACATCCAGGAATATATCCCTAAGGGCCTGGCAACCATCTCTGAAATGTAACCCTCATGGGCGGTAGCCCCAATGCATCTGAAAACCCTCCAGCATTCCTCCTGGGCTCTTCTCCTTTACTTTCATGTAGAATGCTTCTCTTATGACGCTCTGGTCACCAAATTGCGGGCTTTTGCCCCCACACCCAAGAATTCTGCAACACCGGCCAGGTTCCTATAATTCAACTCAATTCTGACACTGTGTACATAGAGTTAGAATCAGATCTCGCAGGGTAAGGACTCCCGAGAATCCTTAATGATACTACCCCCGACTTAAGATGCCATTTGCAATGGTAGGTTTCCCAGGTTGCCCACAACTTCCATGTGACTTGGTTACAAATCGGAGGTTCCCATGACCTCCTCTCCCTTGGGATCTGATATTTTCCAGAAGAGATTGCAGAGTTCAGGGAAACACTTTCAGTGATCCCCTCCTCAGCTAAGGTTTCACTTTCTGCAGTTTCAGTGACCCATGGTCAACCAGGGTAGGGAAGCAGATGATCCTTCTTCTGACAGGTCATCAGAAGGCCAGTAGTAGCCGAAGGCTACATCACAGTGTCCGCAGTCGTTCACCTCACTTAGGCATTTTCTCATCTCACATCATTGCAAGAAGAAAGGCCACTATAGTACATTAAGATATTTTGAGAGAGAGATAGACCATGTGCACATAACTTTTATTACTGTTACTGGTATAATTGTCCTATTTTATTATTAGTTATTGTTAATCTCTTACTGTGCCTGATAAATATAAATTAAACTTTATCATAAGTATGTACATACATATAGGAAAACGCATAGTATATTTAGGGTTTGGTACTGTCCAAGTTTTAGGCATTCACTGGTGGTCTAGGAACATATATCTTGCAGGTAAAAGGAAACTACCAGTTTATTAAAGGATATGATAAATCTCACTGGGGCATCTAGGTGGCTCAGTCAGTTAAGTGTCTGACTTCAGCTCAGGTCATGATCTCACAGTCCGTGGGTTTGAGCCCTACATTGGGATCTGTGCTGACAGCTCAGAGCCTGGAGCCTGCTTTGGATTCTGTGTCTCCCTTTCTCTCTGATCCTCTCCCCTCTCAAAAAAACATTTAAAAAATGAAAGATATAATAAAGGGTGCCTGGCTGGCTCAGGGAATGGCATGCAATTCTTGATCTCAGAGACATGAGTTCAAGCCCCGAGTGAGGTGGAGAGATGATTTAAAAAAATTTTTTTAACTTAAAAAAATTTGTAAAAGGGTATGAGAAGGGACCCAGATGAATAGCTAGGTAAAGATACACGCAGGGCGAGATCTGGGAGGGTCCCAGATGGAGGAGCTCCTGCCCCCAGGGAGTTGGGTTGCACTACCCTCCCAGTATGCGGACGTGTTCGCCAGCCAACTTGGAAGTTCCCCAAACTCCACACTATTGAGATTTCAGGGAGGCTGCCTCCCTTAGGCATGATCAATGATTAACTCCATTTCCACCCCTCTTCCCTCTCTGGAGGACAGGGGATAGGGCTCAAACTTCCAAGCTTCTAATCTTGGCTTGGTCTTTGGTGACCCGCCCGCATCCAGGAGCCCACCCAGAGTCACCTCAGTACAGGAGATGCTACTAGTACTCTTATCACTTAGGAATTTACAGGGGTTTTTGGAGCTCAGTCTCTGGGACAGGGTTAAAGACAAAGAGTAGAACAGAAGATGCTCTTACCACTTAGGAAGACGAAAAGGTTTTGGGAGCTCAGTACCAGAAACTGGGAGAGAGACCAATATATATTTTTTCTATGATGTCACACCATAGCTCCTAGTTTCTGTGGGAGGGTAGAAGCCTAGCTTCAGTGGACGCCTACCAAGTTGCAAAACTCCCTTCTGTCATAAGCGCTCAAAATAAGTTTATTTTTCCTTTGGATAAAGCCAATTAGCACACACAGATGGCCACCTCAATTACCAGGTGAATCTAGGATGTGTGTGTGACAAGTGGTGCTCTCGGATCCTCTTACCTGAACACAGTTCTCATTTATCTTGAGAACGTCTAAGTCATGGTTGGTTGTATCTCCTTGGCTACAGAACAGGGAGAGATTTTGTTTGTTTGTTTGCAATCTCTCAGCAGATTGGCCGTGATGTGTATCGCATTCTGGGTTAATCCTTATTCAGTCCTAAAGCTGTTTTCTTTCTCTAAGCCTTTTATCGGGAGGATTTCTGGGTTGGGAGAAGATTTTGTTCATGATTCCGTTTCCCCAGCAGTGACAGCAGTGGAGTGGAGTTGGTAATCTAGCACATTTTATTCACCTTGCGTTGTTAGGAGCCTGAAGAAAGATTGTCTTCTGGAAATGGCGTTGTGAGTGAAATTGTGAAACCACGTCTCATTTTGTGGGTCATTTTTGGAGAAAAGGAATCGAGAGACATGAAGGATTCCAGGCCATAACGTCCCTAATCAGAAGTCACCTTCAGATACAACCATTGTCGCAGGAGTGTAGTTCATTCAACACTACTTTGTGTGCAGTGGACAAACTGAAGTCCTTATTTGAGACACATAGCTCTTCTAGGTGGTTAGAAGTACACAAAATATGTTAAAAACAGAAGTAGTGAAATAACACATTTTATAAATACCCTTTTGTTAAAATTCACACGAAACGGTATATTTTGGAAATGGGAAGGTCAGAATGCCTCTCCGAGCAGAACACGTTGTGTACGTGCTGGCTCAGGGAAGGGGGAGGGGAAGAAGGTGCCAGCAGCTGGATGCCAGCCTGTTTATAGTTAGCCAGGAGTAACCATCCTCCCCTTGACTGTCTGTGTGCTGTTTTGACTTGCGGTGTGTATAGTACATGTAAAAGATCAACATGTTCAAATTTTACAATGTCTTTTCTTTCTAGATGTTAAAGAGGTTGCAAGCGTGTGACAAAAATGGAGTTAATAAACTGAATCTTTCGTTAATCCACCCCTTGGTGCTAGAGGAGTTTCTATTCTTGAGTCACTGTGGCGGTGGACAGAGAGGAAGGGGAGAGAAAGGGGCACTTGGATTATGTCCATAGTTCTGTATGTGTGCTTTTTATAAAGTGCCAGTGTCTACTGGGGACAAACCTCAGGCTTTATTTTGCAACTTTAAAGATTTTGGATGCCTTGGGTGACAACGTATGAAAAAAAAAGTAGAGCTAGTGAATTAAACAATTTGTAAATATCTTTAAAAAATAATTACCAGAGGGGCACCAGCGTGGCTCAGTCAGTTGAGCCTCTGACTCTTGATTTCAGCTCAGGTCATGATCTCACAGTTCATGAGTTTGAGCCCTGTCAGGCTCTGCATTGACAGCACAGAGGCTGCTTAGGATTCGGTCTCCCTTTCTCTCTGTCCCTCCCCCACTTGTGCTTTCTCTCTCTCTGAAAAATAAGTAAAAAAAAAAAAAAAAAAACTTGAAAAAAAAAAACATCTTGGGCATGGAATTGTGGAGCCACTGCTAGACAGTGAATGCCAAGACTTCCCTCTCATGATTCATCTATTTGTTTGTTTGTTTAAATTCCAGGTAGTTAACATACACTGTGATGTTTCAGGTATGTGATACAGTGATTCAACACTTCCATATGTCAGCCTTTGCTCATCACAACAGGTGCACTCCTTAATCCCCATCACCTATTTCACCTATCTCTGTACTTCCCTCCCCTCTGCCAACCATGTTTGTTCTCTGAAGTTAAGAGTTTCTTCGTCTGTTTCTTGGTTTGTCTCTCTCTCTCTCTTTCCCCTTTGTTCATTTGTTTCTTCAATTCCACAAATGAGTAAAATCATATGGTATTTGTATTTTTCTAACTGACTTATTTCACTTAGCATTATACTCTAGCTCCATCCATGTTGTTGCAATGGCAAGGTTTCATTCTTTTTTTATGGCCGAGTAATATTCCATTGAATATATACACCACATCTTCTTTACCCATTCATCTTTCGACAGACACATGGGCTGCTTGCACAGTTTGGCTATTGTAAATAATGCTGCTATAAACACAGGGTTGCATATATCTCTCTGAATGAGTGTTTGCAAATCCTTTGGGTTAATACCCAGTAGTGCAATTGCTGGATCATTGGGTACTTCCATTTTTAATTTTTCTTTTTTAATGTTTTATTTGTTTCTAGGAGAGAGAGAGAGAGAGAGACAGCGTAAGCAGGGGAGGGTCAAAGAGAGAGGGAGTCACAGACTCTGAAACAGCCCCCAGGCTCTGAGCTGGCAGTCAGCACAAAGCCCGATGCGGGGCTCGAACCCACGAACCGCGAGATCATGACCTAAGTGAAAGTCGGACGCTTAACCGACTAAGCCACCCAGGTGCCCCGGGTACTTCCATTTTTAAATTTTTGAGGATCCCCATACTGTTTTCCTCTGTGGTTGCACGAGTTTTCATTCCCACCAACAGTGCCTGAGGGTTCCTTATTCTCCACATCCTTGCCAGTATCTGTTGTTTCTGGTGTTGTTGATTTTAGCCATTCTGATGGGTGATATCGCATTGTAGTTTTGATTTGTGTTTCCCTGATGATAAATGATGATGAGCATCTTTTCATATTTCTCTTGGCCATCTGGATGTCTTTTTTGGAGAACAGAGGCCTCTTGGCTTTGTTTGTGTGTTTGCTTTTGCTTGTTTTTTATGATTTCTTTGTCCACAAGTGTATTAGGGAATTATTAATTACTAGGAGGAGTAGTCAGAGTAGTAGTAGCAGCATTATGACTCCAGAAGACTAGAACCATTAAGACTGATTGATTGTTTGATTGATTGGAGTTCGTTCTATAAACATCCAGAAATAATGTTTAATCCGGGCATCCTATGGCCAGTCAAGTTAACACATAAAATTAGCCATCACACCAAGAAAAGCAGGATTTCTTTCTTGCTTTTCTTTTCTGATTGGGTTGGTGGAGTATATCCTTGGCTATCAAAATCTTCATGGCTTTTGGACTTTTAATTGCTAAATATTTGAATTTGTAAATATCCATGATCATGATGTGTGAAAATGCATGATACAGGGGCGCCTGGGTGGCTTAGTCGGTTAAGCGTCCGACTTTCGCTTAGGTCATGATCTCGCGGTTCGTGGGTTCGAGCCCCACGTCGGGCTCTGTGCTGACTGCCAGCTCAGAGCCTGGAGCCTGTTTCAGTCTGTGACTCCCTCTCTCTCTGACCCTCCCCTGCTCACGCTGTCTCTCTCTCTCTCCTAGAAATAAATAAAACATTAAAAAAAAATTAAAAAAAAAAGAAAATGCATGATACAAAGTTTTTTTTAAATTTAATTTAATTTATTTAATTTATTAATCTCTACACCCAGTGTGGGACTTGAACTCAGGACCCCAAGATCAAGAGTTAGTGCTTTTCTGAGTCAGCAAGTTACCCCCATACTGTATAATCTTAACCACATAAAAACATTTGCTTAGTTCTGTGTATGCAGACATAGGACCTAGAAGATTCCTTCATCTATGAAGACTCTTTTCGAAGTTAAGATCCCATTCACAGGTACTGGGGACTCTAGGCCTTATCTTTTGGGGGACACAGTTCAGTTTGCAACAGTTGCAAGTCAGTGGTGGCTCTGCCTCTACCAGACGTGTCTTTCCATCCTCGGACCCAAACTGAACAGGGGGCCCCTACTCAGCGTGTGCTGTTCTTGTAGTGGGACTAAACAACTGCTCGCAAAACATTCATTCAGATGAGGCATGTATCAAGTTCAATTACACAGGTTTGCCACATGCCGTAGTTTGCTATGTGTCACGAGTTCCTGCCTCAGGTTGTATTTGTCCAACACTGGCATAATTTCATGGCCATGGAGGTCCTGTCAAGATCCAATCTGTTTCAATTCCTGTTTTGTTTTGTTTTTAGTTGGTTTACTGTCATTCCTCTTTTTGTAACTTAACTCTAACAAAAGTATCATGTCTTCTGTTCATCTAGTCAAAACCCACTTCTTTGAAGAAGTTTGCAATTTTTCTTAAGTATTCATAAGCATCTTGGGGCGCCTGGGTGGTTCAGTTGGTTAAGCGTCTAGCTTGTGATTTTGGCTCAGGTCATGATCTCATATTGGTGAATTCGAGCCCCACATTGAGCTCTGTGCTGGTGGTGAGGAGCCTGCTTGGGATTCTCTCTCCCTCTCTCTTTGCCCCTCTCCTGCTTGCTCTCTCTCTCTCAAAATAAATAGATGAACTTTAAAAAAAAAAAAAAAAGAATTCACAGGCATCTTCAGCTGATTAAATGCAAGAAACACATGAAAAAAGACTCTTAGCACTTAAGATTCTTTCAAGAAAAGATAGCAGCTTCTGAAATATATTTGGAATATGACAATATGTAGATAACAGAATGATTTCACTTATACGCTATAAATATTTCCAAGTGGAATGCTTTCACAATATCTACATCAATGAGATGAACACTAGATGTTGCTGCTGAGTCTTGGTGTATGTGGTAGTGAAGGAAGCTGGATAAGAACGATGGGTTGTTTGCTCTACATCTGGTTCCATTTTGTTAGGCATCTTGTGTGCAGGACTGTAGCTGTGCCGTATTATAGGAGTGGTAGAAGTTGTGTAGTCATCTCTAATGGTTGGGGAGCAGGAAGGGGTTCACCACACTTTTGAACTTCAGGAAGTTACCCAGCAGAGGCATGTGGCCTTTAAACCCATTGGTTAGAGGTTTCACAACCCAAGTTGTGTTCTTTAATGTGTGTGTGTATGTGTGTGTTTCCCAAGTAATCACCTAATAAATCTAGCTACCATCTGTCATCATATAAAGCCATAGATTACTAACTATATTTCTTATGTCACGTATGATATTCCCATGTTTTACTTATTTTGTAACTGGACATTTGTACCTTTAACTCCCTTCCCTTATTTTGCTCATCCCTGTACCCCTTTCCCCCCTGGAAATTACCAGATTATTCTTTATACCCCTAGATTGTTCTCTATATGTATGAGTCTGTTTCTTTCTTGTGTTTTTTGTTTTATGTTTTAAATGATTATTTAGATGACTACATATGTAAGTGAAGTCATACAGTATTTGTCTTTCCCTGTGTGACTTATTTCACTTAACATAATACCCCCTAGGTCCATGCATGTTGCCACAAATGGCGAAATTTTGTTATTTTTTATGGCTCAGTGATATTTCGTTTTATGTATACACATATCATGTCTTCTTTATCCATTCATCTATCAAAGTACACTTCAGTTGCTTCTAAATCTTGGCTATTGTAAATAATGCTGCAGTGAACATAAATGTGCCTATATCTTTTCAAATTAGCGTTTTTATTTTCTTCAGGTAAATACTCAGAAGTGGAATTGCTGGGTCTTATGGTAGTTCTGTTCTTAATGTTTTTGAGAAACCTCCACACTGTTTTCTATAGTGGTTGCACCATTTTGCGTTCCCGCCAACAGTGCATGATGGTTCCCTTTTCTCTCCAAAGCTTGTGTTTTTCTGTGTTTTGTATTTTGTTTTTTAATTTTTTAAATTTTCTGTTGCCTCTGGATTGAAGTTGACTTGTTATACTTCACCTAGGAGTGACCTATAAAAACATATAAAGGCCCTCAACATAGTTGGAAATGCCACATAAAAGCATGATTAGATGCCATTGTAGAGCCTATAAAATGGTGAAAATTTGAAAGACCCACCATACCAAGCATTGGTGAGGAGATGCAGCAACTGGATTCTCATACAATGCTGGTGGGAAAGATTCTTGTTAGGATGTAGTTCAAAGTATCAACTGGTGGTAGTGGCTTCACACCCTGTAGTGGTGATTTGGAATTATAGGGTTTTAATTCATTTATTCCTTTAGTTGCTCAGCACATATTTAACGAGCATCTGTGGTATGCCACGGTCACACTGAGCAAGAACCAGTCCATGTCCTCAAGGGATTTGCCATCCGAAGTTAAGGTGAACAAGTAAATCCATAACATTAATAAATATAGTCTGATCAATGCTACAATCACATGATGTGTCACAGTTTAATTTCACTAATAGAGTGCCACCAGGGATCCTTAGTGCTAGGATATAGAGCTCACAGCCAAGACACACAGTAGGGGAACACTCCAGACAGAAGACATGAAATCCAGATCTTTCTATGTTCCCTGTTCAAATATAGAGTTTTTGGTTTAATCTTGATATCTTGATATGCAAGGGAATGTCTTTGGATCAGGAATTCAGGGACAGCCTCTCTGAGGAGGTGACATTCAAAGAGAAATCCGATTGGCAACAAGAGGAAATGACTAATGCAAAGGCCCTGGGGTAGGAATGTGCTGCATTTAGAGGACCTGAAGGAAGACCATGTGACCAAAGCATAATGAGTTGTATGGGCCAGATCACAGTGGTATAGTTTGGAGCAAGGAGATTAAATTTCATTTTAAAGGTAATGGGAAACCATTGGAGTACCTTAAATAGAGAGCAGATCTGACTTGTACTGTGTTTGTAGAGGTGGTGTGGTAGAGCCCCTCCTTAAGGAATGTGATGAGAACCTCAAGACATGGTAAGGCAACCTGGCCATGTGCGTATACCTGACATTCCTCATGACACTGTAACATGGACCTCCCAGTCAAACTGTATGTCTGTATGTTTCCATGTAGGGGAGACAAAGAAGTAGAAATTGTATAAAAGGCTACACCCCACTGTGCTCAGGACTCAGTTTTTCTGGTATGAACCCATTGAGCCTGTGCCGGCACACATAAAGTTGCTTCCTGGAAGGAAGAGCCTCTGTGTCCTATCTCTCTGTGCAAGAATCCTGCTACTGTGGGGCTCCTTTGTCATTGCTCACTTTACCCAACTTTCTTCTTGAGGCGAAGTATAGCAATGCTTGGCACTACCAAACTCTTGTGCTTAGTCATAGCTGACAAATACATGCTTACATCTGCTTCCTTATCTCAGAAGAGTAGTTTTTAATCAGTTTTTCTTTAACACTCACTTCCCCCTTTCCTAGCCAGAAACAAACAAGCAAACAAAGAGAGCCTCAACAGAGCTCTTTAAGAAATCAATATGCCCGAGAGGACTGTTTAAGGTAATGGAAATATTCTACATCTTGATCGAGGTAGTGATTATACAGGTGTATACAATTTGTCAAAAGCCGTCAAACTGTAGGCTTACAATAGGGGAATTTTATTGTATGTAAATTATACCTCATTAAAGCTGATGTCAAAAAGAAAATTCTCTGAACTCCACAGGCAAATACAAAGGCAGTTTGCTGTGTACTGTTTCAAGAGTGCCAACAATGTGATGATGTTGGAGCTGCTCCTTGAAGAATGACTGGGGTAGTGTGGCCATTTAAACAAGGTTTCAGGGTGCCTGAGTGGCTCAGTCAGTTCCGCCTCTGACTTCAGCTCTGATCATGATCTTGCGATTCATGAGTTCCAGACCCACATGGGGCTCTGTGCTGACAGCTCAGAGCCTAGAGCCTGCTTTGGATTCTGTGTCTTCCTCTCTCTCTGTCCCTCCCCTGCTCATTCCCTGTCTCTGTCTCTCTCTCTCTCTCAAAAATAAATAAATAATAACAAAAATTTCAAAGCAAGCTTTCAAAATTCTGTGACTCTCCTTCCCCTAGGATCTGTGACTAGTTACCCATAGCTCCTGTATAGCCCCATCCCTGTAGACTCTAAACCAAGAGTGGGTGAGGACTCAGAAGGACCGAAGAAATGACCCGGAGATGGTAATATAGACATTGGTTTCTTGGGGGAACTTATGTACAGGGGGGCCGGAAGCAGCAGACTGGGCAAAACATTCTCTACTGGGATCTGCACGCAGCAAACTTCTGTAGTGTGACAACTAGCCCAGCAACTATCTGAAGCCTTTTCCCTCCTTGCATGACCAGTGCTCCACGGAGATCAAGGCCAGTGCTCCAGGGAGGCCAAGGCTTGCTATGCAGACATTCTTAGTTACAAACAAGGCACTCCAGGCTGGCCACCCCTGGTGTTCTGACCTTGAATATTGAAGATGTTTTTCTTCCTATCCTGCTTGATGGGAATACGCAGGGAACACAGGATCTGTACATTCTCAACATAGTGGTTAATGGGGGCATTCAGGGTCTGCCTGCACGAACCAGCCAGCCAGCACATACTGCGTGATACTTGATCACCAGAACAGGGTGGAAGTGATGCTTTTCCAGTTTCTGGGCCCAACTCTAGAAATTGGTAGCTTCTACCTCCTGTCCCTCAGACGTTCTCTCTTGAAACCCAGCTGCCATGCTTGAGGAAGGCCATACAGCTCATGGAGAAGGCATGGTGGAGAGGCTCCTGTGAAAAGGCGCCGTGGCCCCTGCCCTCAGCCTCAGCTGAGTCCCCAGGCAGCAGCCAGCCCCGCTTGCCAGCCGTGTGATGAGCGAGCCAGCCAGTCCCCATTCCTGCCAGCCCAGCCAGTGCTGTGGGGAGGAGAGGCAAGCTCTCCCTGCTGAAACCTTACCCCACCGCAGATGTAGGAGCTAAAGAAATGATTGTCGTTCCAACTCACTAAGCTATAGGATGGTGTGGCCTGCAGCAATAACAACCAATCGGTTAACCAGATCATAAGGGTATTCTAAAGTCCCAAACAATAGCTGGTATAGATTCATACCCACTTGTCCAGAATCCGTAAGGTGAGCTGTATTTCAGAATTCAGAATTTTTTATTTTATAATTTGGAATTTTTGAGATGGTACTTGTGCCATATTTTCATAACATCTCCAGTGGGTATCAACAAAATTTCAACTGAATTTTAAGACTCTAATTGGCTTTATGAATTGATACCTGAATCAGGCAGCATCCCATCTAGCAGATAGAAGACAGCTCCAGAGTGCTTCCAAAAGGGAAAGGTTGTAAAAGACAAGACGAGGAAGCCGTAAACAGAAGGAAAAAAAAAGGATTATTGTTTCTGACGAGAAAATTTCGTACTGACGGGTCACGACTACATTTCTAGGGGAGGTTGAAAGCTTAATTAGATTAGTTAAACCTCGGCTTGGTGTCGTGGTCTAGCATAAATTTGGGGCTTGTGGTTTTCTTTTTAACATGAGAAATGCAAAACACTGGCTTAACCCATAGAAGAATGTACTGGTAGGCACACTGTAGACGACAATTAAGACCATAAATAGCCCCAAGTCGGGCTTTGCTAGCAAATGAGTTTGCCACAAAAGAAAAGAAAATGTTTAGTTGTTACCTCTCTTTTGGATTTGGATTTTGGAATTGCACTTCAGGGCTGATGGACGCACCTGTGGTTTGGCCGGCCTAGAAAGTAGGGAAAGAAAGAGGGTACATGTAGGGAGAGAAAGGGGGTGTCACAGGACAGGTTAGTGGGTAAAGAAGAGTCTCGTGACCTGATTTACTGGCCTGTCACTTTCAAGTTTACCCCGTGGCTGTCAGGGTCCGGGAAGAATGTTGGCTTTGATGTGGAGCTTGGGGTGAGGGGCAGAGATGTCACGTGGTGGAGACTGCCATCATGGTGGCAGTGGGGATGGAGAGGAGAGGGCACGCCTTTTTAAGAGGCAGAACACATAGGAAAAAGATCAGATTGAGGTACTTGGGGAACACTGCTCATAGACGGAGGCCACCGTGACAGAGACCAAGGTTAGCTCCTCCGCCCCACGTGCAGTCAACCAATAAGCAACGGGCCCCGAGCTTCTGCAGTGAAGAAAAGTAGGCTATTTACTGGTGTGGCGCCGCCCAGGAGAAGGGCGAGCATATGCTCAAAAGTCCCAAACTCCCTGATAGCTTGTAAGTGAGGGTTCTAAAGGCAAAATCGGCGGGGGGGGGGGGGGGGGGGGGGGGGGAGGCATTCGTTAAACGGTGGACATGATTGACTGGAGGCCTAGGAGGTCAGGCTAGCAGATGTTACTGGATAACTTAGTGCGGCTTCGCCTGTTACCAGGGAGCTCTGTTCCATTTCAAGAATCTTGGACTCTGAAAAGTATCTTTGTTCCATATGTTAGAGATTTCGTTAGGTCGATGTGGTAATTCTGTCTTTAGGGTAGTGCTGATTAACTGCTTGTAGGCAAGCTGGGCTGCATTCCGTCTCCAAGTTCCTCTGAATGGTAAGCGAGAATTCCTAGCACTTGAGCCTCCGCCTGTGTTCCTTGGCAGGTCCGGCCGGGCCTGGAGACGATGACCTCCAGTGTTCATCCTTTCTCCTGAACTCATGAGGAGGCCCTGGGAGGTTGCCCCTCACCTCCAGCTGCTCCATCAGTAGCCCCAGTGCAGGCCAGGGCACCCCAGTGTGGGGGGCTCTCTGAGTGGGAAGCTTCGGTTGTAAGAGCTACCAAGGAGGAAAAAGCCACGGGACTTGGTGGCCGATGTGGTTGGGAGACAGGAAACATGGAACATGATGGAAGGTGCCTCAGGCTTCTGCTTGGACCATAGGGTAGATCTCTCGCTAAAACACAACAGGATCGCTCTTGACTGGAGGGTTGGATTGCTGGGCCGAGCTTGGGGGTCATTATCATGAAGGTGGTAACTGAAGTCTCTGGAATGTGTGAGATGGGCCCGGATGAATGTTTCCAGAAAGAAGGGGGAGGGGGTAGACAATAAAGAAGGGGAAGAGGCACTCTTCGTGTCTTTTAATTCATCACAGTCCACCTGTCCATCCCAGAATCCTAATCAGACCCCGCCTCCACCGCAGGTTGTGATTTATTGATCAAGGTGTCTGGGTTTGTGTCTGGCAAGGTCTGACTTTCAGGTCAAGTTCCTTATAAATAAATAAATATCCTCATGAAATACATAGCATTTAATCCCCCCACCCCACCCCACCTCACCCCCGCCCCCAGGGCTTTGATTCCAGGGCAAAGACCATCTTTGAGGTACAAAAGACCCAGGAAGCCAGAGGATTCTACCCAACTGTTCAGGCCACTTTGGCCTGTGTTTCTTGATATGCATAAAAAAAAGGTCAGAGTCGCTTCTGAAGGGGGAGGTGGGGGTGGGGAGCTGCAGGTGGAGAAGGGAGGAAAAGAAAGGCATTTTATCTTTAAATTCCACGTATTTCTTTGTTTTTAGGAAACCTTGCCAGGAATGTGTCCGTGTATTCTGTAAATACTATAAACATATACCATATAAAATAGGTTCTGGGAATTTTCTTATTATTTGGCTTACAACACAATTAATACTTGCCGCGACAATAATTGTTGCTGTATTTTAACTCAAGGCGCATTGATGAAATCTATGATTCCCTCCTCGGCTCCCCCTTCAGTAAATTTTCTGCACAAATAGTTGACTTGGGGGAGTTTCTTGATTAGGGCTTGGGAAACCAGAGGCCAAGGTGAGAATGGAGCAGGAAAGGCAGGTTAAGGTGGTCAGACTTTGCTTAGTAAAGACAAGGGAGGTGATTGCCTCTGATGGAGTTCAGGACGTGCTCCCCTAAACTAGGCACCTTTGTGTGTTGAATATTTAAGCTGGCGGAGTTTGAGAATATGGCAGAAACAGGAAAGATCACTCTGATCTTCTGCCTCCTACCCTTCTTCCCTGAAATAGGCCATTAAGTCCTCCTGGGAGAGATGCCCTCCCTCTACCTGGAGGAAAGGAGCATCCTTATCTGAAGTCAAGGGACACAGAAGAACCATAGCAAACAGGGCCTGCTAAGTTTCCCTCAGGCTATTCCACTCTTCTCCTGCCCCTTCACTGTCCCATCCCTCCGTGATGCCCATTCTTCAAACGAGGCATGAAGATACTCAAGTCTGTTTCCTTGAGTTGTCATTCGTACGAAGACTGCTGTGTCATGTAAAACAAACTTTAAATACATTTGTCTGCTTTTTTCCTGTCAATCTGCCTTTGTCGTGGTAATTTTTAGATCCAGCCAGAGACTTGCTGGAAGAGGGTCTAGGGACACTCTTTGCTCTCACCCCCTCCAAATTAGGATGTATTCGATGGGGTTTTGGCGTGATAGTGGGGTTTGGAGCTGACGACCAAGAAAGAATTCCTGAAGACTCTTTGATGCAAAAAAGTGATTTCATTAAAACACGGGGACAGGATGCATGTGCAGAAAGAGCTGGACAAGGTTGTGAAGAGTGACTGATTATATATCTTCCAGTTGGCAGGGGAGTAGAGACAGTGCAAGTCCCTATGGAATTGTGGAAACAAGGTGTCCAGGACCTTGAGGGACTAGCTGTCGTTAGGGAAACACCATTTATTACCATTTAATAAAATGCCATTCATGAGACCCTTCAGATATGTATTGGGGGGGCTTGGAGTATGATGGCCAGCATATATCTTGGGGCAGTTGAGATAAAGGAAGTTGACTTACAGGATCCTCAACATTGGGATAATATGAAGCTAAGGTTCTCTTTTGCTCCCAGCAAAGTGTCATCATCAAGGCAGCTGAGCTCCTAGAGGGAGGTCACTCTGCCCGTTTCAGGGACTTGTCCCTGGGCTGTAGGCAGTAAGGGAATTTAATTTTTCACTTGCCTTAGTTTCCCGCATCACTATGGCAACCACTTAAGCCCCTGTCCTTTGTTCTTGGGTAGCTGGGAGTGTCCAAGGTATCACAAAGTATCACACATCGCAAGGTGTGCTAGCTTGCGCTTTGCCTTCAGCTTGCCCTATGCTCCCTCAACAAATCGATGCAAATTGACAGGAAAGAACTCTAATATTAGAAGAAAATACAAAGTTTTATTTGAGCCCAGATAGGATAGTTGCTGAGGAAACACGATCTTCACAGGGAAGAGAGTACTCCAGACAAGGAACAGTTTTTACAGGGTTATATGTTATTTGACATAAAGAGCCATAAATCAATATGTCAGAAGCACATTCTTGTAAAAGCTCAGAAAGATTATAGATTAGCATGTAGCCAGGAATCATGAGTTTTAACGTCACGGAATGCAAGGAGTAGGGGCATTGATTAATATCTGAAGGACAAGATGTTTTCCTTCAGCTACTCATCTACAAAGCAGATGTACGATGCATGCTTGACCAGCTGTAAATCAGTCTTTTGGTTTAAACAAACCTTATATACAGTCATGCTGACTTAGAAAGAAATCGAAAATAACTTCCCATATATATCATGCCTTTAGAAAGTTTTTCTCTTCTCATTTCCCCCTTTGGATTAATAATCTTGTCAAAGAGGTGTGTCTATCTGGCTCAAGTTGATAGAGCATGAGATTCTTGATCTTGGGGTTGTAAATTTGAGCCCCACCTTGAGTGTAGAGATTACTTAAAAAAAAATCTTTAAAAAAATGTTTTGAGGGGTGCCTGAGTGGCTCAGTCGGTTAAGTATCCAACTTCAGCTCAGGTTATGATCTCACAGTTCGTGAGTTAGAGTCCTGCGTCGGGCTCTGTGCTGACAGCTCTGAGGCTGGAGCCTGCTTCAGATTCTGTGTCTCCCTCTCTCTCACCCTTCCCCTGCTCACACCCTGTCTCTCTCTGTCTCAAAAATAAATAAACGTTAAAAAAATTAGAAAAAAAATCTTTCGATAGAAAACATTGATTGGTCATATTATTTTGTCCCTCGATGTGAGGTTGATTGCTTATCTGCCTTGGTTTCGTCATATTCCTTGATGCTAGGTGTCACAGGCATGCTATGAAGGCACACATGGAAATTATATCTTTCCACAACATCACCTTTATTCAGTCATATAGCAAGGTCACCATAATCCTAAAGCAGGTTCAGGATTCCAAATTCAGTGACATTTCCTTGGGTGTTTTAACTTGGCTTCTTACGGGTCATACAAAGCAAAGCACAAGGCAGGTCACACAACAAACAAGATAAGATAGAATGGGAGTGGGATGGGGTAGGGTGGGGTGTCAGTGGGCGGGTGTGGGCGGTGGGATGGGAAGTTAAGAAACCAAACCCCAAGTCAGTCTGTGAGCAGGAAGTTGGGATGAAACCTTGGTCCTGTATGGGTCAGCCCTCAGCTCCAGCTGCTTATTCTTTTCAGACAGTAGAGGAACTCTATAAGGTGCAGAGACCAGTTGGGTATAGCCCTCAGCGGCAGTTGCGTTTTTGATGTGCTCATGCATGAAAGGGTCAGCGTCTAGAGAGTTTTACAGCTTGTTGTGGAAATCCCTCCTTTGTAAAGCGATTTGATCAGCCTCGGGCATTGCAGATGTCCTCTGGTTCTGGTGCTCACGATCAGTTCTGAGGGTGTCGTCAGCTGGTGCTGGTTTCGGCAATATCTGGTCTTAGCTGCGAGGCCCTTGGTTGCTTGCACCACTGCTGGACCTAAGTTACTGCTTGATGTGAGTGACTCCATCTTGCTGGCCTGGATTTAGGTCACCCAGGAGTCTACGTTGGGGGGGTCAACGGTATGGTCTTTCATGGGAATATTACAGTTGATAAATATTTTTTCTTTTTAAAAAATTTTTAAATGTTGATTTTTGAAAGAGAGAGAGAGAGAGAGTGCAGGGGAAGAACAGAGAGAGAGGGAGACACAGAATCTGAATTAGGCTATAGGCCCCAAGCTGTCAGCACAGAGCCCAACATGGGGCTCGAACTCAAGAACAGTGAGATCACGACCGGAGCCAAAGTCAGACGCTTAACCGACTGAGTCACCCAGGCGCCCCTGTATATATTTTTCCAGCGAGATTGGGTTGTCGAACACATATAATGTGTGCTTTGTGATGAGTTTTTGCCTTTATTTTTGAGAGAGAGAGATACAGAGTACAAGGGAGAGAGGGGCAGAGAGAGGGAGACACAGAATCCAAAGCAGGCTCCAGGCTCTGAGCAGTCAGTACAGAGCCTGATGCTGGGCTTGAAATACGGACCATGACCTGAGCGTTCTTAACTGAATGAGCCACCCAGGGGCCCCGCCTTTGCATTTTTTTTGTAGCATTTGGTAGAGAAGGTTAGTTCAGGTCTCACAGGATGCTTGGGGGCCAAAGAGCAAGTCATGGCCTGTTGGGAAAGTCAGAGGCCTGTCCTGGCAGCATTCCAAAACAAAGCCACAAGAAGCCAGATCAAACCAGACAAGCCCAAGATGGCCTACAAAGCAGCCAGAAACTCCTGACCAAATATATGGAAGAAAAAGCACTAAATTCTGCTTCCAAGAAGTCCTGCCCTAGGTAATGAATATTCCACCCCTTATTTAGCAACTGTCCCTAAAAGATAGAAACCCAACCCCCAGGGCGTGCAGCTCTCTCTCCTCTCTACCTGCACTCACATCTCAAGAGTGCTTTCCTGCTTGGCGTTCCTCAGCTCTGTTGTGTCTGTCCTTGAATTCTTGAACTCTTTCTTGCGAGACCAAGAGCCTTTGGTCACAACTCTAGGACGGGCTGGGTCGAGGCCTCAGGGCCCTGGGGTCTCCCCACTTCACCTGGCAACACATTTACAGCATAAATATGGAAATAGTAATAAAAGTCCAATTAATAACATTTGAAGCAACCAATGGGAGTTGGTACAGAATTAGAAAGACAAGGGGCGCCTGGGTGGCTCAGCCGGTTAAGCATCAGACTCTTAATTTTGGTTCAAGTCATGATCTCACACTGGCAGCATGGAGCCTGCTTGGATGTCCTCTCTCTCTCCCTTTCTCTCTACCTCTCCCCTGCTCGCTCTCTCTGTCTTAATAAATAAATAAGCCTTAAAAAAAAAAAAAAAGAATTAGAAAAGAGAAGAATCCAAAAAACCTATTACACATGTTTTAATGCTCTTGAACTAGTTTGAATATCACTTTGCCTCCTGTATCTAGGTTATTTGTGCTTTGTGTTCTGTTTGAGCTGATTGGTTAAAATGGTAAATATATTTTCCATTACCATCTGTAATGATTTCTCTGGGCAGTTAATTTCCACAGATAGTATATCTTGTAGTGGTTATAATTCTGTCTTCCTAAATACTTGGCCATCAATGTCAATAATAGTATAATTTTAGTATAATTAGTATAATACTAGTATAATTTTTGTTAGCATTAGGCAATTTGAGTTGCAAAACCTGTATCATACCATAGAGTAACAGTGTTATGTGGAAAGTACTCTGGTTACAAGTAAGTCAAGGAGTATTACAGAAGTATATTAGTTATGATTTGAGTATTTATACTCAAATATTAAGTAATAGTTTAGTGTTATTATCAGTCACCTTAATAGGACTTACTGATTTAATTTTTCCAGTATCAGAAGGAGAAGAGGACCATAGTTCGGGAGCGATTTGTAGTAACAAATGGTTACCTTCCTGTTGGTCTACTTGTTTTTATAATCATTAAGTTTTCAGAAACCAGATGGTGGTCTTCATCAGTCTTCATCAGTGCCTTTTTTTAAGTTTATTCATTTATTTTGAGAGAGAGAGACTGTGAGCATACAAGTGGGGCAGGACCAGAGAGAGAGGAGGAGAGAGAGAGGATCCTAAGCAGACTATGCACCATCAGCCCAATGCAGGGCTCAAACTCATGAACCATGAGATTATGACCTGAGCTGAAGTTGGACACTTAACCAACTAAGCCACCCAGGTGCCCCTTCATCGGTGTCTTCCAAATCTAAAAACTTTTTACCTTTTTGAGAAATGTTTCAGCATTACATGTTTCTAAAAAACCTCACCATATAAGATGATTTGGGGCACAAATGGCCAACAAAAAGACATGATTTCCAGTAATATTTCCTGACTGGAAAGTTTGTGGTTCTGATTCAAATACTCAAATTGTCAGATTTGAAACCTCTGCCGTTTGAACTGAATTTTACTCCTGAGGGAGAGGGCAGTGGGGAAAGGTGGAGCTGAGAACAGATAGGGTGGCCCCAATGTCTGTTAGGGTCCTTGAAGTTTCCCCTCCAGGAGTGACATTGACTTCTAAAGTATTAGTGAGGAGGAAGGGAAATGCCCTCTCATTTCCCTTAGATTATCCCTATTCTTTTTTTAAAAATTTATTATGCTCAGTGTTCCATTTGCATTTGTAATAGTCTCACTCACTCGAAATGCTCAGGTTGTCTACAATAGTACCAAAGATGGTCTTCGCAGGCCTTTGATTGGGTGTTTGGAAAGGCATCTTAGTAGGACCATTACGCTATTATAATGGTAAATGTATAATTTTCACTGCTTTTCCCTTTTCTTTATTTTGTAAAGTCTTAGAAAGTTGATCTACAAGGGAAACAAGTACGTTGGGATGTAGTGTCACCCATCCTAAGTCATATCTCTTTCCTTATAAAGCCAGTTCTTCATCTAGACCTTCTACAAAGGCTGACTGAAGAGCAGATCACTCTGATGATTTTGAAAACTGTCAGGAGTCATTCCAAAACATTGTTTTTTGAGTCTTTCAAAATAGTGAAAAATGGTTTCTCCAGGCTTCTGTTTACAGTGTTGAATTTTGGGGGAGAATCTGGAGGATTGCCTGGTGTAACCTATGGGCACTTCTATAATTTTCAAGGTTTCATGTAGGGAAATCCATTGTTGTTTTCTATTTTGCCTTAGTTATTCATTCCTTCTCTTTTCTCTCAGATGCAAGTATATGCAGAAGCTGGCATAGGTCAGAATATCCAGGCTCATATGCCCTAACAGTGAAACTGAATTCTCAAGCAAAGCCTGTGGGAGCTTGAAAAGTTTAGATATTGAAGCTCTGTTCTTGTCCAGGGGGTAGAAGTAAGTGCTGACTTACTTCTCCCTGACACAGGTTCTGCCTTAAAGAGGTCTGGAAAAATTGTTGTTCCTTCCATATTAATCCCCAGAGTTTTAGGGGCTTCATCCTTTAGGAAAGGAGGTGGAGGTCACACCAGTCAGAGTGGCTAAAATGAGCAAATCAGAGAACTCTAGATGCTGGCGAGGATGTGGAGAAACGGGCACCCTCCTACACTGTTGGTGGGAATGTAAACTGGTACAGCCCCTCTGGAAAACAGTGTGGAGGTTCCTAAGGAAACTAACACTAGAACTCCCCTGTGACCCAGCAATAGCACTGCTAGGAATTTACCCAAGGGATACAGGAGTGCTGATGCATAGGGGCACATGTACCCCAGTGTTCATAGCAGCACTCTCCACAATAGCTAAAACATGGAAAGAGCCTAAGTGTCCATCAACGGACGAATGGATCAAGAAGATGTGGTTTATCTATACCATGGAATACTCCATGGCAATGAGAAAGAATGAAATCTGGCCATGTGTAGCAACATGGATGGACCTTGAGGGTGTTATGCTGAGCGAAATAAGTCAGGCAGAGAAGGACAGATACCCTATGTTTGCACGTATAGGAGGATTAGGAGGAACTTGACGGAGGACCATGGGGGAGAAGAAGGGGGGAAATGGTGGGGGAGAGGGAGGGAGGCAAACCATGAGAGACTCTTGAATGCTGACAAAAACTGAGGACTGATGGATGTGGGGGGGAGGAGGGATGGGCATGGAGGAGGACACTTGTGGGGATGAGCACTGGGTGTTATGTGGAAACTAATTTGACAATAAACTATTTGTAAAAAAAAATTTTTTTAAATTAAAAAAAAAAGGAAAGGAGGTGGAGGTGAAGCAGGTACATCAGAACAGAAGAGTTCAGAGAGTTCAGAAAGAAGGGGATACATAGGAGCAAGGGTGGGGGGAGATGGGAAAGAGCTGCTGGTGTTGTTTCTGAAGCTTTCTCCAATTTAGCAATGAATTCTTAAAGGTTTTATTTGATTAGTTTCTTACAGAAAGGTGTCATTGCCACATTTGAAATACAAATTAAAATAAGCTTACTATCCCATTCGTTTAATTTTATAGATGGTTTTTTCCAGTTGTATATTCAAGAAAACTATTTTTGGCAAATCAGATTTGGGCCATTTTGGCCATCTAATGCTTAGATTATCTTTTGTTGAATTTTCTCATTTAGTCAAGCACTTGCAAGTAGAAATTCCATTTGTATTATCCATAAAATCCAGTGGAGTTTGTGGGTGCCTCGTATGCATTTGGGAGCTATTCAGCTTTAGAAGCATGGTTCCTTGTTGGGGCGCCTGGGTGGCTCCGTCAGTTAAGCGTCCGACTTCGGCTCAGGTCATGATCGCATGGTTTGTGGGTTCGAGCCCCACGCCGGGCTCTGTGCTGACAGCTAGCTCAGAGCCTGGAGCCTGCTTCAGATTCTGTGTCTCCCTCTCTCTCTGACGCTCCCCTGTTCACGCTGTTTCTCTCTCTCTCTCTCTCTCTCTCTCTCTCTCTCAGAAATAAATAAAAAATATTAAAAAAAAGAGAGAGAGAGAGAAGCATGGTTCCTTGTCTTCTTTTGATTTTAGTTTTGGTATAAAGTTTGGGAAATTCTCCTGGAAGAAGAGAAGAATGTCGTGGATTGAAGTGTGCCATTCATGAGCATCACTTCTAGAAGGCTGTGGAACACTCTCTTGGAAATTTTAGTTTCTTCTACCTGTAGTCTAAAACCGCCTTGCAGGCTCTGAGAACCCGACGATAAATCCTTATGTGTGCATTTCTGGACAAGCCGAACTTTATTTACTATGTGAAGAAGATGCAGTTCCCTATGGGACTGTTTCTTGTCTTGAGGAATAACCCCATACCCTTCCACTATGTTCTCAGTTGCCCGACGATACCTTTCAGCCGAAAGGAGCAAGTATTCCTTACTTAGCTTTGGAGCTAAGTAATTCAGTCTCTCATTTTCTGACCAGTCTTTGAAGTTTTATTGCCAAATCAAAGCCAAATATGAATTAGCCAACCCAAGTTTTACTCTCTTTCCCCTAGATTTCCTACCTAGAAAATCATACCAGTACAAACAAAATCAGTCTAAAAACAGCTCAAAAAACCCTCAAGACTATCAAGTTAAAATAAGGATGTCTGAATATGAGGAGAACTCACCAATCCACCCGAAGGTTGCTGAGAAGCTGGAGGGGTACAAGGGACCAATGTCGATACCAGGTGCCAGGTTCCAGAGGACCTCAGATGGCCTCAGGTTGGTTTCTGTGATATCATGCTGATTATGCCAAGAAATGTTGACATAAACTGACAGGAAAGAACTCTAATATAAGAAGAAAACACAGAGTTTTATTTGAGCCCAGATAGGACAGCTCTCAGGGAAACATGATCTTCACAGGGAAGATAGTGCTTCAGAGGAGGAACAGGGATAATACACACACACACACATTTTTTTTTTTGCATAAAGAACCATAAATCAGCATGTCAGAAGTACATTCCTGTAAAAGTTCGAAAAAATTATAGACTAACATGTAGGCAGGAATCACGAGTTTTAACGTCATGGAATGCAAGGAGTAGTGGCATTGATCGATATCTGAAGGACAAGATGTTTTCCTTAGGCTACTCATTTACAAAGCAGATGTACGGTGTGTGCTTGACTAGCCATAAATCAGGCTTTTGGTTTAAACAAACTTTATGTACAGTCATGCTGATTTAGAAAGAAACCTGATATGGCTTCCCTTATATATCAGGACTTTAGTGTGTTTTCTTCTCATTGGATTCTACCCCAGTTTCCACTCGATGACCTGTGCCCCAACCAGCCTGAGCTTGAGTGGGAGACAGGAACCTGTTGTTCTGCCAGGCCTCGCTTCTGACGTGGTATTTGTCACACAGTGTACATCTCTTAGCCTAGAATGCGGCTCTAGTATGTGAAAAGCAGCCATTTCTGTTTGGCGTGCCTCCAAACACAAGCTGTGTACTTCGTCTGGTGTCTGTGAGAGGACGGCCTAATCTAAAGTCAGAGAGGGGACTCGCCATGTTGATTATGTGAGAGAAGGTGTGCTGGTGTCTAAGGTGAGATGTCAGTCTGGAACCGGTTGTGGAGGGAGAAGGTTGCCCCCTGTCCCGGGGTCTGCTCCCAGCTCCCCTGGCCCCTTGGCATACTTTACTGTGCTGCCCTGTCAGATGCTTGCCAGTGAAAACACCAAGAATGGATCCAGGTCCCATGACCTAGCCGGTCCTTCAGAAAACCTCATCTTCTTTCCAGGCTGGCACACTCCCCACTTAGAGCTACAGATTCATTCTTATTCAACTACACTCAGAGCTTATACCCACCAGTAGAAATACCTCTGACCGTGACCACAAACACCTATGACTTCCTGGAATGGAACATGTATCCTTGGACTATTCTAACTATCTAGATAGTCATTTCCAGTCTGCCTTTAGTGTGTCTGATCATCACTCTGGGGTGACCATTCCAATTTTTCTAGGACTTCCTCCTGGGATCTACAGCCATCCTCTGGCCTGGAATCCCACTTCATGTGGGGCTTTATTTTTGGACTGGGGAGGTTAATTAACAGGTAAAATGCCTATGGGAACTCTTACCCTGCTAGACCAAGTAGTCAGTGAAGTGGCTTAATTCTTAGGATCCAAGCAACCCAGTCTGGATGTTTTGGTCAAAGTGGTCTTAGACAACAGAATTGTTCCTTGCTATTTGCTGTTGGCCAACCAAGGGGTGGACTGTACCCTGACCAAACTGTATTATGTTTAGGTCAACACTGTTAGCAATAGAGCAATCAGACTCCTATATCTAGAAACAGGTAGAATGGCTTGAAAACTCTCCTCTCGTCTATTCTGGGGTCCCTTGATCCCAAGTTTTGGGGAGGACCTCAGATGTTATGATCTTCCTTTCCCTACGTGTCCTTCTAATCATCTTCCAGTGTCTTCTACAGCAAAGCTAGACACTGGCTTCGCAATCCTGATGGGTTCAACAGGTATAGGTACAAATCTGCTGGTGGGATGGAATATGGCAATCCTTTGGAATCATGTAGACTGAGAGGCAAGGATAAACTTGCCCGGAGACTGCTCCCTTACAGACTGGCCTCCTAGGGAGGAAATTGGCTTCCTATGGAAAGGGTCTGGGTTATGGAAACTGGTTAAAGTGGAGCATGAAAAGAATGAACATGCTGGCAGAATACTGATGTGGTGTAATAGGGCTGAGGTGGTATGTCCTATCAAATGGCTGTATCCATAGGACTCAAACCACAGCCCAAGATCACACATCAAGGGGAGGCTAATGCATCCTCAGCCACAGAGCTGGTAAGCCCAGAGGCTGGAGTTCATCACCTAGACCCCTATCTAGCTCTGATAAGTCGTGTTCTCCTCCACGTGGCAGTGAACACTGGAGGGGAGATGGGGCAGACACCCACTACCATAAAGTCTCTGTGATCTCCTCCAGGCTTGTGCACATGCTTTCAACCACCTATTCCCATTTTCTCAGTAATGCCCATAAAATCATTTCTCTTCTTCTTCCTGAATTCCTGGCATCCCAGGACCAGTCAAGATACCATGTCACCTTTTTCAGGAATGAGAAATGATGTGAGATGTTTCTCCCAAATAAATTAAGAAGAAAAACAGTGAAAAGAGCATGTCCACATGCACCAAGACAGAATGAATGGAGGAAAAGGGCACAGGACCAGCTGGATCATTTGATGACTTAAGTGGGGGGGGGGGGGGTCTTTTGTTTTATTATTTGTATATTCGAAGGAGGAAATGAAAGGCAGTAAATGGTAAAACAGGGACAGCATTTCTCCCTCATTCATATGTGATATGAACAGAAGTATTTTATAAAACTTTCTACCAGTAGTTAAGTTTTTGGTCCCACCATGTTTAAGAAGGCAGAGATACAGGTCTAAAGAACTTCACAATTGTAAAAGTGAAGCTGTTATAATTGAAGCTTGTTGCTTGCTGCCCAGCACCCATTCCTTCCCATTGGCATTAGTCCGCTGGATTTTCTTGAAAAAACTTAGTTATAGATTTGGCAGCTGCACCTGCTCAGTTTAATACAAGCATCAAAAAAAAAAAAAATTTCAGTCCCCCAAAACTTGTGATTGTCTTAAGAATATATGTCCATGTGACCAGATTTGGCCAGAAGAGGCAATTAGCCGCTGGTGAATTCTGGGAAGATTTCTTCTCTTTCCCAAGAAAGCGCAGGGAAAGAAGGTTCTTCTAACCAGTATGAATTCTGTAGCCCTGGATCTCCAGGCAGCCATCTTTTTACCACACTGGGAGGGAGCTGTAGGGGAGGAAAAACTCACATCTACCTTCTTAGGTTCTGTAGCCAGGCATAAGAATTAAATTTATATGAGATAGATTAACAGGAGAAATGCCTATGTATTTTATGTAATATTTTAATGGGCCCATTTTCTTCAAGAGGAAAATGAAGACCCCAAAAAACCATTGGACCCAAAAGTTTGCAAGGAGCAATAAAGTTGTGTGGACTTAACAAGAGACAAAGGGACTTGGGCTAGGGGCAGTAAACTGTGGGGCAATGACTAAGAAATATGTGGGAGAAGCTTATGGAAGACAAGGGTTATGTTAGATTGGTTTGTACAGATCCATGTTGGAATTGACTGCTAGTCTTTGTGATAAGAATGTTCTTCTCTTCCTCGCAGAGAGAGTCCCTTTCCCATGTGAAATTTTATGACTTGATTTTAGGTAGAAAGAGAGATCAGAAAGCTCTTTCTGCATCTGTTGCTTCTCAAGTGCCTTCAGCTCAAGGTACTCAATTTGCCACCGTAGTGAAGGGGAATAAAGTTTGCCACCTCCAAATGTGTCACTATAGGGACACCTGGGTGACTCAGTCGGTTAAGCGTCCAACTTCGGCTCAGGTCATGATCTCGTGGTTTGTGGGTTCAAGCCCCACATCGGGCTCTGTGTTGACAGCTAGCTCAGAGCCTGGAGTCTGCTTCGTATTCTATGTCTCCCTCTCTCTCTGACCCTCCTCTGCTCATGCTGTCTCCCTCTCTCAGAAATAAATAAAACAAAAAATATTTCAAATGTGTCACTGTAGCATGTGGATGATTTTGAGCTGAGGGCAGTCAAGACCCAGGAGACTCAAGAAAGACTTTTACGTCTTCCTTAGCTGCCTGCAAGAATCTAGATAAGGGGGCCTGGTTCAGAGAGAGAGAGCTACTACCAGAGATAAATTTTTTAACCTAATTTACGTGATTCCAAACATCTGCTCTTCTTATCTTCCTATGAATCACCCTCCTCTCTTTTGAAGCCCCAGGCCCCTGTTGCATCCCTTAGTTTAGGACGGCATAGAAGCCTCAACTGCCTGACTGCCTTTGGGTCTCCTATTTTTAATGGGACTCCTATGTACAAAGTTAAATTTGTTTTTCTCCCGTTAATCTGCCTTAAGTCATTTTATTGTTAGACTTTCCAAGGAACCTAGAAGGGTAAAATGAAAAATTTTCTGCCCCTACAGCAGCATATTTTGGGGTAGCTTGTTCTGAATGCCACTATAGCCGTACTTGGAAGCCAGTTGTAGAGAAGACAAAAATACTTGAAAAGAGGGGCTCCTGGCTGGCTCAGTAGGAAGAGCATGCAACTCTTGATCTTGGAATTGTAAGTTTGAGCCCCATGTTGGGTGGAGAGATACTTAAAAAAAAAAACACAACTAAAAATAAAAAGGAAAGTGTGCAATACAGGTTTCAAAAGAAAATACATGTAGATTTTTGCAACATAATGCTCTTTGGTAAAAAACTCAATTTAATAAATAGGTAATATTTTTCAAAAAAGATAGTTCAAAAGAAATCACATCATTGGTGCCATGGCTGAGCTGATCTACCAGGTCTCAGCTAGAATCTGCTCTGTCACTGGACTTACTAATTTTGGGGGACAATACATTCTTTTTTTTTTTTTTTTTTGTTATTTTTTTGCGTAAACTGTACTCCCAATGTGGGGTTTGAACTCATGATGCTGAAACCAAGAATCATAGCCTCTACTGACTGAGCCAGCCAGGTGCTCCCATTCTGCTTATTTTTTAAGACAGTAGATATGGATCTCTGTTGCTTGGTACCCGGAGGATCCTAACAGATAGAACCATCGCAATTGATATAATAACAAAACAACCACTAAAAACAAACCAAGAAAAAGCTAAAGAGGGAAGGAAATTATTATTCAAATTCAGATGTGTGTGGGTACATCTGTGTACTATTAAGAGTTGAAAGGGTCACCTGGGTGGTTCATTTGGCTAAGTGTCCAACTTCGGTCATGATCTTACAGTTGGTGAGTTCGAGCTCCACATTGGGTTCTTTGCTGTCAGCACAGAGCCTGCTTCGGATGGTCTGTCCCCTTTTCTCTCTGCCCCTGCCCTGCTCATTCTCTCTCTTTCTCTCTCTCAAAATAAGTAAACTTAAAAAAGAGTTGAAAAGTACTGCAAATACAGTTGCTTAGGGGAAAGCATTTTACGTGTTCTATGTTCAACAGGCTTTGATTTTCACAATGGTCTATTTATCCAAGAAGCTGGGATATGGGAAGTGGTCGGGGAGAGGAAGAGGGGAATGTGGTGAGAAAGTTAAAATTGTCCCTTTGAGGGGACCTGGGTGGCTCAGTCAGTTGAACATCTGATTCTTGATTTCAGCTCAGGTCATGATCTGAGAGAGAGCCCCATGTTGGGTCCCATGTTGGCAGCCTGCTTGAGATTCTCTCTCTCTCTCTCTCTGACCCTCCCCAACTTGCTCTTTCTCTCTCTCAAAGATAAATAAATAAATTTAAAACATTTTTTTAAATAAATAAAAGTGTCCCTTTTGCTTTTTTTAATGGTATATAATTGACACATAACATTATTCTAGTTTTAGGTGTGCAACATAATGATTCAATATTTGTATACCTTGTGAAATGACCACCACAATATATCTAGATAACATCTGGTCACCACACATAGTTTTTCTGACCAAGAGAACTTTTAAGATTTTTTTTTAGTGATTTTTGAATTTGCAAAGCAGTACTATTTGTGGCAGTCAACATGGTATACATCTCATTTCCAGGAGTTATTTATTATAACTGGAAGTTTGTATCTTTTGACCCTCTTCCACCCATTTCTGCCCCCCCCCCCCCCCCCCCCCCCCCCCCCCCCCCCCCCCCCCCCGCCGTCTGCCTCTGGCAACCACCACTCTGTTGTTCTCTGTATCTGTGATGTTGGTTTGGGGGTTTTTGTTTTATTTTTACACTCCACATATAAGCAAGGTATAACAGTCTTGGTCTTCTCTTTCTGATTTATTTCACTTAGCATAATATCCTTGAGGTTCATCTGTGTTATTGTGAATGGCAGGATTTCAGGCTTTTTTATGACCAAATAACCCTTTTGCTTTTGTTGGTTTCTTTTGTTAAGAAGCTTGCTGTATTGGACACACACATGTGATCTGTGGTAGTTTGTGCGAATGGTGGCAACACTTCCTCCCCATGCTGTATATATATGCACATATATTTCTCTTGTCCCTAAATTGGTACTTGCCTTGATCAATAATATGGGATGGAAGGGATGTTGTGTAACCTTGGAGCCCAGGCCTCAGGAAGGCTTGCAGCTTCTGTCTGTGCTCCCTTGGAGCACTGCCCTGAGACTACCATGTAAGGAAGCCCACAGAGCTTGCCGTAGGGTCATGTTACCAAAGTGGCACACTCTTTTCCTACTCTGTACTGTTCACCAAAAAACCGTGAGAAGTAAAGGAGATGATTCATTTTCAGAAATACCAAATAAAAGCTGCGCTAATTAACAACAGGTTTACGAGCTATTGGAAATATGTACGAACCCCCCCCCCCCCCCGGCCCCGCAACAATGGAGTCCCAAACCCTTAGACACTTGACTGCCTGGCTCTTCCCCTCTCTGTTTCCTGGGCTTATTTTTACAGGCTTTGCAATGAGCATGCACCAAAGAACAAAGGGAAGAGGGACTGAAATTCTCTGTGTCACCTCAGGGAATGTACCTTTGTTCCAGTCAGACTACTTTTTGCCTTTCGTGGGCAAAGGTGACTTCCAGGTAAGGCTGTAACCTCTGTAGTGCTCAGCCAATAGAGGAATCCGGGGAGGGACTTCATGCTAGGAGATAAATTGTCTGCTTTAACTGCCCCCTGTCTGTCTGTCTGTGTGTCACACACCTGCTCTTGCAGGAACATTGATTAAAGCCTTATTGTGCTCCCAGTCTCCTCATCCCTCCTTTGATTGGGTCAATGAGCTTATTTTTAACAAAACCAAACAGTATTTGGTGGCAAGGAGGTAATTTATTCAATGGGCAGAGAAAGGAGAAGGCAGAGCTCATGCTTCAAAGGCACCTTCACCACAATTAGGTGTCATGGTCTGGGTTTTATGGGGTTAGGGTAATTAGAGGTTTGGTAAACAAGCTGACATCGAGGTCTTCTAGGGAAAGGGGAGGAGGCTTCTCAGAATCGGAGTGCCACCTCTTTTCTTCCCTCAAATGGGTGCAGTCAGATCTGACATGGTACTGGTGGGTGTTTTTTTGTTGTTAGAGTTAGATGGCAGTGATCTCAAGGTCATCTGGAGGGTTAGCAGCATCTGAACTGGATCAAACTGGTTGATAACTGAACCATGGATGCTTCTTTGGAGCTTGTGGCTTCTGGCATTTGGCCTAAGTTTCTGGTGACAAGCAGTACCTATAAACAGAGCTAGAAAAGTGGGCTATTATGGCTGGTTTGGAGCTTGTTAGCGAGTTCCTGGTGACAGAAACTGGGGGGAGGATGATGAAGGTGCCTCAGCTAACAGTAGGATCAACTGCAGATAGGTGAGTGAGGCCATCATGGAGTCATCATGGCCCAGTTGACCCTCCGGCTGAATGTAGCCACCTGAGTGACCCTGAGTGAGGCCAGCTGAAAGGATTGCCCAGCCATCTCTCAGAATCATGATAAATCATAACTCATTGCTGTTTTAAGCCACTAAGTATTGTGATGTCTTGTTAGACATCAGTAAATAACTGAGTCAGTTCTGCAGATCACTTCTGCTAAGACCGTTTAAAATGCAAAGGCATTGTGACATTTGGGTACCACTTGGGATTAAAATCTGAAGAAAGAAACTGTTGCGCGGTGTAATCTCTTCTCTCAACCCTTTAGGCTCCAAACCTCAGAGCTGAGACATCAGGGAATGTAGCCATGCCGTGAGAGTGCTTGTCTGTAAGATAAAACCAGGTTCCAAAGATACTTGTTGCTTCATTGTGCAAGAAAGATTGGATGAATTTCCACCAAACATGGAGGGTGTATTTAAGATGGTCTGACTTATATTGAAGAGGAAAAAAACATTTTTCCCATTATCCATCTTTGATTCTCCAGCCAGGGCCTTGTGGATTAGACTGACAAAAGACAAATTAACAAGAGAAAATTACCAAACACACCAGAGAAAAATCTAACAGAAGTTTCTTGGGACATGCATCTCACATACACATGGGAGTACCCAGGGCTGAGTAGTTCAAAGGGGTGGTTGGAATTTGGGGTCTATGCTCCCAACTTGGGGGAGAGAAAGGGGGAGAAAGAGTTTTTATGGAAAAGCATACTTTTTGGAAAGATAAAGGGTGACTCTCTGGGAAATAGGAGAGTCTTATAATGGCATGAGTCTGGGTATGGTTCAGAGGGTTCTGAGGACAAGTAAGTTCTTTTGGGAGCCTCTGCTTTTAGGCTGATAAGGGATCTCAGGAACGTAAATGCCTTCAGCTCAATTCTTATGGCAAAGTGACATATTTTGGGGTGGTGTATCCCAGTCACCTTCAGTTGAATACACGGTTTTCACTTCGGGAGGCCTTGGGGGGATACTTCAAAGAGTTCGTCATCCTCTAAGCCACTGAAACTGGGGTACAAGGAGAGGATCATGGACTGCTGATGGGTGGACACTGGCCATGGACACAGCACATCAACTGCCCTCCGCCATCTGTAAAATATACTTCGGGGCACGGAATGCTGAGTCCACGGCCAGCAGGCCCATCGATGCCCCCGTGTTCCCATTTGTAGAAGGAACAATGTCTGTCTCAGGGAGTTGTTTGAAGGGTTGACAGAGATGCTCTCCTTGACCAGACCTCAGTCAAGCTCCTCCAGACTCTTTGCAACTGGGGACCTCCTCTGTGGACTTCCGTGTTCTTCTGTGCCCCATCCAGTTTTAGCAAGAATTCTGTCAAGTAAGTCAGTGGACCCAGAATGTCCACCCTCAGCATCTGATCATCATTGATACCCAACAGCAGTCCTCACCCCTGCTGGCCCTCAGCTGGTGTCTGGCACCCTGGGCTGCCTTCCGCAAGAGTCCTGTGAGGTCTCTGTAGCCAGAATACCCCCTGATCCCTAGTTCCGCTTAGGAAATTTCCAACCCCTGACCTCCACCCTGTTCCTGGGCTGCAAACTGCCACTGACTTGTTCTTATATTTGGAATCAAGCTGGGTTTTACACTGAGCCCTTCCTTCTCCACCCTGTTGTAATAGTTACTGAGTAAAATTGGTTTTTGCCACTTCACTGTCTCCCTCTGGGTTTTCTTTGTCAGGTTAAATGGGTAAATGTATGAAAAGCATTTAAATAGCACCTAGCACATGGTATGCCCTGTATGGCTTAGTTTTGCTGTTAATTGTGAAGTCCTTTATATCGGTTTCTGAGCTGATGGATGCAAAGACACATCCCTGCTCCTGGGGTCCAGGAAGCAGCTGCAGACATATCCCCTTCCCTTCCCTTTCCAAGTTGCTCTTCCCAGAGCACACCCACCCCAGGGGCACCTTTCCTTGCCCAAGAGGTGAGGTCCTGTTTTCTATCCCAACCCAGGCTCTGAGTGTTCACTTATCTTGTTCTATAATGAGCTCTCTATTTCTCCAAAGACACGTGATACTTTTCAGCTCCTTATTCCTCTTTCAAGGACTTTTATCTGCTCCACTCCCTTCCACCCAAGGCCAGCCACTTTGTTGTCCTCAGAGGCAGTGCTCATTATCCATCTTCCCTGTACACAGCAGCTGTTCCTGAGTAGAATAAATCAACTCTCCTACAGCTTTAAGGAGAGAGGCTTGAGAGAAGTGGGGACTGAGAAGGCATATAATTGGGAACCCCCTCTAATAAGTTTTTGAAGTCTGGGGTCACGTGGAAAGCCAAGGACTTTATAACGATTCTGTATTCTTTTTTGAGTTTCCATGGCTGACAGGGTCACAGATTTCTCTTCCCTCCCCAGAGTGCACCCCCTTCCCCCACTCCAACCTGTTTGTGACTACAGGTGTTTTTCTGTGGAGAAGATCAGAATGAATAAAAATCTATGGTTATGACCTTCATCAACAACCAGTTCTGGAGAGTGTCTGTGGAAAGACCCAATAACCAGACAGAAGACTTGCTTGCACATAGGAATTCAACAGTGGCCTGTTTCAAAAGCAAAATCTATAGAAAGATATTAAAATTTAAGAATGTGCACCACTACCACAACCACCACCACCACCACCACCAAAAATATATATTTAGAATGATTTTTCAATGGCAAAGGACAAAAATACAAGCCAGACTGGCTTAAGCAATAAATATAGAATTTTTAACCACGTAATTAAAAAGCCCAGAGGCACTGTATTCGGGCACAGCTGGATGTAGGTGCTCAAACCATGGGATCAGATAACCTCTTCTCTCTTCTCCCTCTCTCCTTTCTCCACTTCTTTGCTGGCTTGTCCTTTATCATATATTTTATTTAACAAATATCTGTTAGGTTTAGATGTGGCAGGCTCTGGGGTTATTTCAGTGAACAAGACTGACCGGGTCCTCATTCTCATGGGAGTCATGTTTTATTAGGAAAGAAGGACAATAAATCAGTGACCGGACATATACATAATATACTTAGAGTTTGGGGTAATGATGATGAAACCAAATGGAGAGCTCAGAGCTGGAAAGGGCAAGGGCTGGGGGAAGACTTACAGTATATAGGGTGGCAGGGAAGGCCTTCCTATAAAGGTGAGATTTCCTGCCACCCTTGGGCTTAGTAGAAGTCAGACATGAAGGGATCTGAAGGGATCCCCCATGCATCCCAGGCAGAGGGAATAGCTATGTCAGGATAGACAAAACCTTCCAGTGACAGGAAAACTGGTTCTGGGGAGGCTTGCACGAAGCAGAGCTGCTGAGGGCCACCTTTTGGAGTTAGGCTAAGCCAGAGAGGCCACACTGATGGGCTTTGTAAACATGGGTGTGACTTCTGTAGATAAGGATTTATCATGTCAAATATGGTGTTCTTTGCTGCATGAAGAATGGAATGGAGCTGGGTGGGAATAGAAGACCTTCCTGATTACATCAGCAAAAGGAGGCTGAGTTCCACCCGCCTTAGCTTGTCTCGGTATTGGCTGAACTCACCAAATCATGGTGCAGCTGTCCATCCTGCAAAGGGAAATGATCCTCATAGCAACAAAGAAAATACAGCCCCTTATCTTACTCCATCAAGAGACAACAAAAAGTATGTCACATTACACAGTTTTCTGCTCATGGAGTGTGCCTTTTCATGTTTATTGACGTGGTATAATGTGGCCATTTTTCAAAATGTCAGAGGCCATTATCTCAAACGTTCAGGGTCCTAGGAAAGCTCCCTGCTCCTGTGAGCAGCATATGAAGTCATTTTCCAATTATAGCCTTTCTGAACGCCTTGTCTTTCCCTTTAAATAAAGTGTCTAGCCATATGTTCAATGAGTAGTATTCTAAGTTTTATATCTTGCCTCATTTTCTTTGGAATCTGTCAATGTCAGAGCTTTTTACAGGGTTACTGTAAAAATGTACTTGAACCTTGGTTGAGAGAATTGGCTTTTCTGAAGATAAAGTGATTTTTAAAAGAGGTTGTGTGGGAGTCTATGTCCTGTTTGCAAAAAGAGTGAAATCCGGCCTTTCAACTAATTCCCTACTTGGAACCGAGCTAGGTTTTTCAGTACTTTGTTGACTGTGTTTCCCAAATTTAAACTCTGCATGCAGTCCAAAATCATCTCATGCTTTTAAGAAGTAAGGTCATGGGATATCTTACCAAGAGACAGCCAGAGTTAAAGAAAAGCAGGGGCTCAGTAAAACACATTAAAGGTAAAGAGAATGGAAACTGACATAATTTCTTGTCCTTGAATTAAACCATACCAGTACCAGGAATACTCTGCCATGCTTATATTAAATAATACCGACACCAGGCATAAAACATTTAGTTGTTGATTCCAGGAAATACCCGCTCTTGTAAGATAAAGACTGTAAACCAGAGAAAACAGGTTGCTCTTTAGGATTTGCCTTAAAACTTTTGAGTCACTGGGTCCATCGGCCCAGAGCAGTTCTGTCATAAACTGTGCCTGATCCTTGATGGTTCCCTACGTTGCAAAACCTACAGTGAAATCACCTGGCTCAGGCTCTAAAATCCTACACATGCCCTTTGCCAACAAAGGAGATTAGAATATGCTACCGCAAAACATATCACTTTGGTATAAGGACTATTTTGCTCTCAAGTCCATTAAGAATCAACAAATGGGGGCGCCTGGGTGGCTTAGTCGGTTGAGCGTCCGACTTTCACTTAGGTCATGATCTCGTGGTTCGTGGGTTTGAGCCCCGCGTCGGGATCTGTGCTGACTGCCAGCTGGGAGCCTGGAGCCTGCTTCAGATTCTGTATTCCCCTCTCTCTCTGACCCTCCCCTGCTCACGCTGTCTCTCTCTCTCTCCTAGAAATAAATAAAAATATTTAAAAAAAAAAAAAAAAGAATCAACAAATGAGGGCACTTGGCTGGCTCAGTAGATAGAGAATGAGACTTTTGATCTTGGGGTGGTGAGTTCAAGCCCCACCATTGGATATAGAGATTACTAAAAAATAACATTTAAAAAAATCAATAGATGTAGGAAAAGTCCTGCCCTCCCCTAAGCTGAGTGAGTGCAGGGCATGAATGTTCCCTTGAGGAAGGTACCCTCCCTCTCCACCTCCCCCGCAGTACCAAGGACAGAAAAACAACTCTCCTCATTATAGACGGGGAGTCTACAGCAAGATGAACTTGTAGAAACAAATCCTACTAAGAAAATTGTTTTCCCATTGGTCCTCTGCATATATTTCAGTTACTCCCCCACATTTTATTGTCCCTTGGAGCCCCAAACCCATTTTCCTTTGTTAAAAAACTATACAAGCCCCTGAATCTAACTGCCTTTTTGAGTTTTCACTTCTTTCTGTGAACTCCTATGCATGCAAATATTAATCAAATGTGTGATTTTCCCCCTGTGAATCTGTCTTTTGCTAGTTTAATTCACAGGCCCTAGATCAAAACTCGAGAAGGAAGAGAAAAAATTGTTCCTCCCAATGCTAATTTCTCCATTTTGAGATACTACAAAGACCCTGTCAGCATGATGTTCTTCCTCATTCCAGTGGAAACAGTAAATTTAGCTTTGCTTGATCAACTGGTTTCATCTGCGATCCTTGGAGAGATGATGTCTGCCCTTATGTACTGTGTGTGTACAGTGTAAAAATGCAGTAAAACTGCCACCAAAATGTAGTATTCCAAATGATAAGATTACATAAAATGTGAATTTGTGTGTTGGGGGATGGTTGTGAGGATAATGAAATTCCCCTTTGCATGATCTGTCTTTCATCTCAGTAGTGATCCACGTACACTTATAAATATGATGTAGTGTTATAAACATGTACAAAGTTTACTCTACATAAAAGACATTATGTGAAAAAAATTATATGGATTGATTTCACAAAAAGCTGTAATTTTTTATCGCATTCTCTAACTCCCCTTTACAATGTAACTTTGCAGCTCCTCCCATTGAGGCAGAGTACTGGGCCCCTGGGTGGCTCAGTCGGTTAAGTGTCTGACTTTGGCTAAGGTCATGATCTCACAGTTTGTGGGTTTGAGCCCCGTGTTGGGCTCTGTGCTGACAGCACAGAGCCTGGAGCCTGCTTCAGATTCTGTATCACCCTCTCTTCCTGCCCCTTTCCTGCTCACGATGTGTCTGTCTCTCAAAAATAAACATTTAAAAAAACTTTTTTAAAAAAAGAGGCAGAATACTTTCTCTGGCTCTTCAGTGTGGGCTGGTCTGATGTCTTGCTTCGGCCACTGGGCCTCCAGCAGAATTGAGGGTATGCTGGTTTTGGACAGGGGTCTCAAGAGAGCCTTTTAGGTTTTACTGTTTCCTTGGAACCCTGACTCTGTCATGTGAATGAGCCCAAGTTTGCCTGCTAGGGAATGAGACCATGTTGGGAAATGAGTCAAGAATCCTGAGTCTTGCCGGCTCACCGCCCATCATGTGAGAGGCCATCTAGATCAGGAGAACCACCTGCCTAACTGATGTACATGTGAGCCCAGCTGAAATGAGCAGAACCACTCAGCTGACCTGTATGGATGCCACTGCCTGCTGTTTTAAGTCACTGAGATTGGGGGCAGTGGGCTGTGCGGCAGTTGCTGATACATAGAACGTGGCGGAGACTGTTTATTGCCTAGAAACAGCTATTCCCTTCCCCTCTTCCCAACTACCAGAATATGAATTTTGTTCCGATTCTTTGGCCTCAAAGAAGGTGAGCAGTAGCCAGTCACATTATCCCACATCACTGGCTACACGTAGGGATGGGCATAGAGCCATCCCGGCTCCTCATGGGACCATCCCCATGGTCACTACGATGAGTCACGATGAGCAAGTGAATCAACATATGTGTCTTCCTTCATTCCAGTAGCTACAGCGGGACACCAAAGACGGGGTACTTATTTCTCATACTTCCGGAGGCTGGGAAGTCCAAGATTAAGGCTCTGGCATATCAGGTGACTGGTGAGGTCCTGCTTCCTCACATGGCAGAAGAGAGAAGGGAGCTCTCTGGGGCTCTTTTTCCAAGGGCACTAACCTCGTTTATGAGAGCTCCACCCTCATGACCTAATCACTTTCCAAATGCCCCACCTCCTATACCATACTGTTGGGGGTTATGATCTCAACATGTAAATTTTGTGGGGACATAAACATTCAGTCCATAGCATGTGCCAGTCAGAATTCTTCCCTAGGGTGTTATCTATGAGGGTAGAAATGAAAAAAATATGACTGAACTGTGGGCTACATCAGATTGATCTGTTTTAGACTAAAGCACGAGAGATGAATTTTATATCTGAATATTTTGGAGAAAACTCCTATTGGTGTCATAAATTTACCAGAACAATGAACTTAAATGTCACCTCGTTCAACATACAAAGTGCACAACAAGTTAATATTGAGCCTTTAGACTTCAGGGTAGAGAAACGCCATAGGAAAAGATGATATGTAATTATTTTTGTGACTCCCACTGCAATGTTCCTTTTTGCCTGGATAAAACAGTTGAAGCGATGGATGTTTATAATGGGTAGGAGAATCAGGTCAAATGAACTCATCTCCAAGGAGATTTAAAATCCTTTTGAAACCCTCCTTGATATAGACTGTATTTTTATGCATTTTCTTTGAACTTTATCATTCTGGGCTCTGTTTGCCAACTTGTCTCACATCCATATTTTAGACGAAAGCTCCATCTTCTGGAGAAAAACAGACATGTAGCAACTGTTCGGCACATGGGCTAACAGACTCCATTTAGAAGTTACTGAGACAATGTCTTTCTTAGTCATCTGAACAATTTCTCATTGGCAGCTCATTTTTCCCCCTTTAGAAAAAGTGTCATTTCAGCAGGGCAGTGAAAGTAGATGTAAGCTATTGATCACCTCCCCTTTTTCAAAGACAGATTCATAGCACAATTTCATCTTTATATTTATGGTTTCTGCAGGAGAGACCAGTTGGAATAATTTCCCTTCCTTAGCCATGTTCTTTTCTTTGATCCCTCGTATCGTAGAATAGGTACTGGCGATTATTTTCTTACTCTCCAGAGAAATCAATTTCTCTGCAGCTTTTACTATATTTTTTCATGTCGTCTCTTCTGAAGCTCCTTCTTGAATATAAATACTTTAAGAAATATTTTAGATTGATATGGTATTTTTGAGAGTTTTAAAAAGTAGCCATTAAAAAATAAACATAACATTTTAAGAATAGTTTTAGATTTAAAGAAGAATTGTGAGGATAATACGGACAGTGCTCATATACCGTGTGTGGTGTCTGTCTCTCTCCCTCGGATGGGGTCCCCCAAATGTGGGGCGACTATCTGGTGGAAGCTGGTGGTGTGGGCCCTGAAGGGATTCACCTGAGGCAGAACACAGGGGGTGGAAGTTTACTGAATTTACTGCAGGGGAGGGGAGGGGGGGGCAGGACAGCAGAGGAGAGGCTGTCTGCCATGAGGCAATGGGTGGGAACTGTTTTTAAAGGGGGAAGGTGAGGATGTCACAGCAAATACTCGGCACCCAGGAAGAGAAGAGCGACATGAACTCAGGGAATCAGAAAACTGTTTAGTGTGCAGCGGTGCAGGCCCAGCAGAGTCGCCTCCAAAGGCTGAGCCCTGAGCCCTGGATCTGGCCTCCTTTTATGGGTGAGATTGCAGGGGCTCAAAGAAAAAAAAAGTGGGGAGGGGGCACTTACCGGTTATGCTCTGCGGGCAGTTGGTGGATGCGGGAGGCAAGCAAGATTGCAGAAGCCAAAAGCATGCGAGGAGAGTATGAGTTCTGTTCTGAAGAGTTAGGGCGCCTTGGCCAAGACAGACGGCGGGGAGCCCTCTCTGGACGACCATGGAAAGGATACTGGAAAATGCTCACTGAATCCTCTACTAAATAACTTCACAGAGCTCATGTCCCTGAATGATGAGGTAGGCATTATACTACTAATGAAAGAACCACCGTAATGGGAGGATTAATAAAACCAGCAATTGTGATTGATTTTAACTATGTGCCAGGCGGTGGGGATTCAAAGTGACTGGACTCATCCCTTGGGCATTCAAAATCCAGGGTAAGAGAAACAGAGCCATGCTGTGAAGGCGTAAGAAGTACACAGTATTTGGGTTTTGTTCCTGGTTGCTGACAGGATTCCTACAACCCTTGGATTTTGCTTAGTGACAGGAATGTCTTATAATTTGTAAGTCGCTCTCTGCCATCATACCTGAGTTTATGCTACTAAGGTAATTTAGGATGGGGCCCGTAGGTCGCCTCAGGATGGGGCTGGTCTCCAGAGAGCCAGTGGAGACTTCCAACCCCACCCACCCAACTCTGGGGAGTGGAGGCAGAGCTGAGACTGAGCTCTATCCAAGCTCTTGAAAGTGAATTTCAGGAAGCTTCCAGGCTGGTGAACACTTCCAGGTTCCAGGAAGGTGACACACCCAGAGAAGGCGTGGGACCTCCATGCATGCCTCTCCCACACTCTGCCCTTGGCATCCCTTCCCTTCCATTTGGCTGTTCATGCGTTGTATTCTTATCATAAACTGGTAAACATAAATAAGGTATTCTCCTGAGTTCTGAGAGCCATTCTATCAAATTACCAACCCTGCGGAGGGAGTCCTGGGAACCTCTGATATATAGCTAGCTGGGCCGAAGTACAGGTGGCCCAGGCCTTGTGACTCACATCTGAAATGGGGGCAGTCTTCGGGGATGGAGCCCTTTTAACTCGTGGGATCTGGGATTAGTGCCAGAATTGGAATGAATTGCTATACTCTCACTCAGTTGATGTCAGAGTTGGTCGGTGTTGGAAAGAATCTCCCACAAGGGCAACGCGGGGAAAAGCGTTGTGAGGCAGTCCGTCCAGGAGGCCAGGAGAGTTCAGGGGAGTTGGAGCTTGAAGGGCAGGTAATGAGTTTTTCCACTCAAGAATATGGAGGAGGAAGGGTGTTGCAGGGAGAGGAAGCAGTGTAGACAATACTTATAGACCACACTATTCCTACTAATAATATTTTCAACCTAACAACA
The DNA here is from genome assembly GCF_003009895.1 of Hyaena hyaena. Taxonomy (NCBI): domain Eukaryota; kingdom Metazoa; phylum Chordata; class Mammalia; order Carnivora; family Hyaenidae; genus Hyaena; species Hyaena hyaena. Next base: position 1,829,735 of record NW_024080870.1, on the reverse strand, counting down.
GCAGCTCCATTTATCACTTCCTGTGTGCCAGGTGATGAAATTAATGGTTTATAGACATTTTCTTTTCAGTCCCGAAGGAGCTCTTCAGAATTTATTCTATTTGTTACCTGGGTTTTTCGGATGCAAAAAGCCTCCAAGAGGTTAAATATGTGGGATACAAGTGAGTAGCACTACTGCTATTTGTAACCATAAGGAAAAAGACAGTAAGTAGCTTTGGAGCCAGATACACCTCGGTTTATTTCCTGGTTCTTCAAGCCTCTTGGAAACTCCTGAGCCTCAGTTTCTTGATTTATAAGATGGGAAGATAATAATAATACTCATCTCTTGAAGAGTAAGATTAAGTAGGGGAGCCTGGGTGGCTCAGTCCATTAAGTGTCCGACTTCAGCTCAGGTCATGATTTCATGCTTCATGAGACCCACTTGGGTCTCTGTACTGGCAGCTTGGAGCCTGGAGCCTGCTTCAGATTCTATGTCTCCTTCTCTCTCTTCCCCTCCCCAGCTCACACTCTGTCTCTCTCTCTCAAAAATAAATAAAAAGATTTTTAAAAATTGAAATAATAAAATAAAGCGATCTGTGTGATGCCTAATAACAAAATGAATGCATGACAGAGACAGTATTTTAAAAATGATGATGTAGCCTGTATCAGTCAGCATTTCCCGAGTAATAAACAGCTTCTGAGTCTCCGCGGCACACAGCAGTAAGCATTCATTTCATAGGCATCTACAGGTCTGGCTGGGGGTTTGTGAACTTGATCAGGTGACTCCAGCTTCAGGCTGTGGGGCTGGTCTAGCTGGGCCTGGCCTGTGGCTGACACTTGGGCTTGGATCTGCTTCATGTGTGTTCATTCTGGGGCCCAGGCCAACTGTCAGCAACTACCCCTGAGAAGCCCTCTCAGGCGATGGCAGAAGTGTACCAGTGCCTTTCAGACCTTTGTGGGGTGTGTTCTCAGTACCAGCAAGCAGTTCTCTAGCTCTCAGCTCACCTTGACCGGAGGTCCAAGGATTTAACTCAGTTCTGACCCTCTCTGCCTGAAAATAGCCTTAGATCGCCCAGTTTAAGGATTTGTGGGGAGCAAGAATGTCCTGTCCCATTCTAGGTCCTTCTAGCTAGACTAAGAATCGAGTTGATGTGAGACAAAATAACAGGAGAAAATAAAATTTAACAGTATCCATATGAGGAATCCACACAGACCTGGAAATTCTGAAGACAGGCAGAATGAGGTGTATAGGTCATCTTGAACTAAGAAGGGGCTAGGGGTCTGGGATTTCAACAGAAAGGAACGCAGTTTCCAGGGCAATGAGAAGAGCAGATGTTTGGTAAATTAGATCTTTGCCCTGCCATACAGATGGGTCACTCAGATAAAATTCATCTCTGTTAATAACTGTTATTCTGGGAAAGATCTAGATTTTTCTATGTAGTTAAGGGAGGGACAAAAAGTTTCCCTTGAGCCTTGATTGCTTTCAGATCAAAACAGTCTGCATGCCAAGGTGACTCACCTTGGCGTGGCCTGCCCTTGGTCTCTGCAGTTCCAGTCCTGCGGGGACTACCCTCCGGCCATCCCATGCCCCCACAAACACCAGCCACAGGTCCAGGTTGTTACCTATGCTGACTGGCTATTCTCACTTACCGGCTGTAAATTAGAAGTTCCCATTAACCCCTCCTAGTTAGATTGCCAGAGCAGCTCATAGAACTCAGGAAAAGAATTTACTTCCTAGAGTTCTGAGTTACCATGAAAGGATGTAACTGAGGAATAGCCACATGGAAGAGATGCACAGGGCAAGGTTCAGAAGCTCTGCAAACCCAGCACTTCGGGGAGTTTTATGGAGGCTTCATTTTGTAGGTGCGATTGATTAAATCATTGGCCATTGGTGATTGGTTCGACCTCCCCCTCTTTGGCGGTTGTGCGGCTGGGGCTGCAAGTTCTAACTTTATAATCAGTTTGATCCCCTTGGCAACCAGCCCCCATCCTTGGAGGCTTTCTGAAAGTCACCTCATTTACATAAACTCAGGTGTGGTTGAAAGGGACTTGTTATGAATAACAAAAGAAAGCTTCATTTCTTTAATCACTTAGGAAATTCCAAGGGTTTTTAGAAGCTCTGTGCCAGAAATGGGGATGAAGACCAAAATATATATTTCTTTTTATAAATCACAGTTTCATATTTTTGTTTACATCCATCAGATTTGCTGACATCTCATTGTCCAAAGCAAGCATCAAAGGAGCTGGGAAATACACTCCATCAATGGAAATCATGGAGGGGGAGAGAATATATATATTTTTAACTACAAAGCTTCTTGTTTCATTTGAAACCAGGTGTACACTGGTTTTTATAATTTGTGTGTTTGTTTGTTTATTTAAATTCCAGGTAGTTAATATACACGGTAATATTGGGTTCAGGTATACAATAAAATGATTCAACACTTCTATACATCACCCTGTGCTCATCACAACAGGTGTACTCCTTAGTCCCCATCACCTATTTCACCCACTCTTCCACCCCCTCCCCTCTGGTAACTGTGTTTGTTCTCTATAATTAAGAACCTATTTTTTGGTTTCTCTCTCTCTCTCTCTCTTTCCCCCTTTTGCTCGTTTTGTTTCTTGAATTCCACATATGAGTGAAAAAATATTTTCTTACTTATTTTGCTTACCATTATACTCTCTGGCTCCATTCATGTTATTGCAGATGACAACATTTCATTCTTTTTTATGGCTGGATAATATCCCTATATATTTATAGATATAGATATAGGTGTATAGATATAGATATATCTTCTTTATCCATTCATCAGTCAGTGGAGACTTGGGCTGCCTCTATACCTTGGCGATTGTAAATAATGCTGCTATACACATAGGGGTGTATGTATCCCTTTCAATAGTGTTCTTGTGTTCATTGGGTAAATACCCAGTAGTGAGATTGTGGATTGTAAGGTAGTTCTCTTTTGAACTTTTTGAGGAATCTCCATACTGTTTTCCACAGGGGCTGCACCAGTTTATATTCCACCCCGAGGGTTCCTTTTTTCTCTACCTTCTCGCCAGCACCTGCCTCTTGTGTTGTTGACTTCAACAATGCTCCCTGTTTTTGTATGGCCTATGAACTATGAATAGTTTTTACATTTTTTAATAGTTTATTGTCAAGTTGGTTTCCATATAACACCCAGTGCTCATCCCCACAAGTGCCCTCCTCCATGCCCATCACCCCTCTTCCCTTCCCTCCCCCATCTGCCCTCAGTTTGTTCTCGGTATTCAAGAGTCTCTCATGGTTTTTGCATTTTTTAAGGATTGAAAAAATAAAAGAATATTTTATGACATGTGAAAATTATATGAGATTCAGATTTTGGTGTCCACGAATCAAGTTTTGTTGGGGAGGAAACATTTTTTTCTCTACCCTTCTTGATTCTTTGTTCTAATAACCAAACTAACATAGGGCAAATTAACAAGAGAAAAGCAAATTTAATTCTTGGGCTCCTTAAGACTAGACAGGCGGCCAGGCAATGGAGGCTTTTATGTTATCCAGAGTTGAGGAGAAGGGCTAAGGGTCTGGGACTTTAAAGGAGAGAGAGAGGTGATTCACAGGAAGATGAAAAAGAGTAAATGTTTGGTAAACAAATGTTTGCTGGGCCATATAGAGCAGTGGGACATGGAGAAGACTTTGATCTCCAGGTCCTGATGAGCTCGTCCCCAGCTTTCCACACCTAGTGCATATTTTTTGTAGTTATCTCTGATGACAGTTCTCTTCCTGGACTAGGCCCTCTATTTCGATTCGTTTAGGCAGAGAGAGGTGAAAGTTTTTCTTGAAACTGCTAGGTATCAGTCGCCTTCATCTCAAAATAGTCCACATGCCACAGCAGCACATTTTGGGGAGACTTGTTCTGAACCCCTTCGGTTTTACAGGAATGTAACTGAACTCAGGAGGCTCACTGCTGCACATATGTCAAATTGAACACAATCCAAGGAAGTGTTGAAAGCCAAGAACTTTCATTACTTGAGACGAGTAAGGAGACAGAGCAATAACTCTCAAAATACTGTCTCCCTGTGGGGTTGCAGGAAGCTTTTATTCGGTGCGTCAGGGATTGGGGACAGGGAGCTTGGAGAGGCACTTTTGGTTCGGTGGCACACACCTCGCACGTCACCATGCTAGTGCACACATCGTGTGTTCAAACAGTGGCAGAGAACTCTGCCCACAGGAATCTTAGTATTGCAGTGAGCTGAAGGTGACTTCAGGTCAGCTCAGGGGGGCTTCTGTGCAGGCCCTCAGCCCCAGGCTGGCTCAAACTGGCTCACATAAGAGGCTCTTGGGCGAAACACCTAGTTGGGCATCTTCTTGGCTGAAACTGTTGGTTTCTTGGTTCTGCAAAACAGAACACAGTCCCTCTCTGCTTTTTGCTCCTCCCCTCCTCCCTTCTGTCATAACACTGAGCTCTCTTATTCAAGAACTCCCCGATGCATCCTAGCTAACAGGAACACAGCCACACCCATTTGTTGGGTATTATCCCTGGTGGCTTTTGGACTACAGGGGCAGAGCTGAGTCTTTGTGACAGAGACTAAATGGCTCACAAAACCTAACAAATTTACCAGCTGGCCCTTTACAGAAAATATTGGTGACCCTTAATCTATCGCATTATTGGTAATGATAAAGTCACACGCAAATACAAAATAAAGAATATTCTCAGGGTGCCTGGGTGGCTTAGTCGATTGACTGTCTGACTTTGGCTCGGGCCATGATCTCACACATTTAAGCCCTGCATCGGTGTCTCTGCTGCCAGTGTGGAGCCTGCTTCGAATCCTCTGTCTCCCTCTCTCTGCCCCTCTCCCATTCAGGGTTGCTCTTTCAACAACAAAAATAAACATTAAAAAAGTTTCATAAAAAGTCAAAGCTCCCTACTTTCTCATTTTATCTTCATGATAGCCAATGTGATAAGTTAGGGCTATGTTATTGTAGTAATGCAAGAGGACTTCAGCTGCCTCCACTCTGACCTCCGTCTATACCTTCTAATTGATTAAGTTCTTCTTTACAGCTTATCTCTTAACTCAAGCAAAAGGTTGGTGGGCACTACATTCATGGCAGGAGCTAAAACTGCCCCGAAGCAGTAACAGCTGCCCTGAAGGCAGCCAAGACCCTGCTTAATTGACCCCAAGGCAAAAATCTACATGACCTTTACCGCCCACCTGCATGTACCCACCAGCCTTTGTCATACATTCTCCTTACATAAACCTAGATGTATTTTCAGCACTTGGGAGATCGGCTTTGAGGTGCTAGTCCACTGTCGTCCCGGGGGTGGCCTCCCTGAAATAAATCCCTTGTTTCACCTCTGCTCGTCTCTCTGCCTTTGAATTTTGCCAGGGGTGGGTGGCCGAACCTGGTGTGTTTGGGACTTCAGGTGCTCATGCACGCTTGGGCCCTGGTTGCAAATCAGAGTCCAACTCCAGTTCTTGATGTTATTCCTTTGACCTCGCCCCCCCTTCCTCCTTTGGCCCCATATATAGTCTTGTTTTGGTGCTGGTAGGAAATTCAGACTTCACAAATCCCTAGTCTGTGCATAGGAACTTTCCACCAGCCTTGCCCCTTAGCCACCTCAAAGGCCCTACCTTCTCTCTCTGCCTCCCTCTCGTTAGTCTGGACTGCCCGTGCCTACCTTGCTGTCCCCAGAAGTCCTTGTGTGAGTAATAAACTTTTCCTCAAATTCTCTTGGTGTGTGGAATGTCAGCAGCCTTGACATTTTAGCTGTCCATATCATTAATATCTCTAGGAGCTGTGCTTTATTGGCTTGATTGGATGATCTAGGTACCTCCATACTTAGCTGTTGTAACTCTACTGTAAGTCAAGGAGAGAAGACAGAAGGATGGATACTTAGGGGATTGTTATTCATCCAGTAAATGTATACATTTGCCCATCCAACCATCCATTCAGCTACCAGTTTTGAATAGCTGCTATATGCCAGGTGCTGTAAATAAGGGCAGAATCTTTATTCGTCTTCAACTTTCAGAAGTGCTTTGGACCAGAGTTAATTCCCTAGACTTTGGGATGGTTTGTCACTCCTCCTTAGTATTGACAGTGGAAATATCCCTTTAAAGGAAACCCAAGGGTCTTCCTTGTTTTCTGGATTAGTGAGGACACTTTAGGATGAAAGAAACTAAAACAAGCAAGGATGTTCAGGGTAGAATTGGCCTTAGGAGGTGAAAAATGTTTTTACCCTCTCTCACATACCAGTGTGATGCAAAGGATATTTTGAATACAAATGTTTGTATTAGAATGATATGAACACAGATGAGTTGTCAGTGAGAAAGCATTATCCAAAGTGAATTCTATGAAACCAGTTTAATTCTGTGATCGATGATCTTCATAGGTCACTTAAGCTTGTCTTAATTTTCCTTAAATCTTTTCATTTGTTAATTTTGCTGAAATTGGTAGCATGGGAATCAATTGTTTTCCACTTAAGTTTTGCAAAAGATTTTATTTAATCTACTATTTCCCCCCATGTTGCATATACTGATTATAGCTTACTATTGATTTCATTTGGAGACCATTATTTCTGCCAAGTCCTATTTTCCTGGGATAAATTTAGCAAAGATACACATTTTGTGGAGAAAAATGTGATTCATTTGTCAATTTTTAAGCAGAAGTAAGTTTGGCCTTCTGTGATGTTTAGTTGTTTTCAGTGTTGTTTGCCTTGATAATTTATAACTGTAATATTTATTGTTAATTGAATAAAAGAATGACAGTCTGCAATTATTTCTTTTTAAAATCTTTTTAGGAGAGAGAGAGAAAGAGAGAGCCTTAAGCAGACTTCACGTCCAGTGTGGAGCCTGATGCAGGGCTCGATCCCACAACCCTGGGGTCAAGAATCAAGAATCAGGTACTCAACCAACTGAGCCACCCAGGCACCCCAGCATTTATTTCTCAGTTACTCCATGAGGAGATTGTGAGGTGTTTTGTAGGGCAGAGAGGCAGGGAGAGACAGAAATGGAGGGAGATGGGGAAGGAGTGGAGAGAGAAGAGAGACAGAAAGACATAGATGCAAAGGGAAGTAGAAGACTCTAGAGCTCATCTTGTCTCTGAATTAAGAAACTCTAGATCCATTTTCAAGATGTCTCAGAGGGGAGTTTGGTTCTAACCTCTTAGGAGAATGGATAGGACTCCAGGCACACAGGCTTGGGCTGTGATCCTGGCTCTGCTGCTTACTCGCCACGTTGCCTCCAGCAAGTCACTTAACCTTTTCGAACCCCAGTTTTCTCATCTGCGAAGCGGAGGTACCAAGAGTGCCAATCTTGTAGGACTGCTGTGAGAATGAGAAGACTCCATGTTGAGCAGTGAACACAGCGCTGACACTTGGCAACGGCTTGGTAAATATTTGGTGGTAGAATAATCATGATTCATAATAATAACTCGTTTCTGGCACGGAGACCCTTACAGTGATTTTCTGTCTTGAGGATTTGCAGAAAGCCTTGTTACTGTTTTATTCCCTGACCAGTGGTTTGCAAGTAAATGTTCAACAACTTGGTCTTTCGGGAAAATAAAGCTTCGATTTATGTCCTTTGCCAACTTTTGTGGCATAAATATTTCCACCACAGCCTGTTTCAAGCTACTGACATGGTGTCATAGAACTCAGGATTGGGAAGAAATCTGCAGTAGCTACCCATGATATGGCATTCCCGCCATGTACATACTGTAGATACTGTGGGCATAACTAATCTCAAGGGTGTACATAATAGTAAAATGTGCTGAAGTAACTAGAAGGTGATACATTTTGAGTATTATATTTGTCTTTTAATATGACCTATAATTTTTGCAATTTTTTAACTTCTAATAGTGGCGGTTTAAGGATCAGCTTGCAACATTTCTGGAAATGTAACCATTGGCCCACGTGGAAGTTTGAATCAGGCTCTAGCACATCACTGCTGATGCCACCTGCCTCTCCGCCACCTCCATATCCAGTCATCACCCAGTCCTATTGATTTCATCTCCTAAGTATCTCCTTTAATCAGTTCTCTTCTGTCCATCTTCATTGCTACCTTCCTGGTCTAAGACATGGCTATCTCTTGCCTGGATTGTTACAGACACGCTTCTAGCTTTCATTTTGCATATGTTTCCTACCTGTCCATTCTTGATTGTGAAGGTAGAGATATATTTTTTTAAAAGGCCTTATTTTTTTAGAGCAGTTTTAGGTTCATAGCAAAATTGAGCAGAAGATACAGAGATTTCCTATACACGTCCTGTCCTAATATATCCACAGCCTCCCAAGTTATCAACACCCCCATCAGAATGGCACATTTGTTATAATTGATGAACCTATGAAAGAGTTCAGGACAGCCCCCTGCACCCGGGTGCCACTTTGGCATGCAGATTATTTTGATCTGAAGGCAGTCAAGACCTTACAGACTCGAGAAACTTTTGCCTGTCTTGTAACTCCATAGAAGGATCTAAACTGGGAGCCTTTCCCAGAATAAGGGTTATTACCAGAGATAAATTTTATCTGAGTGACCTATCTGTATGACAGGACAAACACCTAATTACTGAACATCTGCTCTTCTTATCTCCATGAGAAGCGCATTCCCTTCCTCTGAAATCCCAGGCCCCTACCCCTTTCTCTGTGGTTCAGGATGACACATAGACCTCATGTTGCCTGCCTGTCTTTGGAATTTCCATGCCTGTGTGGATTCCCTGTATGTATCCCATTAAATTTTATTTTCTCCTGTTAATCTATCTCATGTCAATTTGATTCTTAGTCCAGCTAGACGGACCTTTGAGAGGGCAGGGTTTCTTGTCCTTTGACACCAACATGGACATGTCATATCTCCCAAAGCCCATAGTTTGCATTAGGCTTTCACTCTTGGTGTCGTACATTCTCTGGGTTTGGACAATGCATGATGACATGTCTCCACCATTATAGTATCCCACAGAATAGTTTCACTGCCCTGAAAATCTTCTGTGCCCCAGCTACTCATCCCTCCCTTCCCCTTAGCCTTTTCACACTGGCTTCTTTCTCTTGGAAATATGCATTTAAGGTTCTTCTGTATCTTTTCAGGGCTTGGTAGCTCCTTTGAGAGTTCTTTTAAAATGCAAATCAGCTGTCCTTGTCCTCCTTCCGGCTCTTTTTGCTCTGCCCACGCAAGAGCTCCTTCTGTCCTGTGTACTTGCCCCTCTCCCTCTGGCCACAGTGTTGGCACTGCCAGTCGCCTCCTCCTTGCTTCCTCTCTGCTTTTGGCTGATTCTCATCCTTCTCAAGCATCATTTCATCAGGAGAGACTCCTCTGCCCTCTGTTTGGGTTTAAACCACCTACCTGAGACCCTTTTGTTCTGTGTGTGGGAGATGAAACATGTGTCTGGGTGTCTGATAAATGTCCATCTCCCTTATCTGACAGTAAGCTTCTTGAGGTCAGGGATCACGTCTGGTTTAGCTCCAGCACCAGCCATCAAATCTTGCACATGATCCCTGCTCAATAAATATTTGCTGGCTGTATGAATGTTGACCAAAGCTAGTTAACTCTGAATCCGTTTTAAAGATTTTTTTTAATGTTTTATTGATTTTTTGAGAAAGAGAGCACGAGTGGGGTAGGGACGGAGAGAGGGGACAGAGGATCTGAAGTGGGCTCTGATCTGACAGGGTGACACAGCAAGCCCTGTGTGGGGCTCAAACTCACAAATCACAAGATCATGGCCTGAGGTCAAGTTGGACGCTCAATTGGCTAAACCACTCATGAACTCTGAATCTTATAGACCTGTGTTTCTTTTATATTATTCCAAATATCACTGTCCAGTGACATCTGAGGCCTGGTCTGGTTCCTGTTTCAGAACACCTGTTTGGTTAAGATACATCTTACCTCATTCTTTGTATTGGATTTATTCATTTTGCCAAATTATGCTCTTTATTTGCAAAGACCATCAAACTGAAATAAGAGATAAATTAAAATACTGTGGGTTTTTTTTTTTTTGTATTTGAATTTGTATTTCTCCTAGATTGAATTTCCCAGAAACATGGTGAATATTTATTACAGAATTAACCAGCCCACTCAACACCAAGTGCCGGCTTTGTAGACATCGCCTGGGTGATGCCACCCATTCACTCTTTCTTTTTGAGTCGTTTGGCTATTAATTACCATCTAGGGTTTTGGACAAGATAGGAAAACCATCCTCTTGTCATAAATCCCTAATTTGCCCAGAGTGCCCAAAAAGACATTATCCAGAGGAGGAGGAGGATTCGTTAGAGTTGGTTGGGTATTCCAACTTGTACTTTCTGCACTGGTTGTCTGCACCACTTTTGGGCAGACATTAGCCAAATTCTTGGCAGAGGTTTGTGGGATATTAATGTTGGTTGAGGATTTAATCCATAGTCTCTCCTTAAAGTGGAAAGAAAAGATACCAGATGCACTACCCAGCTAAGGCTGAATGAATCTCATGGTAATTTAAATGGAAAGGATTTATCACTTCCCCTTTATGGGGGATGAAATTGAAGACCTTTGAGAGGTAATCCCTCTTCTCATCAGTTGTGACCTGAGACTACAGTTTAAGAGTCCTGGTTCCCAGTTCAGATTTAGGAAATCTCATGGGCACATCTTATCTGGTTTGCTGGAAAGATCCAACCTCTAGATGCCGTTTAGAGAATCCCATCCATTTCCAGTGGCACTGATTATGTGCAATTTTTTATTGAGGGATCAAAGAGTTTTTCTTTTCTTTAGATAGATGGTGGAGATGCTGGGCTTCCTTGCCTGAGTGGGCTGAACATTTCCAGTAAAACTTCTCTTCCCTCTCCTGCTAGCTCATAGAAAAGTACCCACAGTGACAAGGAGACCGGACTGTTAACTTCTCAGAAGTTCACATTTCAAAAGGGATGAATTCAAGACCTTTCCAAAAACTTTTCAGGGTTGTGAAATGGGCAAGAGACTTATTTACCTTTAAAGAGATTTACAGACATGCTGAAAGATTAGAGAAAGGATTTACAACCCCTGGGGTTCCTCATGGAAATATTCTGGTACAGGGAAGGGGCTGATTGGTCACTTTCCAGTTCAGCGGCCTGGAAAATTCTTTTTCCCCTTTGCAGGTAATATTCAGTCCCTCCCCTTCCCCCCCCCCCCCCACCTCAAATTTTGGAGTAATTAGAACAGAAGAAATAAAATCTGAAGTTGTTTTATTTTTTTGGTCAATTTTTCCCACAAAGTATTATGCTAAAGGTAACACAATTTCACTGTAAAGAGACTGCTAAAGTAAAAAAAAAATTATAAGGAAACTCAAAATCATCCTTTGAGGTTCACTCAGAAAGGATGAACTAAATCTGGGACTGCTTGGAAATTATGTAAATATCCTGTTATAATTAACAGTGAACTCTTTTGTATTTTTCCATCATCAAAACTAGCTCAGTATAATTGAATAAAATGTATATACCAAATGAAATATCTTATCTAGACTAATTGCAAGAGAACCAAAGCAAGTGATTGTAATTATCATTAACTTTCTAATCACCATACTAGTACAACACCTTTATTTATGTAGCAAAATACCAATGAGTGGAAGGCACAAGGAGGAAGATGTCACAAAAGAAAGGACAGTGCTGCCTTCGTTTATCCTATCCCTGCTTCTTTCTTCCAGTGCTGGCAGAATGACCCTTCGACCTGACAAATCAGATTATTTGCCATTTCTTCCTCCTCTGCTACCCATTTGTTCTATGAATATTTACTGAGAACCTATTATGTGCCAGCTTCTAGTCTAGGAACTGGGATACAACCATGAAAAGACAGGCAGGATCCACCCTAACTCTTGTCTTGACTCCTCTCCTCCTTCCCCACCTCCTCCTCTACCAACCTTACCGTCATTTGACTGCTTAGGGCTCCAAAACGAAGACCCCTCTGGGTTTATTTTCTCTTTGTATTCCTAGGGCCCAGCATGGTGGGCCATAATTCATACTATTTTTCTGTAATAAATGAATGAATTCTCCTTTATTGAAATTATTTAATGAAAGTCTAAATGCTAGAGCTGTTGTAGAAGGAATTAAAAAAAGCCTCCTTGGAATCTTTCCATTTTTATCTCTGGTGGTTTTTTTTTTCCTGCTTATTAAAATATGAGCCAATATAATAATAAAGTCATTACGAAAATAAATAAAAGAGGAAGTAAACTCCTCCACATGGTTAACCTCCAGAGATAAGCACAGTTCATGATTTGATGTGTACTCCTCCAATTCGTTACTCTTTTTTTATGTAGCGATGTCTATCTATATTCACATTTACATAATGTATATTTATATCCTATATATAATTTAAAAACCCGTACAGGATCATAGTAGTCAAACGAATCATCAACTGCTTCCCCCAACCCCCACCCCCATTTGATAGTATATCTTGAGTTGAATTTCCTCTGCATCCCTTTCTTCCAACTTTAAATTGTATGCTTTTGAGTCAAAGCCAGAAGCTCACTTATTTTCATTAACTGGTTCTCATTATTATAAAGGAAGTCCATATACATGGTAAGTGTCTTTAACAGCATAGAAGGGAATAAAATGAAATGTAAAGCCTCCCTCCTCTTCACAGCCTGTTTTACTCTCCAAAGTTAACCATTTTTAACAGTCTCCGGAGTATCCTTTCAGAAATTTCCAGGGCAGATAAATATATATGTGTACACACACACACACACGCACACACACACACACCCATAAAAAGAACTCACTTTTTTCACTTGTTATATAACTCACTGGAAAGAATTTCAAGTATTTAACAACTTTGTCTTGGGTAAATTTCTCTTAAAGAAGCTCCTGGCAAAGCAATAAAATCATCAGTCAGGTCTGGAAATTGTCAAATACGCAGCTACCTAGCCATGGCACAATCTGCTTGCCATTCTCCAAAAGCCATCCCCCTCTTCTCCATTAAGAGATCTGCTAGGTTGCTGCTGCATAGGCTTCCCAGAATAAAAACTACATTTCCCAGGATCCTTCGTGATAAGATATGTCCGTGTGACTACATTTTGTCCAATGGGTTGTGAGAAGAAGTGCTATGGACAGCTTCTAGGTTATACCTTCTAAAATAAGCTGTGTGTCTTCCTTTGGTCATTTTTCTCCTTCCTACCAATTAGAGTGTGGACTTTGGGCCTCAAGAACAAGAATAACACCTTAGAGATGAAAACACAATTAAATTAAAGGCTCCCAGGCTCCTGACAGCTTTGCAAAACAGAACCACCAAAGCTGCTTGCCTTTTGAGGGGGAAAGAGAAATACACTTTCACGTTTGCTCTTATAAGACATTGTAATTAGAGTTCCCGTTACTCACAGGCAAGTGTCTGTTCTTACTGTGAGCATTATTACAAGATGTTATTTCCATGTCCAAAGGTCCATCTTCTGAATCGAAGAAAACACCAGAAATGAAAGGCAGAAGCAGAAAACATTAACCTTTAGTGTGGAAGGCTGACTGATAGTGTGCATAGTTTCGCTGAGGATCAAATAAATGCATGCTGGTTGCTACACTCTTAAAGGGTCTCAGGACTGCCTGTATCTCTCACTGAGAGTTAAAATCAAACTGAATGATAAGCACCAGAGAAATCTTGTGAAAGGAGTTTTATGAGCTGAAATTTGAAGAAGACACTTAGGATCTAATATTCCCTGCACGTTCCCTCCCTCTTGAGCACTAAGCGTATAACCACCAGTTTCACACAGCAAAGGTGCAGCTCTTTCTGCCCATAGTCCTGTCCCAGAGCTACTTAACTACAGTTACTAAATTGCACCATACAGTGTCTCAGGAATTCTTTCTTGGCCGTTGTGCTCGATGACCTCACAACATCAGGCTTAAGTTATGAATGTTTTAAATTCATAGGACATGAGTGATGGTTAAAATTATTCTGGAGAGGTTAATTCTAAGGGAAAAAATGTGAACTTCAACAAGGGGAGAAACAGAGCCATTTCTCCCCTGATTTCATCTTTAGTTTCCTCCCCAGAAAACAAGGACAAGACCAGAGGGGCCCCTTTGAACAGAAGACTTTTTGCTCACGGTACATTTCCCAATTAGCCAGTAGCAGATTTTCTGCTCATTTGCCTCTGAACACGATGCCTTTCCTTGGAGGCATTTGACTTTCCAACAGAAACTGAGGTTAATAGAGACAGGCAGCGAGAAGAAGTCATTTTAAATACAAGAGTGGCCAAAGCAGAAAGGGTGAAGATCCCGGTACATAAGTTTCCCTGTTGTCTGATTGCATTATGAGTCACATCCTTAAAAGCTGGAAGGAAGTTCATGTCCCCGGCTCCTGCCCAAGTGTCAGACTTGATTATTGCCTGGTGAGATAGTTCCACATCTTGGTCCCAACCAGACTTGGGAGCAGTAGAGACATGGGGCCACAGGGAAGTCCCAGGATAAGGATAGTTGGGGATTTATTGAGGGGATCAAGGAGCAGGGCCCCCATTACCATCTAAACAACAGCAATAATAATATGAAGGTTGAGTTGCTGAGGAGAACCATCTGAAACTTGGAACTAAGGCAAAAAAGATGACCACAACCTGCTAGAACATCTAAAGAGCCCACCTAAAGCTTTGCTTACACCCTCAGGGAATGCAACTGTGCACAACTGATTAGTGCCCAGACATCGTACCATTTTGTAAAATTAGTAATGATGTATGATGATGTTTCTTTTCTGTCTAATAGAGATTAACCCAAAGATTATAGTTTCAGTGTCCTATGCGATATTAACTGATTTTGTGTCTAGTTTGGTAATATCGATTCTATCTTAGCTTTCTTTCTTTTTCTTCTTCTTTTTTTTTAAGTGTTTCCAACATTTCAATTTCCCACAGTGAAGTAGTCTTGTCATTATTTTGCTTCCCTCAATAAGATTTGGACACATGCATAATATCTGTTTGAATGAGAATTATTTAAAAACATTTTTTTGGGGACTTATGATCTGATGGAGTATAAGGTTTGGCCTCAGGCATCCTGGTTTTGAGGACTGGGTCTGACACTTCAGCTCTGTGATCAGAAGCATGTCATTTAACCACTTTGGTCTCATTTATAAGAAAAAGAATAAGAACAGAGCCAATACCAAAATGGAGCTCAGATGACAAGTCCACGAAGGCTCGTAGCGCCATTACTGGCTCAAAGTACAAATCTTCTAAGACAGCTGTTGTGAGCTGTTCCAGGAGTTGTGTGACACAGATTGAGGTGGAAAGCTTCACACCTCATTTTCTTCCCCGGCGCCCTCCCTGTTTCCTGAGTCCGCCTCTACCCACCACCCCGTAGCAGGGGTCTTTCATAATGCAACTCAGGAGGAGAAAAAGATGCACTAGTAGTATGATAAAACCCAGGTGTTGTGAAGAGACGACTCTTGCCTCCTGGGAGGCCTGACCTGTGTGTAGAAACTCCACCTTAAACCAAGAAAGAGACTCTTTTCTTCCCCAGCCTCTGCCCTCAGGGGTCCCAGGTTGCTTTCTTGAAGGTCTATTCTAGGAAGCCAGATGCAGTGTAAACACTGAGAACTGGCCCAAGGCAGGGAAGACCAGGGGCTTGGGGAGTTGCATGCCTGTTGGAAAGACTCTGCCAGGTAGGTTGGGAGCCTGGGGTACAACTCTGAGGTAACTCCAAGGCAGGGAGGTATCCAGGTTCTGAACATCTTGGTCCAGATTTCCAAGCAAAGTGAATGACGGCGGCAAGAGTTGAACCCCCTCACTTAGAAAGCTGAAAGAGGCGGAGGAGGGGCTCCATTCACTTTCCCCCATTGGCAGGAAGTGTAAGGGAGAAAAAAAATGTTCCCTTTTAGGTTCTTGGCTGAGAATCCTCCCCTGTGATAAAGACAGGCTAACAGGAGAAAAATAAATTTAATTACATTGTAATTAAATGGAAGCCCCACAGAGATGTAAGACTCAAAGAAGTGACCAAAGAAGGAAGTTTTTATACCTTTTAGGCAAAGAAACAATTTATGAAGAATTGACAAGACAAAGGGGTTCCCTGTCTCAGATGACAATGATGAGGTTGTGGGGTGATGGGGGTTCAAAGCCCACGGCCAAGAAAGAATTCTTGAAGATGTCTTTGGTGCAAAAGGGTGATATTATGAAAGCATGGGGACCTGTGGGCAGGAAGAGCTGCACTGGGGTTGTGAAGAGTGACTGGTTATATACAGTGGAGTTGGGGGAGGTAAAGTCAAGAGGAAGTTTCTTTCCTTTTTATTTCTTATTTAATGTTTATTTATTTTTGAGAGAGAGAGAGAGACAGAGCGAAAGCGGGAAAGGGACAGAGAGAGAAAGACACAGAATCCGAAACAGGCTCCAGGTTCTGAGCTGTGACCACATAGCCTGATGCAGGGCTTGAGATCATGACCTGAGCCAAAGTCCAATGCTTAACCGACTGAGCCACTCAGGCACCCCAACAGGAAGTTTCTTAAAAGGATTTTAATATGCTAAAGACTTACAGATTACTGGAAGCCTAGCTATCATCAAGCTAGGGTTGTTTTCCCCTCTAGCAAAGAATTAACATTAAGATGGTAAGGAGGTGGCGCCCAACTACAATTCAGGTCATGATCTCATGGTTTGTGAGTTCAAGCCCATGCTGGGCTCTGTGCTGAGAGCTCAGAGCCTAGAGCCTGCTTTGGATTCTGTGTCTTCCTCTCTCTCTGCTCCTCCCCCATTTACACACTCTCTCTCTCTCAAAAATAAATAAACATTAAAAAAATTTTTTTTAAAGGCAGTGTGGAGTTCCTGGACTTTAGGCTATTGATAAGACTGTCCTTTAGTTATCAAATTACTAAGAAACTTGTAAACTGATGGAGACCCTATCAGTCTAACCATTTGTTTTCTGTCCTCTCCTTTGTTCCTGAACAGCCAGGAGTGCCCGAGGAGCATCACACATATCCCACCTGGGTGTGTGTGTGTGTGTGTGTGTGCGCGCGCGCACGTGCTAGCTTGTGCTTTGCCCTCAGCTTGCTTTATGCTCTCTGATCAATGAGAATGCCTTCTCGGCTCCTGGAACTGGGAGGGCACCTTTCACTTGGGTTTTCAGGAGGACAGAGGAGGGTCAGAGTGTTTTTTTTTTTTTTTTTTTTTTTTTTGGCTATTTCTGAAGCACCTTTAATTCAAAATAATCAAAATGGCAAAGTGGCATATTTGGGAAGACATATTCTGAACCCCTACAAAAGCAAATCTTCTAGAAAAGGTCTTTACATTCTTTTGGACTTTAAAACATGTAAAAAATTGTTATTATTATTGGGGTGCCTGGGTAGCTCAGTTGGTTAAGTGTCATGCGTGATCTCTAAGTCTGCTCAGGTCGTGATCTTGCAATTCGTGAGTTTGAGCCCCACTTCGGGCTCTCTGCGGTCAGTGCATAGCCTGCTTTGGATCCTCTATTGCCTTCTCTCTCTGCCCCCTCCCCCGGCTTAAAAGTAAATAAATATTAATTTTTGGCTCTAGTTGACTTTTATTTAGTGAATCGGGAAGCATCCAGTCTGGAAAATAGAAAGGGGCTCTGAAGAGAAGGACAAGCAACAGGGTCTGATAGCCCTAGGTAAGCAGGAGGGAGGAAGCCGTCGTAGGCAAACACTGCCTGGTTAATGCAGGGTGACCTTCCTTATTTGGAATAACAAGAGACCTTTAGGTTAGGTTAGGTATCCAGCTCAGCAGGCAGGTTCTGATTGCCCAGCTTCGGTTTTGGGTTGCTTTTGTAGGCTGCTAAGGTTTTAGAACCACCTCAGTCAAGGCCTCTTTGTTCAATTAATTTAATGTTATTATTATTGCAATGAGCTATGCCTGGGGTCAGCAGACTTTTTCTTCAAAGAGCCAGATAGTACATAAAGCTTTTCGTCTTTGTGAGCATGCATTTTTTTGTTGCAACTACTCATTTCTGCCCTTGTGGCAGGAAAGTAGCCATAGACAGCATATCAACAAACAGATGTGGCCATGTGCTGATAAGGTGTTATTCATGAAAACAGGCTGTGGGCTGGATTTGGCCTGTGGGATAGAGTTTGCTATGCCATAATGTCCTTCTGTTACTAAGGACGTGGTAAAGCAAAAGTTACTTCTAATTTTCATGGCAACTTATATAATTCCCACTTAACAGAGGAGGCGATTAAGGCTTTGAGCAGACCAAGGTCACTTTTCTGAGGCATCACAGCCAGGAGGTGGAAGAGTTGGGATTTGAACCCAGAGGTGACTGCTCCAAGGACCACACTCTGTTGAGTAAAGTGACATCATATCCTAGATGCGAATAACGTATGTAAACTCAGCTACCCTCACTCAAAGAGGAGAGGGAGGGAGAAAAGGAAAGAGAGAAGTTAAAATAGTGTGGGGCATCCCACCTTCCAATCTGTGATCTGTGCTCTGGGGTGATTGTGCCACGGGGAGGTGAGACCACGGGTCCCTTGGGCAGTCGGGACCAGCACAGCTCTTGCAGAGTGAGAACTTGAACGGATACGCAGATTGCTACACATTAAGGGATTGCCTGGCCCCTAAATGTAGCTCATCCATACCATCTCACACATAACAAAGGAAGCAGTGATGTTTCTCACTACTGGAAGTGAGCAACGCTGGCTGCACTGGGCCTAATAGAGATAGTGCGGGTAGAGCGCTCCACGTGGAGCCTTCAAGGGTAATCCTATTGACGTGTGGTGGTCACCTCAAGTGCTGACTGTAAGCCTTGCTTCTCTGGCTTCAGGCTGTCTGGTGGTGGCAGGAAGGAGGCCTCAAGCTTGGTGGAGTCATGGTATTCAGCTCCTTGATGATAGTTTATGATTCTAAGATTTCCTGGAAGATACAGATTCTTGCCTGCATGCTAGTGAATCCCACAGAAGCCACTGCGGGACCAGGCAGGACCCAAAAGGGATGATGCATTGATCACCTGAGAGATGAAATGATGGTGTTGTGTCCCATATAAAATGCTACTCTTGATTTGTAGATGTTCTTCCTGCCACCAGTGATTTGCATCCAGGGCTCTCTCTCTGACAGGTAGTGTCGCTCAGACAGGTAGTGGTGCATGAGACTAGAGTTTGAGGTTGGGAGATGGAAGACCTGGGTTCCACCACTCTTTGTATCTCCAACTTGCCCCATCAACTCAGGTCTGTCTGTTTCAGGGCAGCAACACCTTCCTCTGTTAAGTGGAGCTGATGTTGCCAGGGAAAGAAATATTAGGGTGACAAGCAATCGTAATTAGTATGTAGTGACTGAGAAAAGCATCATCATCACTGATCTTCCTTCTTCCCTCACTTAAGCGTTTTTATAACCCATTGAGGCAGCCTCATTTAAGTATGACGCTAGGCAATCATGCACCCCGACTTGTCTGCCTGCCCCCCATTCTGACCCTAGGGCCCTGTTCCCACCTGGGTCTTTTCCTTACTCCTGAGTCAAAGAAAAGCCATCCTGGCTCCAGGGGTGGTTAACAGTGGTATGGCTCTGTTGGAACCTTGACCTTCATGGAGCCAGGGTCCACAAGGAGGTGATGTAGACCACTGGATCACCACCTCGGGCTGGCAGAGGGCTCAGTTGGCATGGGACAAAGCCTTTATCTGGACCAGTGTTGTCTTTGCAAATGCAGTGCAAGATTGTGTAGTGGGTAAAAAGCAAGTACAAGTATTCCTGGCCATCTAACTTTATCTGGGTAACAGGTGTTCTGATAGAGAGGGATACCAGAAGTCTGAAGTCAGACCAGGGTTCAAATCCCAGTCTTCCTACTTCTAACTGGGTGATCATGGACAATGTAATCACCTTGGTTGAGCCTTTGCTTTTTCATCTGTAACATGGGGATACTATCAACCTGAAGGAGCTATTGCAGGGAAACAACATGACTGTAACACCCAGGAAGTTTTCAGTAAATGTTAACTATGTGTATATGGCTATAAACTCTCCATTGTGCTTCATGGGTCAGCCTTGAAAGGCAGTTCAACTATGGTGAAGTGTTCTTCATTCATCCATCCATCCATCCATCCATCCATCCATCCATTCTTCATTCATCCATTCACTTCTTGTTCACACCATATGAAGCAAGGAACTAAATGCCTTTTATTCTGGACTTTACAAGGATGTTTGTGTAATGAACAGCTCTGGAAGATAGAGATGTTGACTTCCTTCAGGTCAAAAGGCAGGGGTGCTTACTGTCTAATGTAATTAAGATAATGTCCCTCTTACAAAGGAACAACTTGCTTACTGCCTGTTATAAAAGATTCAGGTTCCCCAGGCTCAAGAACTCTCCCTACATTATCTGCTATGGGTATGGCTGTTATTTGACTCTCTCTGTTGCCCTGTGAAAATTTGGAATGGACGGACTGGTACCCAAAATGCTAATACTCTGGCTACTCCTGTGAGTAACAATTGTCCTTTTTGTCTGACTCAGGAGTATCATGTCTTTTAGCAACATCCATTAAATTGTGGTTGGCTAACATGTTAGCATGTAAGAGGGCTAAAATCTCTGATCCTTCACAGTTCTTGTTTTTTCCTTTAAGTTTATTTTACTTATTTTGAGAGAGGGAGAGAACAAGGGAGGGGCTTAGAGAGGAGAGAAGAGGAGAGAGAGAGAGAGAGAGAGAGAGAGAATCCCAGGCAGGCTCCACACCGTAAGTATAGAGCACGATGTGGGGCTCGAACTCATAAACCATGAGATCATGACCTGAGCCGAAATTAAGAGCCACCCAGGCATCCCAGACCTTCACAGTTCTTAACATTGTCCCAGGCTAGTTTGTCTGCTGTCAGACTAGAGGGGAGGAGGAGAGACAGAAGCAGGAGGGCTGATCTTCTTCCTGGAATCTTGGGTCAGTGCCAGGGGCCTCCCTGAAGCACCTGCTTTCTGCCCCAAGGCCTGCAATTCTACATGCAGACAACATCTCTGGAACAATTCGTGAGGTAGAGAGTGAGAGACAATGTAGGACAGTATACTTTTTGCATAGAACAGTGTTTAGTGTTTCCTAACCTCTAGCCATTTGAGTATCAACTTGGTATTTTTTGTTTTTGTTTCTTTGTTTTTTTTTGTTTTGTTTTGTTTTTGAGGAGTAGGGGAGAGGAGCAGAGAAACAGGAGAGGGAGAATCCCAAGCAGACGAAGTACTGTCAGCACACAGCCCGGCATGGGGCTCGATCCCATGAACATGAGATCATGACCTGAGCCAAAATCATGAGTCAGACACTTAACCAACTGAGCCGCCCAGGTGCCCTAGTACCACCTTGATTTTCATTTTAGTCATCTGTGTTTACGGTCTTCATAATTACTTTCATGATGTCATTTTTAATCAATTTGCTTTTGTATTTACTTAGGCAATTCATTCAGCAAGAGACTCGACATCCCCATGATAAATGGGAAATCCTGGATTGCTTACCGTAATTGAAAGGCAACTTTACAAATAAATACAATGAAAACCAAAATAAGGTTATCAAATAATAAGATACATTTGGCCCTGAAGACGTTAGTCTTCTTCTTACTGTTACAAAGGGATGTTAGCCAAGATTAGAGAGGGATCTAAAGTCAGACTACCACCAAATAGGCCTTTTCTGTGTTGTCATGGGCAGCACTGGGAGATGAATGAGAAGGGAGAGCCTTCCTAATTGTATGATCTAAGGTTGTCTGATGCCACGGGAGCTTGCTGTCCCAAAGTATCCAAGTGCCGGCAGAGGTTTTGGTGGCCGTGCTTTGGGAAATGCTGGCCAGGAGTGATGTCTAACCAGAAGGGGCTCCTGTTCCTCGAGTGCTTCCTTCCTTCTACCACAGTGGTTGCCTTGCCCCCAGCCTCTACCTTCCTCTAGAACAGCCAAAGGGAACTTTTCCAAACTCCATTCTGAGTGTCACTCACCTCTCATGGCTCCATTTCCCTCCAGATAATGTCCAAGGTCTTTAACCGAAAGTCAAGATCGTCCACAGCTGGGGCTCATGTCCATCTAATTCTTGTCCCACATTCCAGTCAGGTAGCACCGCTTACAGTTCACTCATCCATTCAGCAATGTATTTAGTGCCAGCCTGTGCGCTGTTCTAGACGGGGCTGGCGGGCCATGGCCACGTGTGATTTTATGGGCTCTGGGTACTTTTGCTGTCATGGGTCCTTATCTCCATACAAAATACAAAATTCGGGGTACCCCGGTGGCTCACTTGGTTAAGTGTCTGACTCTTGGTCTCAGTTCAGGTCATGGTCTCGCAGTTCATGAGATGGAGCCCTACTTAGGGGCTCCTATCCACTGATAGCCTGGAGCTTGCTTGGGGTTCTCTCTCTCCCCTGCTTGTGCTCTCTATCTGTCTGTCTCTCTCTCTCTCTCAAAATGAAGAAATAACCATTAAAAAATTAAAAAGTATACAAAATCATATTTTGCAGCTCTGATGGTATAAAGGTGAATAAAAATGCAAGCTGGAATAATTATTGCCATATTCATATCTTTCTTCTGATTTTAAAGTAAATTTTTAAAATGTTTATTTATTTTTGAGAGACAGAGTGTAAGTGAGGGAGGAGCAGAGAGAAAGAGGGAGACTCAGAGTCTGAAGCAGGCTCCAGGCTCTGAGCTGTCAGCACAGAGCCCGATAAGGGGCTCAAACTCACAGACCACGAGATTATGACCTGAGCTGAAGTCAGCAATCAACTGACTGAGCCACCCAGGCGCCCCTAGAGTAAAATTATTAATTTTTTTTTTATTTTAAAAATGTTATTTATTTTTGAGAGAGAGAGTGCATGTGCACCAGCAGGGAAGGGAAAGAGAGGAAGACAGAAGATCCAAATCCGGTTCTGTGCTGATAGCAGAGAGCCCGATGTGGGACTTGAACTCATGAACCACGAAATCATGACCTTAACCAAAGTCAGATGCTTAGCCAACTGAGCCACCCAGGTGCCCATAGAGTAAAATTACAACATGATACTTAAAAGTATCATGGGCCCTAGGTATTGTGAGCACTGCGCCTAATGGGGAATTCTTTTTCTTTTTCCTTAAGAAATTTTTTTTTATTTTAGAGGGAGAGAGTGTGAGTAGAGGAGAGGGGCAGAGGGAGAGAATCCCAACAGGCTCCATGCCTAGTGCAGAGACTGATGTGGGACTTGATCCCACAACCCTGGGATCATGACCTGAGCCAAAATCAAGAGTCAGATGCTCAACTGACTAAGCCACCCAAGCACCCTGTAATGGGGAATTCTGCCCTGACTAGGGCATGATGTGTGCACACACACGCGCGCACACACACACACACACACACACACACACCTACTTACACATCTGAAGCTTCTATCCAATTCCATGAGTGTTCCTTCCTGTTCATCTCTTTGTGCCTTTGTCGATCTGCCTGCATCTCCATTTATTCACTCTGCTTGGCAGTATTCAGGTCTGCTGTTTTTCGTGTGTGGGATTTGTTCTTGGACATTAAGACTGCTGCCAGTTGGATCTACACTGGGTCCTCCCGGCCCATGGAGGTGCCTTTTCCTCATAATTCATTAACTTTGATCAACATAATTAGGGGTTTGCTGGCTCATGTTTCCACCTTCTCCACTTCTTTGTAGTTGTTTTAGGGTAGCTGCAGGCAGGCCCAGAGTTCAACCCAATTCACCTACCCTTCTCTCTTCAAGGCTTCACAATCATACACCAGTGCCTGAGTTTGGCCCTAGCGCAACCCCTGTTTGTTTACCCTGTGCAAAACTCTCTGACTAATTGCTGGTAGTGAAAAGCCTCACGCCCTGACAATAGGACGTTAATGAGTAGGGGAGAGACGGCAGCGGAGTAAACAGAGCTAGCAGGTTGGCAGTCCCTCTGAGGCCGAGGAAAACACTGCCCGGCCTGACAGAGTGCCCTTCGGAGAGAGCCGGAGGGGCAGTGCCAAAGGCCAGTCCACAGCCCCGAACACTCAGGTCTCGCATCAGCTTGTTTCATTGCGTAGTGAATACTTACAGAGCAAACACCGTGTGCCGGGGGCGCCGTGCTAGGGCTAGACCGAATGTGCTGGGCCGGAGGAGGCTTCTTCCGGTGGCCGGCGCCCTCCTCTGGAGGTTAGGCGTTCGGGGAGTGTTCTCACAGCGTCGTGCTAACCTCCCCATTCCGCCGTGGAACAGTCTGCTTCCTGAGCTGCTCCCTGAAGTTGTCTGCAAATTCTCTGCAAGCAGAGAACGCTTGTGTATCCTTGCATCATGGCATGTTGTCTAGCTCACGGTAGGTGCTCAGTAAATCTTTAGACACCTTTGTCTATTTGGGCTTCGAGGACAAAGATACCACAGGCTGGGCGGTGTAAACAAGAAGCATCTTTCTCACAGCTCCGGAGGCTGTGAGATCGAGGCGCTGGCAGACCCGGCGTCTGGCGAGGACGCACTTGCTGGTTCACAGATGGTGTGTCCCCGCTGAGTCCTCACATGCCAGGAACGAGGGAGCACTCTGGGCTCTCTTTTATGAGGGCTCCAATCCCGTTCATAGGGGCTTCCCCTTTGTGACCTAATCACCTCTCCGAGGCCCCATCTCCTAATACCATCACGTTAAGTGTTAGGATCTCAACATATGAATTCAAAAGGGGACATAAACATTCAGTCCATTGCATCAGGTGAGTACCTGAAATTTCTCCATTGTTAATTGATTCCATTAGGTTATACATTGCTCCTCTTTTTTAAAAAAAATGGTGGTTTTTTTCTTTTAAAAAATTGTTTATTTTTTTGAGCACGCAAGAGAGAGAACGTGACCAGGCGAGGAGCAGAGAGAAAGGGAGACAGAGGATTTGAAGCAGGTTACAGGCTGTTACCGCGGAGTCGGATGCGGGGCTCAAACTCGTGAACTGTGGGACTGACCTGAGCTGAAGTTGGACGCTCAACCGACTGAGTCACCCAGGTGTCCTTACAATGCCCTTTCTTAAAAGCTGCCCCCCCTTGTTTTTCAGTGGGCTCCACACCCAGTATGAGGCTTCAGCTCACAACCCTGAGATCAAGAGTCACATGCTCTACCGACTGAGCCAGCCCCTAAAGGTGCCTCTTGAAATACACTCCACTGCAGTGACAAAAATACATTCAAGTCTTGGATTGTTAATTATTTAATTTTCTTAGTTTATTCAAAATCAGTTGTATATTCCCATGGTTCAGATACCCCAGCATCTTGGTAATTTTGGGTGCCTATGAAAAAGGAGCCTGGAAATAGAGAGGAATGGAATAGGAAGAGTAAGAAGAGTGAGCTGGATTTGTGTTTGCTCTCTTGTGTTTTTCCTTTTGTTCTGTGTCTGTTTTCTATTATGTGCTTAATTAAAAAAATACCTTTACTATCATAATAAAATCATTGGTATCACACTGCGTGATTAGACATGATAACACACTTTTTTTTTTTTTTACAAATAGTTTATTGTCAAATTAGTTTCCACATAGCACTCAGTGCTCATCCCCAAAGTGCCCTCCTCCATGCCCATCCCCCCTCCCCCCCACATCCATCAGTCCTCAGTTTTTGTCAGCATTCAAGAGTCTCTCATGGTTTGCCTCTCTCCCTTTCCCCCACCATTTCCGCCCTTCTTCTCCCCCTTGGTCCTCCGTCAAGTTCCTCCTAATCCTCCTATACGTGCAAACATATGATATTTGTCCTTCTCTGCCTGACTTATTTCGCTCAGCATAACACCCTCAAGGTCCATCCATGTTGCTACACATGGCCAGATGTCATTGTTTCTCATTGCCATGCAGTATTCCATGGTATAGATAAACCACATCTTCTTGATCCATTCATCTGTTGATGGACACTTAGGCTCTTTCCATGTTTTAGCTATTGTGGAGAGTGCTGCTATGAACATTGGGGTACATGTGCTCCTATGCCTCAGCATTTCTGTATCCCTTGGGTAAATTCCTAGCAGTGCTATTGCTGGGTCATAAGGGAGTTCTATTGTTAGTTTCCTGAGGAACCTCCACACTGTTTTCCAGAGGGGCTGGACCAGTTTACATTCCCACCAACAGTGCAGGAGGGTGCCCGTTTCTCCACATCCTCGCCAGCATCTAGAGTTCTCTGATTTGCTCATTTTAGCCACTCTGACTGGCGTGAGGTGGTATCTCAGTGTGGTTTTGATTTGTATTTCCCTGACGAGGAGGGATGCTGAGCATCGTTTCATGTGTCTGTTGGCCATCTGGATGTCCTCTTTGGAGAAGTGTCTGTTCATGTCTTCTGCCCATTTCTTCACTGGGTTGTTTGTTTTTCGGGCGTGGAGTTTGGTGAGTTCCTTATAGATTCTGGATATTAACCCTTTATCTGATATGTCATTTGCAACTATCTTTTCCCATTCCGTTGGTTGCCTATTAATTTTCTGGGTTGTTTCCTTGGCTGTGCAGAAGCTTTTAATCTTGATGAGGTCCCAACAGTTTATTTTTGCTCTCGATTCCCTTGCTTTTGGGGATGTGTCAAGTAAGAAGTTGCTGCGGTGGAGGTCAAGGAGGTTGTTTCCTGCTTTCTCCTCTAGGGTGTTGATAGTTTCCTGTCTCACGTTCAGGTCCTTTAACATGATAACACACTTTTATACTAGCCTATATATCTATATACTTATATACATGTATGTGTGTATGGTAATAAAATATATATATGTGTGTATATGTATTTATATCCAGGTGATAGACCTAACATTAAAACACACACACGTACATAACATCAAATGACCTAATTGAAAAGTTCATAAAGCTTCAGGCATGGCCGGATCTAGGTACTCAAATGATGAAATAAACACCCATTAGTCTGAGCCTGCCTTCCAGGCTAGGAAACCCAGAAAGAAACATGCATTTCACAATAATCTACCGAATATTTTCAGTCCTGGGAGTAATGCTGATTATTTCTGCCTCATTCCTATACTCTCTCCTGAGTACAGAGCAGGGGGAAATCAGGATACTGTTATCAGAAGGAGGGATAGATGCTGGGAAGGCAGAACTCTATCCTTCTATGTCATCTGCACATTCATGACTCATCCAAGGCCTGGGACACAGCCTAACAATCCATTTGGCTTTAGATTTACTTTCTGAGTGCTCACAGGTCAGAGATGGTTCCAAACTTCTGGCATATCATTAGGATAATTAAATTACAAATTCAGGATGGAGAGGAGCATCAATTAGGTACCTTGACTAATTACCAATGAGCCTTACTTTTGCTCAAATCAGAGAATCTCAAAAGGAGGGTGGGGATAGCCTTGTTGGATTCACTTCCAAACCATGGTCCTACACATGCCACTTTTCCTGTAAGTTTGTTGGTAATTTTGGCCTCCCTACTTTGTTTTTAGTCAGTGCATTCCCCTTTCCTTTCAGAGATCTGCCTCCCATAGAGCACAGCCTTGTGAAGACCCTCCCTTGGCCAGGCATGCACATAGGACCTACCCCAGGAAATCTACTCCATGGTGTCAAAAAAAAAGTTATTCTGACACTTGTTGAAGGATAGTACCAAGGACTTTATCCAAGGGACCACTGCGAGAGGTCTTGCCACAGACTCCTAATGTAGCACAAAAAGTGGGGATTTAAAGCAAGACGTGGGTGGAAGAAGATAGGGTCATTCTTCCTATAATGACCTAATGGGATTCTTGCTGAGGGCAGCCCCAGGGAGCAGACAGCGCCCCGGGATGGTGGCACATGAGGAATTTGATCAAATGTGGAAGGTGGGGATTCACACTAAACTGACTCGACAGGAATTTTTCTCAAATGAGGCCCTGCAATGATGAGCAAGGAAACCCAAAGGTTGATGCCTACTTGGGAAGAGGGTTCAGAGGAACCTGACTCCAGTTTGATTAAGGACTGTGTTAAAAGATAAACTAAAGCCTATTAAACATTTTAAGAGTTTATTTGGGCAAAACTTGATTTGAATCAGGCAGCATCCCATCTAGCAGATAGAAAGGAGCTCCGAGTAGGTGTACAAAATGAGAGTGTCACAGGCAGCAGGGAGCAGAACAAGGAAATTATACCAGGGAAAAACCAGGATGGTTATTGCAAGGTTACTTTCCCTTGGCAGATGGTGGGGGTCTGTCAGGCAGAGGACCTCGTTAGTGCCAAGCAGGTGATTCCCGATTGACTGGTTTAAAATTCCATTTCTGGGAGAGGCCAACACTGTGATTAAAGTTCTCTCTCCATTCGGTTATCTGGGGCTTAGCATAAGCAACTCCACTTTGTTGTCCTGTATTTCAACGAGAGCAATACAAAGATTGGGGGAAACATGTAGAGTTGCAGAGCTGCCCTGAATCTTAGGATTTTGAGCTCAATTCTGCAGCCTTCTCTTTGATTCCTCAAGTTATCTGATGCTTTCTCCATTCATTTCTTTTCTTCATGAGTGTGCCAGAGCAAATTTCCATCACTTGCACCCGAAGAACATAACTAATGCAACACAGCTTGCAGTGTGATCTGAGTGGGTTTGCTGACTCTGCTGTGTGTTGGTTTCTTCCTCTGTAAAATGAGGCCATGAGTTCCTACTTGATGGGTTGGTGAAAAGATTAACAATGAAATAGCTTAATGCAATGACAGCGTGTTTCGTATAAATGAACGGTTTGTAAATTAGGGAGCCATGGATGGGTTTCCCAGAGGCAGGGAATCTACCAGAATACATAGGCTGAATTGTGTTTATGTGAGGGTCTGTGCATGTACATTACGTAATTTAATTTTTTTTGGTTTGAGAAGAGGGTTCATTAGATTTTCCAAGTGGTCCCTGACCCCAAGTTATATTAAGGCCCACCTCTTTTGTAGCACTAGACTGTGAGCTTTGTGAGGTCGGGGACAAGCTTATCCAGTTGCCTTCACCACCGCCTTCTAGCACAGTGCCTGACCCTGAATATGTTAGTCACTCAACAAGTATTTGAGTGATGAACTTTCATCATCATCACTCTTCAGTGATGAACTTTAAATTCTCTGAGCTTTGGTTTCCTCCTCTAAACAACTGGAGCCTTACAGAGTTGTCTCTGAAATTCATTTCATTTGAACCATTTCATTGGACTATATGACCGGTGGTCCCTGGAACTGTGTATCCCAGAGAAGTGAAATGGCATGCCCAAGACAGCAAAACCCAGGGCTCTTGTACCTCGTCCAGTGCTCTGCCTCCTGTACGCACGGGACTCTCTCACTTGGCCCACAGGCTTCTGCTCTTATTGAAAGTCTGGTGTTTCCAAGAGTTGTTTGCAGGTTCACTGAGACGGTGGTTGGCAGGTGCCTCGGGTTAGGTCCTTTGGGAAGGCAGATATAGGGACATGGCTGACTGACAGCTGATCTGCTCTTCTGGCCCCTCCAAGGACATACCATCCTACGCTGGGGAGACTAGGTTGACTTCTCTTCCCTAGACTGTCTCATCATTCTTACTCTAGAAATGAGATGCCTTTGTTTTCTACTGATCACAGTGGCAAAGGTGGAGCCCAGAGCCTGTGTGTGGGCATGTGTGGAGGGGATGTGCTCGTGTTCTGTTTGCTGTCACTGAAAATGGCTAAGACTCTCCGAAGGAAGGACAACTTGGCAATAGAGATCAGAGATTTAGGGGTGCAGATTTGTCCTCTCACTTCCAAAATTTCAGTTTCTAAAAACTCAATTTCAATTCTTAAAGAGTTTCTTTCGGTTTCAGAATTTTATGTAATTTTCACTTTGGGAAAATTTCCTTGAGAAAATTGTGTCAGCACAAAGAGTCAACCTGTCAGATCAGACTCATGTGAATTCGTACAGCTAATCTAACACTAATCCTACCTAGTGACTAAAAATTACAAGCAAGATATATGTGCAGATGTTACATTCCTTTATGGAAGAGCCCTAATCTGTCTGCTGCAGCTTTCTAATTTCTCCGAGTTGGTTTTGGATTAATTAGGAATACCCAGTGATGACTGTGGATCACAGTCTTCAGAGGAAGCAATTTTGGCCTTGTGGTTTCTCAGTATGAAAACTCAGTTGGCTTAATTGTTTATCCTATCTCATTTGCTCAGCCACTTTTGGCGAGTCTGATGAATTAGTGTGGCCATCAAGAGATGTGTTATACTCTTGGTGGCCTTGGATGACTTCTGGAATCTCCTGAAGTTGTTGAGTAATCCTGGGTAAAAACAAACCCAGGATTCCAGGGTGCATGCTCATATGAAGGGGGGAATTAGGACTTCCTGATTTTGATTATTCTCATATTCAAAGGGAAAATATGTCCTGCTTAGCACCTCTGTCTTGTACATGTATTATTTTCGTCCTGCTTGACTGTCCAAACCCATCAAAATATGAGTTAAGTACACAGAGTTTAGGAAAGAATAAAACTTCTTCTTGGTTACATGCCAAGAGTATGTCAAAAGACCCAAAGCAAACCATTCAGGTCTCTCAGAACCTCTTTCTACCATCCACAGTTGTGCTCCAATCCCAGCCTGCCTCTAGTGACCTTGGGAAGTTACAGTTCCTCTGAGCGATCAAATGAAATCAGGTGGAAAATAGAAATGCTAATCATTATTAGTGATCAGAATGGCTAACACTTATGAGTATTTAGACACACTTATGAGATAAGCCCAGTGCCTGTATCATCTCAGTTCTTTTTAATAATGATCCTATGAATTAGGCTCTGTGAGTTATTCCTGTTCTACGGTCCGGAAAAGTAAGGCTCAGAGAAAATGTGTCATCCCCAAAGTCTGCCCTGATGAGGCGACCATTCTCATGTAAACATTGCACAAGAAAGTAGGCTTCCTTGGGGCGCCTGGGTGGTTCAGTCAGTTGGGCAACTGACTTCACTCAGATTATGATCTCACAGATTGTGAGTTCCAGCTCTGCATCAGGCTCTGTGTGCTTTGTGTGGACAGCTAAGAGCCTGGAGCCTGCTTTGAACCCTGTGTCTCCCTTTCTCTCTGCCCCTCTCCTGCTCACATTCTGTCTCTCTCCTTCAAAAATAAATAAACATTAAAAAAAATTTTTTTTTAAAAAAGCAAGCTTCCTTTTGCTTTCAGATAGCAACCAGTCATTCCCCTCCCTCTTACCCACCTCCTCTCCACCCACAGTTGAATTCAGGTGACTGAGAAAAGCTGTTAAGATTTGTTTTTCAACCCATGGGGTACCTGGGTGGCTCAGTCGGTTAAGCGTCTGACGTCGGCTCAGGTCATGATCTTGCATTTCGTGGGTTCGAGCTCCGTGTCAGACTCTGTGCTGACAGCCAGCTCAGAGCCTGGAGCCTGTCTTCAGATTCTGTGTCTCCCTCTCTCTCTGACCCTCCCCTGCTCACGCTGTCTCTCTCTCTCTCAGAAATAAATAAAACATTTTAAAAAATTTAAAAAACAAGATTTGCTTTCCAACCTAACATGAAGTATAGAAGTACAGGGTACCTGTGTTTCATTGTGATATTTTGCAATTTTTCTGAGGTTTTAAATTTTTTCAAAATAAAAAGTGTAATTAAAAAAAATAGACAAAAAGAATCTAAAGCAAGTCCTCAAACAGGTATTTGCACACCCATGTGAGCAGCATTATTCACAATAGCCATTAGGTAGAAACAACCTAAATGTCCATCAATGGATGAATGGATCAACACAGTGTGGTCTACCCATACAATGAATACCCTTAAAAAGGAAGGAAATTCTGGTATGTGCATGGATGAACTTTGAAGACACTATGCTGGATTAGATAAACCAGACACAGGAAAACAAGTATTGTGTGATTCCACTTCTATGGGGACTCCAAGTAGTCAAATTCATAAAGGAGGAATAGAGGAGAGTAATTACTAGGGGCTGGAGGGGAGGGAATAATGGGAGTTATTATTTTTAATTTTTTAAATATTTATTTTTGAGAGAGAGAGAACCTGAAGCAGGCTCCAGGCTCTGAGCTGTCAACACAGAGCCCTACATGGGGCTCCAACTCATGAACTGCGAGATCATGACCTGAGCTGAACTCGGAAGCTTAACTGACTGAGCCACCCAGGTGCCCCTGGGAATCATTTTTAATGTGGACAGAGTTTCAGTTCAGGCTGACAAAAAGTTCTGGAGATGACAACATAAATATACTTTAATATCACTGAAAAATGGTTGAAATACTAAATTTTATGTGTATTTTATCACAATTAATAATAATAAAAAAGACAACAGCAGGAACATTTGGCCTCAAAAGGACTAATTCATTCAGCAAGTATTTACTGAGTGTTAGTGTGTGTGAGGCACAGTGCTGGGCACTGGAGACAGTGTTATTCATAGCACTAAGGGTTGACTAGGGGAGCAGACATTCAACAGATAGCCCCAAGGATAAAAGCATAATTCAAAAGTCAGGCCCTCAACACAGAACCTTTTTGTTACTTGCTGCGTTAGGTCAGAATGGCAGTTCTGGCCATTTCTCCTGTGATTGTAACTTTGAGAATCACGAGGAATGTCTTATTTTGACTATTTTTCACAACAACAGGGAGAGGGCATTCAGAAATGTCAGATCATGTGACTCCCACACTCAAAGCCTGCAAATGAGGCCTCATCACCATGAACTAGGACCAAAGTCCTTCCGCTGGGCCGCAGGGACCTCTCACTTTCCTTCTCCACCTCAGAAGGCTGTGGTCCCATGCCTGCTTACCCAGGGAGCCTCACCCCTGGCCTGTCCACCCTCCTTAACCTGGAGAAGCCAGGGGAGAGAAGACAGTTAAGGAAATGATCAGGTCAGATCTCCTAGCCAACAAGCTCCTTACTCCTCTTGGTGGGGTTCACCAGTCCTGGTCCTTATTCTCAGTGTGGAATGGCTTTCAGCAGGCTAAACCTGCTTGGTTGAGTTTACTGATGATAAACGAACTTGGAATGAATGGACTTCTGGAAAAATGCCCTTGTTGACCATGTAATTATTGACGTATAACGTGGAGGTGTTGTATCACAGAAGTTGTCCTGCCTGTGTCACTTAGAGGCCACATATGTGAATTCTGGCCAGGGCCTTTGTAAATCCAGGGCCCAGGGGAGTCGTGCTGGTGTCTCAGCACGTATACCTGCTGGTATACCTGTGTCTCACGGTCACCTGAATCATTTGCAATATCAGTAGAGCCTGCTCTTGGGTAAGATCTGTTACCAACTGAATGTATATGTGACCACTCCTGCCTCCTCCCACCAAATGTTTAAACCCTACTGTGGCTGTGTTTGGGATAAGAAGTAGTTAAGGCTACATACTTGCACAAAGAGGAGGTCAGTGAGCACACAGCAGATGTGCTGTCCCCTCCTATAAGTCAAGAGGAGAGGCCTCATCCGACCTACCTTGCTGGCACCTTGATCTGGTACTTCCCAGCTTCCAGAAGGGTGAGAAATTTCTGCGTTCAAGCTGTTGGGTCTATGGTATTTTTTCATGGCAGCTGGAGCTCAGATAACCTCTGCTTTGGGTGGCACCAATTTCACAATCCCATCTTTGTGCACTCTCCCCCTCGCTCAACTCCATTATCGGAGATAGCCACCTTCCCAGTCACTCTTCATCTCTTCTCCTGCTCATTTTTCTTCACCCCATTTATCACTCTCTGGTGACATGTTAGGAGTTGTATCCCCTTCCTGGGACTGCTATCACGAAGCACCACAAACACAGTGGCTTCAAACAACAGGAATTTATTCTCTCAGTTCCAGAGGCCAGAGGTCTGAAGGCAAGGTGTCTGCCAGGCTGTGCTCCCTCTGGAGGCTCCCAGGGACAATCCTTCTTTGCTTCTGTCCTGCTTGGCTTCTGGTGGCTGCCAGACATCTTTGGCTTTCCTTGGTTTGTAGATCCATCACTTGAATCTCTGCCTGTCTTCACACGGCCATCTCCCCTTTGTGTCTGTGCCCAAATTTCCCACCTCCTGAGTGGACACAGTAGGTTCTACTGCCCGTCCTAAAACAGCAAGACCTCATCTAATTCGATTAAATAAACAAAGACCTTATATCCGAATGAGGTCAGATTCATAGGTCCTACTTGATAGGACTTGAACATATCTTTTGGGGGAGGACATAATTCTACTCATTACATCATTACAGATGTTAATTTGTTTTATTTATTTTCTATTTTTTAAATGTTTTTCTTTTTAATTTATTTCTGAGAGAGAGAGAGAGACAGCGTGAACAGGGGAGGGTCAGAGAGAGAGGGAGAAACAGAATCCAAAACAGGCTCCAGGCTCTGAGCTGGCTGTCAACACAGAGCCCGACACGGGGCTCGAACCCATGAGCAGTGAGATCGTGACCTGAGCCGAAGTCAGACACTTAGCCAACTGAGCCACCCAGGCGCCCCTGTTTTATTTATTTTCTACCCCACCCCTTCTCTGTAGGATGTAAGCTTCCATGGAGGCAGACCTGGCCGTCTCCTTTCTGCCCTGCTAGCCTCACAGTCGGAACAGTGGTCTCTACCAAAAAACGGTTGCTCAGAAAGTTTGTTGAATTAATAAATACATCTGAAATTCAGGTTGAAATATTCAGATGGAAGTTGTGGCATTGACACACCCCCAGTCTCACTCTTACTCCCGCAGTTTGGGATGTGCGCCCTGGAAAAAAGCAGCAACCTTGTAGAAGCCCTGGAAGAAATGGTCCACCATTTGGATTGTGGAAAAATTTCAGCCAGAGCATGAAATAGCTTTTATAGCAGTGGATCAGTGGATGCATCATGATTAGCTTTTCAAGAGCAAGCAATAGTCTCAGAGATTTTACGTTTGCATGTGACAAAATGTGTCTGCACCCAAAATGAGTGAAACTCGCAGATAGGTTTCATATCTCCCATCTGAATTAATGTGGGAAAGATTATATATATATATATCTATCTCACATTCTCATTGACATGAAGGATATCAGAAGTGTTACTATTAATGTAGCTTTATCTTTTAAAAACATGTTTATTTTATATTTGAGAGAGAGGCAGAGACAGAGGCAGAGTCTGAAGCAGGCTCCAGTCTCTGAGCTTTTGGAGCAGAGCATGACACAGTGCTCGAACTCAAAAACCACAAGATCGTGACCTGAGCCAAAGTTGGACACTTAACTGACTGAGCCACCCAGGTGCCCCACTATTAATGTATTTTTAAAGGTATTGGGCCCCACCCATATTAAGTTCGATTACCTGGCCTCTGTCTTCCCTTGTAAGATCCTCGCCTTACACCTCAGAGTTACTAGTACCTTCACTCTGCTGATCTGCTGGTCTCTGAGCCTGATGTAGCTCAGAACAGACAAACAGCTGTGTAATTGGTCACAGTTCTCAGCCAGCAGAACCTCAAGTTCAATAACATTTACAATGTCTCCAACCCTCATGAGGATATTTGACTAAAAATAAAACCCAAAACTGTTTTTATGGGCTTTTTGGGCGAATTTGCCTTAAACTATGTGAGGCAGCAGGTCCTAGAGTTTTTGGAAACAGAGACCTGTGTACTTTACTAGCTGTTGTGACTTTGGGCAAAACATCAACCACTCTGACCTTTGGTCTCTTCATCTACAAAATGGGGACTGTGCTCTGGTTTTTAGATTAAGCCAGGGCTTGAATGAGGTACAATGGGTAGTGTTACGATGCCAGTGTTTACAAAGGGATCAAGTAATTTTGGGGTGGGTGGGGGAAAGGCCAGGGTGTGAGATGGATATTACTGTTCTGAATGTCTTTGGGCATTAATTCATTAAAATTATGCAAGTTGGGCTGGCATCCCAGAACTTTTGTTTGTTTTAAACCTTCTTGGAACATATAGGGAACATGAAAGGTAGATTTGGTAACTACCTGTCATCACCAAATGGTAAGTACACCCTGCCTTATATGTCATCTAGGTCAGAGGGGAGTGCAGCTACGTGTATGTCATCTAGGTCAGAGGGGAGTGAAGCTATCTCGTATGTCTTGGGGATAGACAGGGACTCTTTTCCCCATACGTTTCACACTCCTAGCAGATAATTAACCCAGGCGTTAGTAGTATAAATGGAGAACTTAAGTGCATGTTAAAACTTTTCTTAAAAATAAAAATAGCATCTGTGATTACTGCAAGTTCCTGAGGATGCAGAGTGTGGTGTTGACCATGGTCCAAATGCCATTTCCCACATTATTGGCTGTGTGTCCTGGGCCCAGTCACTTTACCCTCAGAACCGCAACGGGCTCCTCTATCAAATGGGAATGATACCAGGACCCAACCCTTAGAAGGTTGCTGGGAGGGTCTGCTGACTTGCCTTGGTGAAACATCTGGAATAGAATCTGACATACAATGAGCACAGTGCATGTGTCTGGTCTCATTTCAACTAAGATTTTCCCCCTTTTCTGTTGCACAGTC
Source organism: Hyaena hyaena (assembly GCF_003009895.1). NCBI lineage: Eukaryota > Metazoa > Chordata > Mammalia > Carnivora > Hyaenidae > Hyaena > Hyaena hyaena. The sequence continues at coordinate 1,793,751 of NW_024080870.1, read as the reverse complement.
TTTGTCCCTTTGGAGCACATTTCCCACAGTGGTTAGTTTTGCTTACTGTTCATCCTGGTGGATGCTTTAGCTGCAAACAAGGGTGACATTTGTCTAAACACATATACTTGAAAAATCAGAACCTGGAAACTGAGTTTGCAAGACAGTTGTCTTGACCTTTGCCCTGATTGCCATTGGACAGCATTGCCATTGAGTAGAACCAGGGCTTGGGAAAAACTTAGTCTTTTGGGGTATAGGGGCCAGAGCCTGTGCCGTGACAGATGTTTCCATGGATGTGAGGAGTGAGGTTGCTATCACGTCTGTGGATGACACTTGCTTCGCCACCTCGCCATACACAGCATACACACACGGGTGCCAGGCTTCTCTTAGAACATGGAACCCTTTCGTCAAGAGTCCCTAAGAGTGTATTTTCTTCTCAACCTCTGTGGCCTCATTTTGGAGCTAAAAGAGAATGTTTCCAATTAATTTGGGGTGAAGATGAAATTCCTGGGAACCATAGGAGCCAGAAACGTGTATTGTGGGCACTCCTGCCTTTGTGGTCACTCATCTTCGCTTTGTCACCCCATGGTGACAAAGGGGTCACATTTTACAAAGTGTGTCTGGACGGGGGCAGGGGGGCTCTAGTTGTAGGGGATGTCCATGGGGGAGTGATCCAGAAAGTTTGGGAACACTGCCTTAGATGCTTTTAACCAACATGTTCCCTCATGTAAATGTTCGTGTATTCATTGATCACATGCTCATCGAGTGGCTCTTTTGTTCAGCATTGTTCAAGGAGCAGGGACACGGTGGTGAGCAAGGCTTGCCCCCTGATTTCCCAGAGCTTAGAATACAGGCCTCTGAGGGCTTCTGTTCACCCAACACTGCTCACTGGCTCAAAAAAGAAGGGGGTGTCTTCTATTTTCTGGCCTAGAAACCCTTTCTAGGAGAAATACCTCTCAAGGTGAGCGTTCCTTGGAATACGCCTTTAGGAGATCCTTGGGTTGGGAGTGTGGTGGCTTCATCGTGGGAACCATAACCACTCCCAAATTTTAGTGCACTTGGGGATGATGAGACAGTACCAACAGGGGCAAGGTCACGTCTTAGGAAGTGGGCGCCCTCCTTTCTCATTCCAATCCACTGACCTTTTTTCAGCAAGTATGTGCAAGACCCATCCAAGTGCCGGGGGAGGGAGGGGTACAGCGGTTGTGAATAAGAAAATAATAATGGAAGGAATAGCAGCTAACATTTGTTAAGTATTTCACATATGTCCAGGCTTAGGCTAAGTGCTCATTTCCTTCATATATAATGCCCAAGGTAGCTGCTATTCACCATCTGTGCACTTCACATGAATCACTGTATTTAATTCTTATAATGACGATGGAGTCAGTACTTAATTGTCTCTACTTAATAGGTGAGAAAGCAGAGGCACAGAGAGGTGACTCTCAGTTTCTTCATCCGTAAAGTGGGGTTATCAGTTTCCTGAAGCCACCTAGCCAGGAAGTGGCAGAGCCAGGATTGGGTAGAACTTCACAGCCCTTTCCTTTAACCCAGAGGTTCTCAACTGAGAGCAGTTTTGTCCTCAACGGGATAGGCGGCAATGTCTGGAGACACTTTTGCCTGCCACTAGTTGAGATGAGATTACTATTGGCATCTGGTGGATATGTCACGGATGCTGCTAAACATCCTACAGTGCACAGGACAGTCCTCACAACAAAGAATTATGAGCCCTGAATGTCATTAGTGAGGAGGCTGGGAAAACCTGCTTTAGCCAACACATTATACAGGTTTTAGTTCCACTTGGGTCTCAATTTAGTGGGGAGATGTGATAGATGCACACACTAGTTCTTTTTTTTTTTTTTTAATTTACATCCAAGTTAGTTAACATAGTGTAATAATGACTTCAGGAATAGAATTTAGTGACTCATCCCCTACATATAACACCCAGTGCTTATCCCAGAAAGTGCCCTCCTGAATGCCCATTGCCCATTTAGCCCATCCCCCCATCAGAACCCCTCCAGCAACCCTCAGTTTGTTCTCTGTATTTAAGAGTCTCTTATGTTTTGTCTCCCCTGTTTTTATATTATTTTTGTTTCCCTTCCCTTATGTTCATCTGTTTTCTATCTTAAATTCCTCATACGAGTGAAGTCACGTGATATTTGTCTTTCTCTGACTAATTTTGCTTAGCATAATACACTCTAATTCCATTCACATCGTTGCAAATGGCAAGATTTCATTCTTTTTGACTGCTGAGTAATGCTCCATTGTGTGTGTGTGTGTGTGTGTGTGTGTGTGTGTGTGTGTGTATACACATCTTCTTTATCCATTTATCTGTTGATGGACATTTAAGTTCTTTCCATACTTTGGCTATTATGGATAGTGCTGCTATAAACATTGGGTTGCATGTGCCCCTCTGAAACAGCACTCCTATATCCTTTGAATAAATACCTAGTAGTGTAATTGTTGGCTCATAGGGTAATTCTATTTTTAATTTTTTGAGGAACTTCCATACTGTTTTCCAGAGTGGCTGCACCAGTTTGCATTCCCATCAGCAGTGCAAAAGGGTCCCTTTTTCTCCACATCCTTGCCAACATCTGTTGTTGCCTGAGTTGTTCATGTTAGCCATTCTGACAGGTATGAGGTGGTATCTCATTGTGGTTTTGATTTGTATTTCCCTGATGAGTGACATTGAGTATTTTTTCATAAGTCTGTTGGCCATCTGGATGTCTTCTTTGGAAAAGTATCTATTCATGACTTCTGACCATTTCTTCACTGGATTATTTTTTTTGGGGGGGTGTTGAGTTTGGTAAGTTCTTATAGATTTTGGATACTTATCCTTTATCCGATATGTCACTTGCAAATATCTTCTCCCATTCTGTCAGTTGCCTTTTAGTTTTGCTGACTGTTTCCTTTGCTGTGCAGAAGCTTTTTATCTTGATGAGGTCCCAATAGTTCATTTTTGCTTTTGTCTCCCCTGCCTTCAGAGACTTATCAGGTAAGAAATTGCTGCGGCTGAGGTCGAGGAGGTTGTCGCCTCTTTTTCCCTCTAGGATTTTGATGGCTTCCTGTCTTATGTTTAGGTCTTTTATCCATTTTGAGTTTATTTTTGTGTATGGTGTAAGAAAATGGTCCAGGTTCATTCTTCTGCATGTTGCTGTCTAGTTTTCCCAACACGACGTACTGAAGAAATTGTCTTTTTTCCATTGGATATTCTCTCATATTTGTCAAAGATTAGTTGGCCGTATGTTTGTGGGTCTAATTCTAGGTTTTATTTTCTTTTGTGCCAGTATTATAGTGTCTTGATGATTTAAGCATTGTAATACAGCTTGACATCTGGAATTGTGATGCATACAGCTTTGGTTTTCTTTTTCAGGATTGCTTTGGCTATTCAGGGTCTTTTGTGGTTCCATAAATATTTTAGGATTGTTTGTTCTAGCTCTGTGAAGAATGCTGGTGTTATTTTAGTAGGGATTGCATTGAATGTGTAGATTGCTTTGGGAAGTATCAGCATTTTAACAATATTTGTTCTTCCAATCCATGAGCATGAAATGTTTTTCCATTTCTTTGTGTCTTCTTCAATTTCTTTCATAAGCTTTCTATAGTTTTCATTGTATAGATTTTTCACTTCTTTGGTTAGGTTTATTCCTAGATATTTTATGGTTTTTGGTACAATTGTAAATGGGATCAATTCCCTGATTTCTCTTTCAGCTGCTTAATTATTGGTGTAAGAAGTGCAACCAATTTCTGTACACTGATTTTGTATGATGCAACTTTGCTGAATTCATGGATCAGTTCTAACAGTTTTTGGAGGAGTCTTTTAGGTTTTTCACATAAAGTATTACGTCATCTGTGAAGAGTGAAAATTTGACTTCCTCCTTGCCGATTTGGATGCCTTCTCTTTCTTTGTGTTGCCTGATTCCTGAGGCTAGGACTTCCAATACTATGTTGAATAACAGTGGTGAGAGTGGACATCCTTGTCATGTTCCTGACCTTAGCAGGAAAACTCTCAGTTTTTCCCCATTGAGGATGATATAATGGTGGGTCTTTTGTATATGGTTTTTATGATCTTGAGGTATGATCCTTCTATCTCTACTTTCTTGAGTGTTTTTATCAAGAAATGATGCTGTAATTACCTTGATTCCCAAACTAGAAACCCCACAAAAAAAAAAGGGAATTTCAGGCCAATATCCCTGATGAACATGGATGCAAAAATTCTCAGTAAGATATTAGCAAATTGAATTCAACAGTGTATTAAAGGAATTATTCACCACAATTGAGTGGGATTCATTCCTGGGCTGGTTTAATATTTGCACATCAATCAATGTGATACATTACATCAATATAAGAAAGGATAAGAACCATATGATTCTGTTGATAGATGCAGAAAAAGCATTTGACAAAATACAGCATCCTTTATTAGTAAAACCCTCAAGAAAGTCAGGATAGAAGGAACATACCTTAACATCATAAAAGCCATATATGAAAGGTCCACAGCTAATGTCATCCTCAATGGAGAACTGAAAGTTTTTCGCCTGAGATCAGGAACATAACAGGGATGGCCAATCTCACCACTGTTGTTTAACATAGTGTTGAAAGTCCTAGCCTTAGCAATCAGACAGCAAAAGGAAATAAAAGTCATCCAAATTGACAAAGAAGAAGTAAAAGTTTCCCTTTTTGCAGATGACGTGATACTCTACAAGGAAAACCTGAAAGACGGCACCAAAAAAATGCTAGAACTGACTCATGACTTCAGCAAAGTTGCAGGATATAAAATCAATGTACAGAAATTGAGCACGTTTCTATACACCAATCATGAAGCAAAAGAAAGAGAAATCAAGGAATTGATCCCATATACGATTGTACCAAGAACCATAAAATACCTACCAATAAACCTAACCAAAGAGGTAAAAGATCTGTATGCTGGAAACTATAGAAAATTTATAAAAGAAATTGAAGAAGACACAAAGAAATGGAAAAACATTCCATGCTCATAGATTGGAAGAACAAATACTGTTAAAATGTTGATACTTCCCAAAGCAATCTACACATTCAGTGCAATCCCAATCAAAATTGCACTGGCGTTCTTCTCAGAGCTAGAACAAACAATCCTAAAATTTGTATGGAACCACAAAAGACCCCAAATAGCCAAAATAATACTGAAAAAGAGAATCAAAGCTGGAGGCATCACAATCCCAGACTTTAACCAGTACAACAAAGCTGTAATCATCAAGACACTATGGTACTGGCACAAAAACGTACACACAGATCAATGGAACAGAATAGAGAACCCAGAATTGGACCCACAAATGTATGGCCAACTAATCTTTGACAGAGTAGGAAAGGGTATCCAAAAACGATAGTCCCTTTAACATATGGTTCTGGGAAAACTGGACAGCAACATGCAGAAGAATGAAACTAGACCACCTTCTTACACCACACACAAAAATAAAATCAAAATGGATAAAAGACCTAAATGTGAGAAAGGAAGCCATCAAAACCTTGGAGGAGAAAACAGACAACAATCTCTTTAACCTCAGCTGCAGCAATTCCTTACTTGACACATCTCCAAAGGCAAGGGAAACAAAAGCAAAAATGAACTATTGGGACTTCACCAAGATAAAAAAAGCTTCTGCACAGCAAAAGAAACAGTCAGCAAAACTAAAAGGCAACTGACAGAATGGGAGAAGATATTGGCAAATAACGTATCAAGTAAAAGGTTAGTATCCAAAATCTTTAAAGAACTTATCAAACTCAGCACCCTAAAAAACAAACAATCCAGTGAAGAAATGGGCGGAAGACATGAATAGACACTTTTCCAAAGAAGACATCCAGATGGCCAACAGGCACATGAAAAGATGCTCAACATTGCTCATCACCAGGGAAATACAAATCAAAACCATAATTAGATGCCACTTCACACCGGTTAGAGTGGCTAAAATTAACAGCTAAGCAAACAACAGATGTTGGCAAGCATGTGGAGAAACAGGAACTGTCCTGCACTGTTGGGGGGAATGTAAACTGGTGCAGTCACTCTAGAAAACAGTGTGGAGGTTCCTCAAAAAATTAACAATAGAATTACCCTACGACCCAGCAATAGCAGTACTAGGAATTTATCGAAGTGATACAGGATTGCTGACTCATAGGGGCACAAGTACCCCAATGATTATAGCAGTGCTATTGGCAATAGACAAAGTATGGGAAGAGCCCAGATGTCCCTTAATGGATGAATAGATAAAGAAGATGTAGTTTATATGTACAATGGAATACTACTTGGCAATGAGAAAGAATGAAATTTTGCCATTTACAATAATATGGATGGAACTGGAAGGTATTATGCTAAGTGAAGTAAGTCAGAGAAAGATATTATATGTTTTCACTTATATGTGGAATTTGGGAAACTTAACAGAAGACCATGGGGGAAGGGAAAGGGAAAACATAGTTTCAGACAGAGAGGAAAGCAAAACATAAGAAACTCTGCTTTTTAATTTTAATTTATTTTTATTTTTAATGTTTATTTTCTTTTTAGAGAGAGAAAGAGATAGAGCATGAGTCAGGGAAGGGCAGAGAGAGAGGGAGACAGGCTCCAGGCTCTGAGCTGTTAGTACAGAGCCTGGTGCCAGGTGCAAATCTGTGAACTGTGAAGTCATGACCTGAGCCAAAGTTGGACGCTTAACCAACTGAACCACCCAGGTGCCCCATGAAACTCTTAAATACAGAGAACAAACTGCGGGGGGCAATGGGAGTAGGGAATGGGAGAGTAGGGAATGGGAGAGTAGGGAAAATGGGTGATGGGCATTAAGGAGGGCACTTGTTGGGATGAGCACTGAGTGTTGTATATAAGTGATGAATCATGGGAATCTACCCCTGAGGCCAAGAGCACACTGTATACACTGTATGTTAGCCAACTTGACAGTACATTATATTTAGAAAGGAAGGAAGGAAGTTAGGAAGTTAGGAAGGAAGGAAGGAAGGAAGGAAGGAAGGAAGGAAGGAAGGAAGGAAGGAAGGAAGGAAGGAAGGAAACACAGGGGAAAAAAAGAAAGGATGCTTTATTTTGTCAAATGCTTTCTCTTGCGTCTATTGAGAGGATCATGTGGTTCTTATCCTTTCTTTTACTGATGTAATGAACCACACTGATTGATTTGTGGATATTGAACCAGCTGTGCATCCCAGGAATAAATCCTACTTGTTCACAGTGAATAATTCTTTTTAATGTATTGTTGGATCTGGTTGGCTTGTACCTTGTTGAGAGTTTTTACGTCCATGGTCATCAGGGAAATTGGTCTGTAGTTCTCCTTTCTAGTGGGGTCTTAGTCTGGTTTTGGGATCAAGGTAATGATGGCCTTGTAGAATGAGTTTGGAAGTTTTGCTTCCAAGTTTTCCTTCTATTTTTTGGACCAGCTTCGGAAGAATAGGTGTTAACTCTTCCTTAAATGTTTGGTAGAATTCTTCTGGAAAGCCACCCAGCCCTGGACTTTTGTTTGCTGGGAGCACACTAATTCTCATGCAGGCCAGAAGACATTCAGTGGGAGCCGTAAATCTCCTTTACGGCCCACAGACAGGCCTTTTTATTTCTTTATAAACTTTCCACTGCTACAGCCACCTCACTACCAGCCCCACTCAGGGCCATTCCCCAGCCGAGGGAAGCCACTCCAACCAGTGACCCATGGTGCCTTCTGACACCTATGGAGAAACTCCGGCCTACTGAGATGCCACAGTTCTTCCCCATCCAGCCCTCACAGCCCCAGCTCCAGCCTTAGATTCCTACTCCGTCCCCCACGTACTGCACTGCCCACCCCTGCACCCAACCCTTGCTCCTAATGCAGTCACAGCTCCCTGTTGCCATCTTGTCCTGCTCTCTCTGTCTGGGGCCCTCCTCCTTTCTCTTTCTCTCTTCCTCCTTTCTCTTTGCAAACTGCTCACCCTTTAAGATGTGGTTCAAAGGTCCCCTCGTCCTTGATGCCTTCCTGGGTTTTCCCAGAAGGAGAATCGCAGGGCTCTTGTGCTTTTAGCTCCTTGGACATAGCTCTGGGATTCATAGTTACAACATATTGACTTATAAGTCTCCCTGTCCTTCCATCTGTCTGTACCTTGACCTGTGGCTTCTAAGTCTGACTACAGAAGTCCTAGAGGGTTTGTTAAAATAAAATTTAAAAAAAGGAGAAGGGGAAGGAGAAATACAGCCTTCACTACTGGGTTTCAACACAGATCCAGGGTGAAGCTCAGGAGTTTATGTATTTTTACATTGCCAGGGGGTTCTGAGGGGCCTGAAATTTTGTAAACCACTTCATATGTCTGCTCTTTCTTGTGAGTGAGAGCTTAGCTCAGATGTCACCTGTTCAGAGAGGCCTCCCCCGACCACCCCTCATGACCTTGCCCATCTTCTTCATGTCACTTTATGTTTTTTCTATGCAGAGTACTTCTGCCATTTGACATGTTTCTTGTTTGTTTGGATAATTGCTAGGGAAACAGTACAGTGTGTGGTTAAGACCGTAGATTTTATGGTCCTGGGTTAGGATCTTGGTCCCCTTGGCATTCACAAGCGACATGATTTGGTCAAGTTACTGAATTGTGCCAAGTCTCAGTTTCCTCGTCTGTGCAATGGAGAGAACCACATCCATGGCATAAGGTAGTTGTAAGGATTAAGCCAGTGTGGGGTGTGATGTGTTTAGAAGAGTCCCCCCCCACACAGGGGTTATTATTTATCATCTGTTTCTCCCACCAAACTGTAAGCTCCTTGAGGGCAGACACTGTCACTGTTGTCCACCCAGCCCATAGAGCAATGCCTGGCATACAGTTGGAGCTCAGTCAGTATTTACTGAATGAATGCATATGTGGATGGTTGGATGGATGGATGGACAGATGGACTTCTTGACTTGACCGTCAGGCCTTTGAATGCAGGGGACTGTGACATCCAACTCCTATGCCAAGCACCTGGCATGGGCCTGGTCCAGAGTAGCCGCTCAGGTGATGTTTGTTGAATGACTGTGTGACTCCATGAGCAAGGATTGAAGTCCACTGGGGATCTGATGGAAGACACAGTGGCTGGGGACAGATCTGAAAGAATTCTTGGTTGGCATGATGTTTTCAGGAGAGGCCATACAGAGTCTGTATATGCAGGAACAGAGAGGACATTCCAAGCAAAGGCCCAGTTTGAGCAAAGGTTAGAAGGCGTGGGAAGGTGGGGCATAGTGTGAGACAGGGAATGAGCAGCCTGGTTCTGCAGTAGCCAGAGGGCAGGGGCACCGCGGCTGGGAGCATAGTGGCTCCATGCCCAGCTCTCAGCTTGGTCAGCCCAGGCTTTTGGCCCCAGCTGGGTGCCTGGAGGGAAGTGATCGTGTCTCTGAGCCTCAGTGTCCTCACCCTGTAGCCTTGCCATGCAGATTAAATACAGTCTAAATAACATGCCCAGGGTCCTCATGTCATCATCTATTGAGGGGTGCTCTCAGGAGACAGGACAGTGAGGGAAGCCAGCGAGGACAGGGGAGGAGCCGCGTGACAACGTGCTTTCAGGAGAAACTAGCTTTGACCTGCTCCCACCAGAGCTCTGGAGTGTGGACCACGTCACAGATGCTGTCCTGCCCGGAAGCAAGGGGTTGTGGCCCCCCAGGGAGGGCGTCACCTGCCAGCATTTTCAGGTGTGGTAGCCTCCTTTGGCCAAGGCTAGTTCTCTGGAGGAGGGTGCGGGTGTGAGCCATGAGGGACAGTACCTTCAGGGGCCTGGTGATCGGGATCTGAGGGAGGACACAGTAGTCTCTGCTTCCTCGTGGTCAGAGAAGGCCTCCAAGAAGGTGGCATTGAAGCTGAGACCCGGGGGGCGGGGTGGGGAAGACAAAGCTCAGCACTCCCAGCAGAGGGAACAGCACCGCATTAGTCCCCATGAAGGAATGAGCTTGTGTGGCTGGAGTTTTCTGGACCAATCCGAGTGGCCCAACATGATGTTAGAAGATTGTCAGGGCCGGGGAAGCCACAGCGAGGAGTCTGGATTTTATGCTTAGAGCAGCAGGAAGCCTTTGGAGGGGTTTTAGGTGAGCAATTGCCAAAACCTAATTTATGTGTCAAGGTCACCCTGGCTGTTGTGTAGAAAATGGATTAAAGTGGGGCTAAGGTGGGGCAACAATGGTAACCCACTATGCTAAACCCTTTAAGACATTCATGCAACTCCCACAATTGATCCCTATTTTACAGAGGAGGTAACTGAGCCTCAGGGAGGGCACTAAGCAAGCTGCCCAAAGACACACAGCTAGCGGGGGGGCAGAGCAGGGATTTGACCCCCAGTGGTGTCGATGCCGCCTCCTGCCCTGGGAGCATACTGTTCCGAGGGTCTGCCCCGCCCTTCACCTTGCCCCAGCCGCATTCCACTCAGGACAGAATCTCATTAAATATTTGGTGGAAGAGCGTGGGAGAGAGTGAGTCTGGGCGGGAAGGGACGGAACAGTCGGCGTGTGCGGGGTCAGAGAAGCTGAGAGAAGTGGTGGTTAGAATAAGGTGGTGGTCAGGTGGTGATCATCAAAATGAAATGTTCCCAGGAGACACGCGGGACCGTCGAAAAGATGCTGGATGTGGCGAGTGGAAGGCATTACGGCCCTGGCTCGGGCAGGTCTGGGGCACTCCAGGGAGGGGCCAGATTGCAGTGGATTAAAGAGCAAGGGGCAGTGAGGCTTGCTGTCCTGAGTCTGCCTTGGCAGTGGGGGTCTCCTCCCACAGGTGAGGGCCTGATGGGAACACAGGGAACACAGGTGCCCATGCGTGCCACACACATGGTGTGTGTGTGGTGTATGCAGGTGTATGCCAGGGAGGCTAGAGGCTAGAGGCCAGGGGACACGGCCTGATGTGGACAGCAGGCTGGTGTGGGCTGCCACAGGACCACACGTGCCCGGGGGTTGGGGAGGGTGGAAGAGCCTGGTGGGGTTTTCTGCAAGCTTGTAGTAGAAGTAGTAACGTGTAAGAGCTAACACTTATTGAGGGCCTGCTATTTGCGTGGTGCACAGTGTGCTTAATCTTCCTGATAACCTCACCCTTAAGAGGAACACATTTCCAGTAGTATCCTAATGTTGCACATGGGGAGACCGATGCCCAGCTTAAGCCCCTTGACCAAGTGAGTCTGTCATCATGGTGTTAAGATGGAATGTGGGACTGGCCGGCTCAGAGCTCGCATCCCAACTCTTTGGCGCTGTTGCCTTCACCAGAACATTCTGGTTTAGGGCAAACAACTCCTGGCAGGGGCTGACGCATGGGATTTGGAGTCAGGCAGACCTGGGTATCAGCCCCTGCCTGGTGACTTCGGGTCCTTCCCACCCCACAGGGCTCCATTTCTTCATCTGCAAAGTGGGGATACTTTGTGAAGGTTGACGTGAGAAGCAGCCAAATGAATGTCAATTCACTCATTCTTTCATTCATGCAGTGACAGGTGTTTATTGAGTACCTGCTATGTGCCAGGTGCTGTGTTAGTTGCTAGGAATATAGTCATGAACTACACTAAGTCCATGATCTCACGGTGCCTAAATCCACCGGAGGAAGATGGATAGCAAATGAGTAAATAAACAAGTAGACAATTTTGGGTGGTAATAGGTATATGAAGAAAAATAACACAGAGTAATAAGAGAGAGAGAGAGCATGTTGGCCGAGGGCCTTTGCAAGCTGTTATCTGTGGAGCAAATGGCATGGTTATCATGATGCTCTGGCTTCTGCCCCAAACATCAGGGTCCAGAAACTTCAACCCAAAGATGTTGCGCCGTGGGGAATCCAGTCAAAAGATGGGGATTTGGGAAAGACTCCCTGCCCTTCCATTGGTTACATTATCCTTAGCCTGAAGAAACGGAGGCTCAGAGAGGTTAAGTGATCTTCCTGAAGTCACAGAGCTATCTACTAATGTAGCCAGGATTTGAACCTGGACCATTGGGTTCTGGGACCTGTCACTTTCACTAGTAGACTGCTCCGGAGAGCAGACACTTCTGGCTCAAGTGCACACATCAGCCCCAGGAAGAACAATACGCAAGGCTATTCATAACCGTTGCATGAATTTGAGAGTATGAAGGGCACTTTAGCAATCGTTTACGGGTGCGGAATGTGAATGTCAGAGAGGAGACGTCCCTGTCCAGGGAGCCAGGTTAGGAGCCTGAGGACAGATGTCTCTAAAGGCTATGACACTGTCTCCAGCATGAGGCTCATTTCAGGTGGTGCTTGTCAGCTGATGCCCCTGGCGGCATCAGCCACGCCGGCTATACACAGCAGCCGGTCTTTATGGACACGGACATTTTTATGCCCTTTATTCAGGCAAAACTCATTCCAGCATTTGAGTAACTTTGCATCTGGGGACACGCTTCACAGAGCCCCAGGCGGCTGAGTTGGCTCTCGCTGGGTGACGATGACTCACTTTTATTGCCCCGTGGCTTTCAAGCCTGTGCCGCGCATAACCTTGCAGGGGGCTGCAGCTGTTCTGGAAGGTAGCCACTCCTGCTGCACTGGCTCGCCCCGTCTGCGGCAAAGGTGGCGTCCAGTCTTCCCATCCTGTGCCCTTCTCAGCCTTCCTCTTCCCACCCCTCTCCTCTGGCATCTGCAATCTGTCCTCCTGGGAAGGAAACTTGCCACCATTTGGGTTCAGGATGAGTAATTGGTACTTAGGAAGAAAATAAAGATGCCAAGCATGTCCACACATGTCTTAGTTACGCTTGTGTTTTTTCAGACACTGATTTCACATGGCCCAGAGTGTTCCGACTCGCGTTCTCAAGCACTGTTTTCCATGCTCCTCCCTAGGTTGGATTTGGCTGGGGACAGGAGAGATTCCAAGTGAACCCCTTGGCTTTGGGGCACCAGATGATGAAGCTTAGCAGAGAGAAGAAAAGGTGAACCCTATGGGTGGCGATGTGGCAGCCCAAGTTCTGGTAGGCAGTCTTGATTACAGCCCTCCCCTGGGCATCTACTCTGTTGGAGCTGCATTCATTGGGATCTGGTTCCCAGGATGCAGTCGTCACCTGTGGTCACGTATTCACTCAACAAACAATGAATGAACATCCTGCTCACTGCTGGGGATGCTGCAGTGAGCAGAACACGCAAGGTGCCAATATCATGGAGCTTATGATGTGGACGGAAATAATCCTTAAACGATAATACTGGTTATTACCGAATTACACCCTGGCAAGTGCTAAGAAGAGTGGGGGCACATTAAAAGGGGGACCCTGGCTTAAGTTGGGGGGGTCGTTAGGGAGTGTGTCTCCTTCCCAACTCACTGCCTAGCTGTGGACTGTTCTGGGTGGTTCCCCAACCCTGAGTCCTTTCTACATGCAGCCAAGGCAAATGGAGGTGAGCCCACAGAGCAAGGGCGGCTGTGATGACTTAAGCAGCCTTAAACTTGCTCCCCAGTGGTTACTTGTTGTGAGTTCGCCTGGTTAGTGGGCTCGCCTTCCCTGGGCAAGGTCTTGTAACACCGCTTGCGGTGTGCTTGTCCTCAAAGCAGAATGTGAGATGTTTTCTCTGTCCCAGTTACAAGCTGATGGCTGACGGCACTAGAGTTATCTGTGTTTTTCTATCTATCTATCATCTATCTATCTGTCTACCTATCTATGCATCCAGCAACCAGTTTTATCTTTCTGCCTACCCCCTACACCTTCTTCTTCTTTTTTTTTTTTTTTTTTTTTTTAATAAGACAACTCTGAATGCAGGTGGACTATAGGCCAGGGTTATTCAGACTGGCACTATAGACATCTTGGGTCAGATGATTCTTTGCCATCTAGAGGGGCTGTTCTGTGCATTGTAGGATATTAACAGCACTCCTGGCCTCCACCCACCAGATGCTGGTAACACCTCCTTCCCAAGCTGTGGCAACCAAAGGATGTTTCCATACATTCCCAAGTGCCCTCTGGGAGGCACAGTTGTCCCGGGTTGAGAACCCCTGCTGTGGGCCATTAACCCTTCCACTGTCAGCCCTGACCACCAGCCTCACACTTGACCTACTTTCCTGTGAAGTTACCAGCATGGCCCCAGCTGTCCTTGAATGTAGTTGCAAACCCTTCTTGTTCACTTGGAGAAGCTGAGGCTCCCGACGGGTGTCATCTTCCACTGTGCTGGGGACAGAGCAAGCCTGTATCTGGGGGGCCGAGCCGACTGCTCCTCTGCACATACCACCATGTCCCCTGGGAACACCACCCAGGATTTATGCACCTCTGAGACTTTCCCAGCTGCTTTTCTCCCCAACCCCAAGCACCCCTCCCACCCCCAGGGGTTTGTCATTTCCCTTAACTTCCAGGTAACGTTCTTCACAAACTGATATGGGTCTGGAGGATTTCTCCAACTTTTCAGGGAGTTTATGTAACCACATGGTGTTCTCAATAGGAAATTAATTGTTCCTTTAGAACTGCAGAATCACAGAGCTTAATGGGAATTAGGGAAGAAGCCAGCGTTACATGCACATGGGGGATATTTCTGCTTGGGGTCTCATTTAGGCCTCTCCTGAATTCCTTCCAGTCCTTTGGAAACTGTCCAGACTCTCTCCCCATCCCACCCCTTTCTCCCTGACCTCCCCGCTTGCCTCTCTTTCAACACACAGTTATTTATCAAACAGGATCCCCGCCTGCCAGCGCTTGCTCTAAGTCCTGGGGTGCAGAGGGACCCTTGTGTTCACGTTGCTGATGGTCTCCTGGGTATCCAACTTGTTTTCTTGCGTCTACAATGCTCTTGATTATGAGATGCAGCACAAATTGGAGAGTGGCCTCTGGTGGTAAAAGGAAAGGAGAAAGTGAAAGAAAAAAAAATAGAGAAAAGAAGACATTCTATACTAAACGTTAATACTTGGGGGTTGGTAAACTTCAATTTTGGAGGGGCCTGAAAAATACATGCCTACAGCCTCAGCAGTGGGACATACTTAGTAATGGAATTCCAGAAACCCAGTAGACAGGGCTTCATGAAAGTAGGCGTTTTTAGTTCCCTAGGACCACCGTCCTGAAGGATGACAACAGAGAGGTGTTGTCTCATGTCTGCAGAGCCAGGGTCCCTCCGAAGCCTGTGGCGCTTCTTTCCCGACTTGACCCAGCGTCTGCTGGTGGCTGGCGATCTTCGGCTTTCCTTGGTTTGCAGTTCTTTCCCTTCAGTCTCTGCATTTGTCATTGCGTGGCCTTCTCCCAGTTTGGGCCTGTGTCCCAGTTTCCCTCTTCTAGGGACACCAGTCCTCTGGGATTAGGGGCCCGTCCTACTCCAATCAGACAGAATATTAGCTAATTGTGTTTTCAGTGACCCTATTTCCAAATAAGGTCACAGGCAGAAGGTGCTGGGGGCTTAGGGCTTCAATATACTTCTTTTGGGGGAACACAAGTCAGTTCCTGTGACAGTAGGTATCTATTGTACTCTGTTCTCATTTCTGTTTGTGATGGTGTCTCTCTGCCTCTTTCTGAATCTCCTCCCACACTGCCGCTCCTTTACATCTCTCCTTCATGAATGTAATACAGACCCGAAATATCTTTGTATTTGCTATTTTGTGAAATGCAGTTTTATTTTAAACTAAGAAGTCCATTGTACTATTTTTCTATGGCCGCTGTAACAAAGTAGCACAGATTTTAGTGGCTTAAGACAACGCAGATTTGTGACGTTACCATCCTGGTCAGAAGTCCAGAGTGTCTCTTATGCGGGCTAAAGTCAAGGTGTCGGCAGGCTGTTTTCCTTCTGGAGGCTCCAGGGAAGAATCTGTCTCCTGGTGTTTCCCAGCTTCTGGAGGCTTCCTGCGTGCATTTCCCCCAGCTCCTGGCCCCTTGTCCACCTTCATAGTCCATCACTCCCTCCTCTGCTTCCTCCATCATCTCTTCCCACCTTCCTCTTCTAAGGACCCTTGCATTAACTGGGTCCACCTGGAAAGTCCAGAATAATCTCACCATCTCAAGAGCGTTACTTAACTACTTCTGCTAAATCCTTTTGACATTTAAGGTATCGTATTTAAGGGTTCCGGGGACTAGGATGTGAGCATCTTGGGAGAGGGACATTATTCTGCATCATGGTGGGGCCACACCCATGGTGAGCTGCTTTTACACATGCTCAAAAGATCTCTCTAGAGAGGGTGTCCTCTCATACAAAAGTTGGCAATAAGGTAGGAATAAATACCAAACTAGGGTTGGGATGCCTCCCCGTAACTGTTGAAGGGGACTATAGATTTTGAACCAAAAATCAGGTCAATAAGGTCAAATAATAGAACAGTGTATTCAAAGCAGGAAGGTCCTCAAGATGCCTGGGCCGTCTGGTCACCGTGGATCCCATATCTAACCAAACCTTGTCAGTTCTTCCTCTAGATGTTTTCCCACTTCCTTCCAGCCCCACAGCTGCCAACCTGTCTAAGCCAGTTTTGCGCCTCCAGCGACCTCCTAATTGGTCTGTGCAGCCACCCAGAAGTCCAGGGGACCTTTCTTAAATGCAAACTGGTCATGTCAGCCTCTTGCTGGCAGTCTCCAGTAAGGCCTCAGTGCTTTCAGGGTAATGCTCAAAGACAAGCGTGGTCCCTACGGTCCTGTGTGGTCCGGCTGCCAGTCTACGCCTTCTCTGCTGCCACTGGTCCTACCAGCAGATGCTTCAGCTGGCCCCTGGCCCCAGCCCTCAGCCCTCTCTCCTTCCCCAACACTTGCTCTTCCAGAGACTACCAGGCTCAGTTCTTCCCCCTCAAGGATGCCTCCTGGACCACCAGAGATGTTCTCCCTGTTGCAGCACAGGCCCACCTTTGCCATCATGACTTGTGTAAATCTGCCCGCTCTGCCAGACTCCAAGCTCCGTGGGAGCAGGTCTTGTCCTCAGTGCCTAGGGCTGTGCCTGACACATTGTAGACCTGCAACACTTAGTCACTGAATTCAAGACAGGTGAGTTCTGATTTCAGCTCACTGGGTGACTTAGAGCAAGTTTTATTCAACCTCTAGGCACGTGAGCTCCTCATCTAGAAAAGGGGATGGTAGAGATATGTCTTACATTCATCACGAGTATTTCCAGTTTCCTCTCTTTCCCTCATCCCTCATCTGTCTGTCTATCTATCTATCTATCTGTCCGTCTGTCTATCTATCTAATCTGTCATCTATCTATGGATCCCTCCATCTGTCTCTAACCTGCCTATCTACCTGCCAGTTATCTATCTCTCTCTTTCATATCTGTCCATCCATCCATCCATCCATCCATTGTTGAGAAACACAGGTGAATGGACTGTTTGAGAGGCAGCTTTAGGGGTGAAGAGTTCAGAAGCCAAAGAGGCCTGGCTTTGAATCATGATTCTGCTATTTTATTCTGTGTGACCTTGGACCAGTAACTTAACCTGTCTGTGCCTCACTTTACTCATCTGTAAAAATGGGGACACTAGTCATAGCAGCAGAGTTAAACTAAGGCACCGCATATGTAAAGCATGGAGCCAGGACAGAGTAGCTGCTGTAAAAACAGTAGCAATTAGTATCGCTGTTCTTAACAACATTTGATATGAGAGCGTCCATTGCAAATCCGTCTCCTCTGTCAGAGACCTGTGGTCGGGCTGAGCAATGTGGTTGACTTCCTGTCGCCCCAAACCCCATCTCTCCATCAGGTCCCTATTTCTCAGCATTCATTCTGCTCCGGAAACTTGGCAGGGAGTGCGTGCAGTTATTTTCAGAGGAATGAGTGGGTAAAATCGGCAGCATTTCCCCCGGAGTGTCTGTGCCCGGGGAGTATGAGTTTCTGGCGCATCTGCTTTGTGTACTAAAGCCTTGTCCTCCCCCAACACCACCCCCTGCCTCAGAGGCTGAGCAGGGGGGCGCCCCAGGCTACTTCCTGCGCTCCCATTCCCTGCCGGTGGTGGGCTTGCTGACCAGCCTGAAGCGCTGGGGGGAGAGAGACAGGCATGTGGATGAACAGAGGAAAGAGGTCGGTGCTGGAGGGTCAGAGGCTTTGGAGGGACAGTAGAGTTCAGGGGATTCTTCCTCAACCCGCAGCCCCGCCCGACAGGATGGTGAACGATAGTGACAATGACAGGAGCTAATGGGATGGTGACATCCACTCCCCACTGTCTCAGCTCAGAACACCCACTTGGGATCACTTTCACACACCAGATGTGTGTGTGTGTGTGTGTGTGTGTGTGTGTGTGTGTGGTCTGTCTTTCTCACTGTCCGTTTAGGCGTCCAGGTGTCCGGAGGTTGCTGTGGTCTCATGGCTGTCAAGGGGTGGGGAGGTGTGTGCTCTTGCGCTCTCTACATGTGGCAGGAATGAAGACCTTGACCCTGGGCAGATGCCTCCCTTGCCCTAGCGGATCACCTGAAGAGGGGCGGGCAGCAGGAGAGAGAGGGTCCTGCTCAGCCAGCTTTTCCAGGGAACTGGCCCCACTCAGAACCACTCTCTGTTCAGGGCCCCTGGTGTCAGGCCCCTCCCCCACCCCTCTCTGGCCTCTCCTTCCTGCCCCTTTCACTCTCCGAATCCCCGAATCCCCCGTCCTGGTCCTGCTGCCTTCCTGTCTCTCACGGGAGCCTTTGTGGCCGAGCAGGATGACCCTCCCTGCCATTAACAATGGAGCTCACATAATATTGGCCATAAAACATTCATTGTTCTCTCTTTCAGGGCAGGGAGGGCTCAGTCTTCACAAAACGTAAGTTGTCTGATTTCTCCTTCCTGTACTTGAGAGCCGCGTCTTCGTGAGGAAACAAACACGTTGAATCACCGCCTTAGCCTTGATTTGATTCCTTTATTTTTCAGGAGAGACATCCAAGGCTCAGAGAGGGAAATAACCTGTGTAAGTTTGGCACGTGGTTAGTAAACAGCCAGATCAGGGCTTGAATGTTGGCAGCACCGTCACCTCTGTGCTTTCCTGCCTCCTTTGTGGCCTTGGGCAGATCAGCCTCTCTGAGCCTCCGTTTGCCCCGCTCTTCCATGGAGGTAACACCTATCCTGCAGGGAGGTTGCGATAGCACTAGTTGTAGTAGTAATGATGACGCTGATGGCAGACACTGACATACTGCTTCCCATTTGCCCCCTTGTAAGCATCTTACATGTGTTAACACACAGCCCTCCGATGGGTGCGCCGATCACAGGGTTCAAGTTGGTGACCGTGCGCAAAGCACTTGTTACAGCGCCGGAGACTCAGTGGGCTACAGATGGTGGACCTCCTCCTCGCTGCTACTAATAGAGACGTGCAGTGAGGCTTGGCCTTAGGTCTGCGAGGCCTCATGGAAGCACTGCCTTACTCAACCCCAGCTCCCATGTTTTGGAAGCTTTTCTAGCCCCTTCTCTCCAGTTTGGCTGTTGCATCGTCTGGGCACCTTCCAGAAGATAGGCATTCCCAGACCACAGAGAAGTCATTTTTCTCTTCCCAGAATTCCGCTCTCCCCCTTGGCCACCACTGCCCTCCCTGTGTTGGGGAGCAGAGGCTCTGAGGGCAGCATGGATCTGGGGCTGAAGGCTCCCCGCTTCTCTGTGGAAGGACCCCCAGTGCTTCCCAGGGGCGGAGCCAGGAAGAACTGACCGCCCCTGGGAGAGAGGGAGCAGCCCAAGGGGTCCAGCCGCCCGCCTGGGCTCCCACGGCCCCCGCACGTGAGCAACACGCCTCTCTCCCTCTGCGCTACCGCCCGCCACCTCCCCAGGCACAGGCCCCTTCTCCAGGGGACAAATCTGGTGCCGGGGAGGCAGCATCCCACTGGTCTCCCAGCGCCAGCTGGCGCACTGGGACCAGCTACAAAACCCAGTTCCTGTTTCCTCAGGATTGGGTGGGAGGGAGTCCAGGGCTCCGAGGCGATGGGCACGGTAATACTGATTTGACAAGGATAGCAACAGCACAGAAGCAGCCACCGTGTAATGAGTGTCAGGCTCTCCCTCAGGCACTTTACATTCAGATTTAACCCGTAAAGCGCCCTGCGAGGTGGGCATCCTCCCCCCATTTTACAGATGGGAAAATAGAAGCTTAGACGGCCTAACAGATGGTGTGCCCAAAGTCACGTGGCCCCCACATGAGGACTCCGACCCAGGTCTAGGTGATGACAGCCCGGGGCTCTCACTGTTGAACGACAGGGGGTTCAAGGGTGCCCCCCACTGAGTGGCAGATGTGAAGAGCACGTCTGGACTCTGTCAGGCCGCCTGGGTCTGAGGCAGGTCTCTCCCACTTTCTGCTGTGTGACCGTGGGCGGAGTGCATGAGCGAGCCTCAGCTCCCGCACTGGAGGATGGGGACAGGCTGGGCTGTCCTGTGTGCTCTGGCCACTAGGTGCCCGTGGCACTGCCACCCCCAGTCGTGGTGGCCAACAGTATCTCCAGTCGTTGACACATGTCCACTGTGTGGGAAGAAACGGCCCCCGCTCGAGAATCGCTGGCACATAGTAGTGCCCACTACATGGGGGGCATTCGGCGATGATTATCCTGGTGGGAGCCCAGGCTGCCTCAGAGCTGTCTGCCGGGAAGCCCTTTGGGCAATTCCTTAACATCTTTTGCCGCCAGGAGGGCAGCCTGTTGGGGGAAAGCTGCTCGCTGGCTAGGGTGGCTTCAAGGGAAAACCATTCCAAAGAGCTGTGCCTTCTCCTTGGCAATAGTAAGCAGGTTTTGTTCCCAATTCCTTTTGGGGGATTATTTTTATTTTATTTATTTATTTATTTGCTTTTAATTTTACTTGCAGTGTAGTTAACATACGTGTTGTATTAGTTTCAGGTGTACATTATAGTAATTCAACATTTCCTGACATCACCCTGTGCTCATGATAACTGGTGTCCTCCCTAATCCCAATTGCCTCCCCCGCCTGCTCCGCCGCTCTGATAACCATCAGTCCGTTCTCTTTCGTTGAGAGTCTGTTTGTTACTCTGTGTGTGTTTCTCTCCAATTTCCACCTGCCCCTCCACTCTGGGCTTGTTTGATATGCTTCTTAAATTCTACGTATGAGTGAAATGCCACATATGGTATTTGTCTTTCTCTGACTTATTTCACTTAGCATGCATGTTACCCTGTAGATCCATCCATGTCAGTTGCAATTGGCAAGATTTCATTCTTTTTCGTGGCCGAGTAATATTCCTCTGTGTGTGTGTGTGTGTGTGTGTGTGTGTGTTTATACACCACATCTTCTTTATTCATTCATCTGTCTATGGACACTTGGGCTGCTTCCATATCTTGGCTATTGTAAATAATATGATATTTACAATATCTCACTGTAAATGAGATACCAGTGAGATAATACACTATCAATGAGTGATATCTCATTGTAGTTTTTATTTGCATTTCCCTGGTAAGTGATGATGAGCATCTTTTCTTTTCTTTCTTTTTTTTCCAAGTTTATTTTTTATTTATTTTTAGAGAGATGGAGAGTGAATGGGGGAGAAGGGATAGGGAAAGAGGGAAACAGAATCCCAAGCAGGCTCCACGCTGTCAGCACAGAGCCTGATGTGGGGCTTGGACCCACGAACCGTGATATGACCTGAGCCAAAATCAAGGGTTGGCTGCTTAACTGACTGAGCCACCAAGGCGTCCCTGAAGAGCATCTGTTCATGTGTCTGTTGGCTCTCTGTATGTCTTCTTTGGAAAACTATATGTTCATGTCTTCTGCCCATTTTTTACTTGGATTATTTGTTTTTGGCGTGTTGAGTTTTCTA
Organism: Hyaena hyaena; assembly: GCF_003009895.1. NCBI lineage: Eukaryota > Metazoa > Chordata > Mammalia > Carnivora > Hyaenidae > Hyaena > Hyaena hyaena. The sequence goes on along the minus strand of NW_024080870.1, from coordinate 1,772,234 downwards.
ATTTCTTTATATATTTTGAATACTGTCCCTTTATCAGATATATCATTTGCAAATATCTTTTTCCATTCAGCGGGCTGCCTTTTTGTTTTGCTGGTTGTTTCCTTTGCTGTGCAGAAGCTTTTATTTTCATAGTGTCCCAATAGTTTATTTTTGTTTTTGTTTCCCTTGCCTCAGGAGACATATCTAGAAAGAAATTGCCATGGCTGATGTCAAAGAAGTTACTGCTTGTGTTCTCTTCCAGGATTTTTATAGTTTTAGGTCTCACATTTAGGTCTTTAATCTGTTTTGAATTTATTTTTGTGTATAGTGTGAGAAAGTGGTCCAGTTTCATCCTTCCGCATATAGCTGCTGTCCACTTTTCCCAGCACCATTTGTTGAAGAGACTGTCTTTTTCCCATAGGCTATTTTCTCCTGCTTTGTCAAAGATTAACTGACCATATAGTTGTGGCTCCATTTCTGGGTTTTCTATTCTGTTCCACTGATCCATGTGTCTGTGTTTGTGCCGGTACCGTACTGTCTTGATGACTACAGCTTTGTAATGTAGCTCGAAGTCCAGATTCATGATGCCTCCAGCTTTGCTTTTCTTTTTCAGGATTACTTTTGGCTATCTGGGGTCTTTTGTAGTTCCATACAAATTCATTGAATTGTTTGTTCTAGCTCTGCGAAAAATACTGGTGGTATTTTGATAGGAATTGCGCTAAGTGTGTAGTTTGAGAAGTATAGACACTTTAACAATATTTGTTCTTCCAATCCATGAACATGAAATGTCTTTCCATTTTGTTGTGTTGTCTTCCATTTCTTTCATCAGTGCTTTATAGTTTTCAGAGTACAGGTCTTTTACCTCTTTGGTTAGGCCTATTCCTAGGTACCTAATGGTTTTTGGTGCAGTTATATATAGAATTTTTTTCTTAATTTTTCTTTCTGCTGCTTCATTATCAGTATAGAGAAATGCAATGGATTTCTATACACTAATTTCATGCCCTGCGACTTTACTGAATTCATTTGTCAGTTCCAGCAGATTTTTGGTGGAGTCTTTAGGGTTTTCTATATATAGTACCATGTCATCTGCAGATAGCAAAAGTTTTACTTCTTCCTTACTTATTTAGATTCCTTTTTATTGTCTGATGGCTGTGGCTAGGACCTCCAGTACTATGTTGAATAAAAGTAATGAGAGTGGACATCCCTGTCTTGTTCCTGACCTTAGGAGGAAAACTCGTAGCTTTTCTTGGGCAGGAGGATTATTTAAAAGTGTCTGGTTCTTCTGTAGCACGATGATAACCCATAGGGACTTCCTTTAAAGTAATTTGGGTCTCCTCTATCATTTTAATAATTCAAGTAGCAGTAACCAAGTACCTCTTGTAAGCCAGACTCTTGCCATATAAAGAGAAATAAGTAACGGCAGACCCTTAAAGTGTGTGCCTAGCACTGTTCTCAGTTTCCTTCTGGTGTCATCCTAAGTCATCCCCAAAGCACCCCTATTATTATCTCCATTTTACAGATGAAGAGAATGAGACACAGATGAGCTAAAGCAACTTGTTTATGATTACACAGCCAGCAAGTGGTAGAACAGCAATTCATACCCAGATGGGTCAGGCTCTTGGCCATTTTAATAATCCAAGTTGGACAGATAATAATAATCTAAACATCCTGTCTTGAGGGATCTCATATCCTAGAAAGGAAGCCAGACACTGGAGCAAAGGGCCAATGATAAAGGTAAACCCAAAATACTCTGGGTACCTGAGGGTAGAGAGGAGCATCTGAGCCATTGTGGTCAGGAAAAGTATCCCCACAATGCAGGCTGGAACTCAGTCTTAAAAGACCAGGTGATGAGTGGACAAATGCATTCTAGCTGCAGGGAAAGAATGTCTAGAAGTCCCCAAGTCCAGAGACACAGAACAATATAACATACGTGCTGAACTACAGAGTGCTGGAGCAAGAGTGCTAGGCAAGGAGTGTGGGGGGATGGGAACCACGAGATGGTTAAGGGCCAGGGGCTGCCTAGAGGAGGAGCTAGAATGTTAGAGAAACCCATTACTTCCTGAAAAGCATCCAGGATGAACTGGGTTGGCAAACACTGGTTAAATCAAAAGGACAGCAGGCACGTATTGCTTAAAGTGAAAGAATGGAAGAAGCCAGTGCCTTTAGAAATGTTTATCAAAAACTTAGCACAGACAGAATTGTACTGAGTGCCAGGGGACCCAGGCATAAGTAAGCTAAGTCACCGGACCAGGGTTGCTGCCCGCACAACTCCGGGAGGCTCCATTCACATCGTGGTCTGTGTCTACAGTGCCGTCTGGAGCGGTGCTGTCCATCAGCACTTTCTGCAGACGTGGAGCCTTTCTGTGTCTGCACTGTCTGCGCCGGCAGCCACCAGCCCTAGGTGGCCATTGAGACTTTGAAATGTGTCTCGTGTGACTGAGAAGCTGTGTTTTAAATTGTATTTAATTTTAATGAAGTTTCATCTAATTTCAGTTAACTAACATTGAAATCCCAGCAGCAGCTACTATTTGGATGCACAGCCCTGAAGTCTTGCTGTGTCCAGCCTGCATGGCTAAAAGTTGTGGTTTTGACTCCTGTGTTTCTTGGGGACACCACATGTCTCTCAGAACACTGCTATTTTTTGTGTATCACCAGGAATGCTCAAGTGACACATGCAATGCAACAAATTAACAGGCATCTCAAAGATAATTAACAGTGTGAATGATGTAAAAAAGCCAAAACCAACCAAGCAGCAAACCGAACAACATACAAACTCAACCAGACATCGAGAAACTTGGCGTTGCTTGATATCCGTGGAACAAACAAGTATCAGCTGGGTGGCTTTGGTGGCGATGGAGGTGGTAGAATTGGGGCAGTCTGTCTCTGACCACACAGGATGGCCCTCCTAAGTCATGGTCTCCAATTCAACACCACATAGAAGCATCTATCAAGTAGAGTGGTGACCACATGTGAATGGAATTGGTGGCCCCAGTTTTTCATACTCTTTGCCATGTGCCTTTGCAGCTCCTCCCATTAAAGAGGCAGGATTGCCCCCTTGAATTTGGGCCTGTTCATGTGATTCACTTTAGCCAATGAAATGGCAACATGCATGATATCACCTAAGAGTCAAAAAGTACTTGCAGGAAAGGACTTGTACACTCCCATCACCATAGGAGAAACTTGCAGGGCCCTTGCCCACTGGTCCTGGGGAGACGATGAGAAACAAGTGGAAGAGAACCATTGTCGCTCCCCTACCCAGCCATTGCAGCTCAGCCTCCATCATCCAGACTCAGCCAGCTCAGAGGTATGTGAGTGAGCTCAGTGTCAGCTAGCCAAGCCCTATCAACTCAGACACATGAATGTAACAAATGCCTTTTGTCATAAGTCACTGAGATTTTGCGGTTATTATATGGCAGAGGTTAATTGATACATGCCTGTTAACTATTTGATTTGAAATGCCCTTATTCTCCTGGAATATTTGAAATTCCAGTATTTAAGGGTCTGTATTACCATCATCTCTACCCTTTGACACTCTGGTTTCTCTTGATAGCATTTACAAGTTACATATTTCTTTTTAAGAACTATACATACTCATTTCATATAAACTCAGATGGTATGAGAAATACGAAAATTTAAGTTATATGTAATACCAACCGCCAGAGATAATCACCGTAACATTTTGCTTTGTATCCTTCTAGATGCCTGCAGAGGTAGATCCATGCCTATATGTGCACATGCAAAACACATGCATATGCACACATGTACACCCCCATACATATTACGCAGAGATCTGTGTTCCACATTATTTTCTTTAGCTCAATGCTATATACCATCTGCATTTCCCCACGTCCTTAAATATTCTCCAGGAACATGATTCTTAGCAGCTGCACATTAATATTCTATGGTATGGCTGTATCATATTTTATTTAGCCATTCCCTACTTTTGGACATTTCAATTTTTTGCAATTTTTCACCATTATAAATGATACTGCAATGTTCATCTTTGTACATAAATCTCAGTGTGCTTCTGTGATTATGCCCTCAGGCTATGTTCCTAGAAGTGGTGAAAAGGTCTGGACAGTTTTAATAAGATATTGCCAAATTGCCCCCCGCCCCCCAGAAAGGGCAATTTATAACCCCACCAGCAAAATAGGAGAGAGGTTGGTATTTGTAATTGATTACAAGGGCACCCTGGAGAAATTTCAGAGCAGGCAAACGGACTGGGATCTCTTTGAATTGGGGCTCCCACAGGACCATCAACCCGGAATCGTTTGGAACTCCATGAAAAATGACATTGAGGGTATCCCAACACTCTTTATCTGCTCGATCACCTCTGGCCGGGCGTCGGTAGTGTTGTTTAGAAAAGATGGACACATGTGATTTTTTTAAAGTGCCGGGGGTGTGCCTGGCAGGTGTTTTCTTTGACTGATAGTACCTGCCTTTAGGGAACAGCCTTATCACTTGAGCGCAAACCCCAGGTCCAACACTCTGTGACTTGGAGGCTTTACCAACCTACTTATTCTCTCAAAGCCCAGGTTTTCTCGTCAGTATAATGAGGGCGAGACTGTGTCTCAGTAAACTGATAGATCATCTAACAAAGACCTTGACACTTAGAAGATGCTCTAGAAATACTCATTTTGTCCTTTGGTTTTTAAAGAGGGGCTTTCAGGGGAAGGTGGGAAATGGTTACAAATTCAGAGTCATCCCCAGACTTCTTCTCTGACCCTGGCATATCCCAGCTGAAGTTTTCCCAGGTTTGCAACAAAATGAAAAATAATGGTGGTTCTTAATAGAGATACATATATCTCTCAAGGCTTATCCTTTATTATGAGGATAATGTACTTTTTGATTTTTTGATCTTAAAATCCTTTCTTCTTTTAATTTTTTTTTTTTTTGAGTGAGAGAGACAGTGTGTATGAACAGGTGAGGGGCAGACAGAGAGGGAAACACAGAATCTGAAGCAGGCTCCAGGCTCTGAGCTGTCAGCACAGAGCCTGATGTGGGGCTTGAACTTACAAACTGTGAGATCATGACCTGAGCCAAAGTTGGATGCCCAACTGACTGAACCACCCAGACACCCCTTAAAATACTTTCTTAAGTGAAATGTGGAATTTTGCTCTATTAATTATAGCTAAGTAAGTGCTGGTTGAACTGATCTTCCCGTAGATAAAAATTATCCACCATCCACATCCACATCCACAAACGTGTGTGTGTGTGTGTGTGTGTGTGTGTGTGTGTGTGTGTGTGTGTGTGTATACATATATATAATACCCACCTGCCTGCAGGAAACTCTGATAGGAAGCCTACATTCTTTCTGGCCTGAAGAGAGAGCACAGAGTCCTGGACTACCGCTGTCACAGGAAAGGAGCCAGAGTAGGGAGCCTTTTCAAATCTGTGGCTAAATCCTACCCAAATCTCTGGCTGACTTGTGAGGCATCCTTGCCTATGGTAAACCCAAAGCAGCCCAGATAAGGCTAAAAGACTTGCATTGCTGCCCACCCGGTAGAATTTGCAATTCAAGTCCAGTGAAGTTCACTGCCTCCTAACACAAATTAAAAAATCAACACTCTTTGGGGGAAATAGAACAGAATCCAGTCTCTGCAGCCTAACGTTCAAAATATCTAGCATACAATCCAAAATTACTCGAAATGCAAAGAAATAGGAAAATGTGACTCATTCTCAAAAGAAAAGACAATCCATGGAGGCTGAGCCCAAGATGACCCAGATGTGGGAATTAGCAGACAAGGATTTTTAAAGTATCACTGTGCTCAGTGATGTAAAGGAAAATCTGCTCATGATAAATGAAAAGATAAGAAATCTCAGCCAAAAATATAAATGATAGGAAAGAAGCAAATGGGAGATTCTAGATCTAAAACATATAATATCTGAAATAAAATATCCACAGCAAGGAGTTAACAGCAGAATAAAGATGACAGAGGAAGGAGTCAGTGAATTTGAAAATAGATCAATGGTATTTTTGAAGTATTAGTTGATGTACTTTGTCTCCATTTTCCTTTTTCTCTCCATGCTTCTTCCACCCTAAGCTAAACAGATGGCTGGGCTATTTCCTAGGGGGAAGAATAGCATGGTATAAAAAATATATGGGGCAGTATAAAGAGGAAAGTCTGCAAGTGCCTGACTTTAGTGTTCAAACATCTCAGCCATTGGGAGAATGAAAAGGATTCAGAAGAATTCCCAAGTGGTTGGCATAGAGTTGAAGGAGAGTGGAGCTTCTCCCTAGATCAGGTGGTAGGGGGTGGGGAGAAGGGAGTTCAGAAGAAATAATGGTTCATTCTCCAGAAAGACCAAGATTAAGAGAGCTCCAGAAGGTCTTGTGCTGTCAATCAAATGCCCCAATGAAGAAGTGTCACATATCCTTCTGTGCATGACTCATTGTGTAGAACTAGTCACGTGGCCCTACTCCATGGCAAAGGCACAGGAAGTACTATCCCACCATGAACCTGGAAGCCGGAAGCCAGAAAACATCAGGTGAAACAGTGCTGATGTCCACAACAGGCACCTTTGGGACCCAAGTCTTCTCTGACTGGGAGTTTTACATATATGTTTCACAGGATGTTCTGTCCCGAAACTCTCATCCAGTCATCTCTCCCAACAGTCTGCCTACTTTTCAGAAAACATCATCACAGGGGAAAGCAAGCTGATCCAAAGTGACACAGATGGACCCACATTTGCTTGGGTTTTGTTTGGATGTCTTCTTCCAAGGTGAGTGTGTTGCCTGGTGTCATTGGTCCAGACCCCATGGTAACCTGTAATTTACTAGAGTGGCCAGCTGTTTACTCTTTGTGTCTCTTCGCCTTCTTGGCATGTGGGAGGTTTCTTCCCTTTGGTAGCCACAAAGATTCTTCTCTGGTCTCAGGAGGGCTTGGACAAGCAAACCCACTCTTTCCTTTATCACTCTGAGTTGCACATGTGCCAGTAATTGTAGGGCTCTGTCTGGCCAGCAGGGAAAACAGAGGTGATGGAAAATGTCCATCCCGACCTCATGTCTTCCTTCTTCCCTTACCCCATGTCGTGCCTTCTCTCTGTGTGCACGTTACTCTCTTGACACACTCTGCAATGTGTGACTTCCCAATGTACCAAAGCTTACTAGCTTTGCATATGCTCTTAATTCTACTGGGAATCTCCCTTTCCTCTGTCTTCCCTGTGGGCTCCCAATCATTTATTTGCTAACAAAGACTTACTAAACACCTGCTGTGCGCGAGGTGGCACCAGAGGAGCGTAGGATACCACAGGGAAGAAGATATGGTTCCTGCCCTCACAAAGCGTATCTTCTAGTGGGGGGAGTGAGAGATTAAACAGAAGATCCCCAGAAAGTATAAGAATGATGAAGATGAGATAGGATGCCTGGAGAGAGAATGGCAGAGAGACCTAATTTGGATGGGAGTGGGTAGTCAGGGAATCAATGTGGGGCTGAGCAAGTGACATTCCAGCTGAAACCTGGAGTGTGATCAGAAATTAGCCAGGTGAAGAATGGAGGGGAGCTTCCCAGAGAGAGGAAACAGCATCTGCGAAAGGCCTGAGTCACAAAGAGCTTTTGTGCTCTTGAGGAACAATCTGTACGTTCTCAACAGGGTCAAGGCTGACAAGCCAAGGCTCAGCTCAGATACCCTCTCTTCTGGGGAACATTCTCTGGCCCTTCTGTTCCCTCACAGCACTTGGTACATCCTTCCTTTATGCACTCTAGCTCTACATCCCTTGTTTGCACCATCCAAATACCATCTGCCCCCTGCTCCATCCCTCAGACTCATTTTGTCTCTCAAGAAGCATTTCCTGAGCATCTACTATGCATCAGGCCCTGTAGACACATTGGTAAATAAGGTCCCTGGCCTTCATGAGGCCTGTGTTCTGGGGTCAGAGAAATAATAAAAAACACATCAACCAATAGTGCAAGTTCAAGTGATAGTGAGTGTTCTAAAGAAATGGGTGTAGAATTATGTGGTATAGATAAGTGCAGAGTGGAGAGAAAGGACTTGCGTGAGGAGGTGATCGTTGATCAGAGAACTGGATGATGAGAAACGCGCAGCCGTGGGAAGGTATGAAAGTTGAGAGAGTGGTCCAGGCAAAACAAATAGCCAGTGCAAAGGCCTTGGGGGTGGTAGCAGCACGGGTCTTTTCAAGGAACAGAAAGAAAAACCTTACAGGTTCAGAAAGGCCAGGATAAGAACTCTGGATTTTGTTGTAAATGCAACAGGAAGCCACTGGAGGGTTTGAAACAGACCTGGACTTCATAAATGTAGATGCCAAGACCTCGTTGCATTTCAGCAGCCCCCTCTGGCTGCTGGTGAGGAACCGACAGTGTGGGAGGAGGCAGGCATAGAAACAGAAGCCCCCATAGCAGCCTGCTGCTGGCTTCCTTGTTGGCATTGGTGTCAGCTTGCAAACTTGCCTCAAAGGTCCCTGACACCATGGCCTGGGATGGTCCAAAGCTCTCCCCATGGCTTCTCAAGGTCCTAGCTCCTTGTGGCCTCTTCTGCTTCCAGCCCCTGTGTCCATACTGGCTCGACAACTTGTGAAGGGTGAGAACACCACACCACATCACACTGCCCCTGGCCTCCCCTCCATTCCTGGCACTCGCCTTCGTTTTCTGCTCTGGGGAACAAACAGGTCCTTCTCACGCGCTCTCACAGAGCAGTTCCAGCCTCTTCTCTTAAAGTCTTGGCACCAGCAGGCACACTCATGCCCGTAGGGAATCCGTTTTGCCCCCAGTGAATTTATTACGACACCCTTCCGTACAGCAGTTCCCCCCAAAAGAATCCTGGTGAATAAAGCCTTTTCCACTTTATGGCCTGCCAGCCTCCCCTTGGCTGGAGAGCTGCTTGAGGGCAGGGGCTGTGTGTGGATGTTTGTGTCCTTGTCACATGCCCCCAGAATCGGATCCTGGGATGAGGATTCCTGAGCCCGTGTACGTGATTCATTAGGAAAGTGTTCCCAGGAGAGGTTGACAGCCAAGGTGTGGGGCAACAGGACAGGAGAGGGGACACAGCCCAAAAGGGTGAGACTTCAGGCCAAGTTCAGTCTGATCCCGTGGGGAGCTCTAGAGCATAAGTGACATTTTAGAGTCTGTCCCATCTTGAGCCAAGGAGCGGCTGGGCTTGTACACGCCTGCCCACGTGAGTTCCCGGGAATGTCAGGTCACAGGCACTTGTGCGGCCGAGCTGTGGGTGACAGTGATGCGATACCTCTGAAGACGGTAGCAGGAGTGAGCTGGGCATGTGCAAGCTGGGAAAGAACAGAGACTGATACAGGGGGTGGGCAGAACACTGACAGTGTCCACTTTACCATCTAGCCTCAGTCCCCAGGACAGCGGAGGCCAGATGGGTGCACAGTCGCTTGACAAACCACTGTGCCAAATGGGTCCACAGTGTTTGTCGAACAAACGAGTGGATCAGTGTCCAAGATTCCAGACTGGTGTGGATTACAATGGGCACAATGGGATGAGAAAGGCAGGAAACTCTCAGTGAAGAAGGGTCTTCCATTCTTCATGGACGGGGTGTGTACAGGCAGGGCTTGGAACCGCAGGACAGTGGCAGGTGGGGTCTCGAATGCATCATGACAGTTGGCTGTGCCCTGTTCTCTGAGTCTCTCCGTAACAGTTGTTGCGTTTGTATAGGGTTTCGACATTTATGAGTGGTTTTTCCATTTAATTTTCTCATGTGGCTCTTAAAACATGCCCATGAAAGAGATTATTTCCATTTCGGAGTTGAGAAAACTGAGGTCCAGAGAAGGTAGCTCACCAAATTTCCTGGAGTGGAGGAATGACAGAGCTGGACTTGAACTTATCAATAAAAGTAGTTGATAATGATTAATTAGGTACCTAAGGATACTTAAGATGCTCATTTGATGGGAGCCTCTGGGTGGCTCAGCTGGCTAAGCATCCAACTCTTGATTTTGGCTGAGGTCATGATCTCACAGTTCATGAGTTTGAGCCCTGCATCGGGTTCTGTTCGGGCACTGTGGAGCCTGCTTGGGATTTTTTTCTCTCTCTCCCTCTCTCTCTGCCTCTCCCCTGCTCTGTCTGTCTCTCTCACAAAATAAATAAATAGACATTTGAAAAGGTTTTTTTTTTAAGATGTTTATTTGATGAAGTTGTTCTTCGCTTCTGAGGTAGCATGGTATAAGATAAAGGTTGCAAAATGGTGGCCCACATGATGATTCTCAGATGTGTTCTGGCGAGCTCAGTGCTGTGGTCAGAATGTTTGCATCCTCCTCCGTTCCCTTTCAATTCATCCGCTGAAACCCTAGCCTCCAAAGGTGATGGTATTGTGGGAGGGGAGGCTTTGAGAGGCTTTTAAGTCATGAGAGTGGAACCCTCACGAATGGGATTCGCTCTCCAGAGAGCTCCCTTGCCCTTACATTTCCCTTGGATGTCTGTGGACAGTGCCAGTGCACAGTCTCCCACATCAGGCCAGCCTCTTGCATTTCTGCTGTCTGCCCAACTTCATAGGCATATGAATTTGCAATCCCTGCCAAATGAGCAGGAAGTGAGGAGACTAGAGGTCAAGTCCTGGCTCTCCCTAACACTTGCCATGTGACCTTGGGAAAGCACCTCTCCTCTCTGTGCCTGCTTTCTTCATTTTATGTTGGGGACTTTGGACTTCATTTCCAACTTTCTACATCTGAAACTTCCTCTCCCACACACCTCTGAATTTACCCTCGGTGGGATGCTGCCTGCCAGCGCTGATCTGAGCTTTCCCCGCTGGCGGCCCCTCCTCCTGCCCTGATTTGCAGCTCTCGGGCTGCTGCTACAGCTTTGGGGAGCCCTGTCTCCGTCAGGGGCCCCCCTCCTCATTCCACAGAGGGGTTGCATTCTGGATCATTCCGCTTGGCTTGTTGTTTATAGAATGAGAGGTTGACCATGTTTCTCTTTCCTTTTTGGTTAATATCTGCAATTTGTCCTCATTTAATTCATATATATTAGCTATTAGTTTGCTCACCTTCCACAATTATTTTCATGCACCCCTGGGCTCATAAACCATTGTTCCAAGTGGTGTGTTGCCTATTTTAAGAACTTAATTTGTTTGTAATGTGCACATCAGCTGCATGATTTGTTTCTTGCTTGTAATTAACTTTTAAGCTGATGCCATTCCCCCGCCAAAAACAAAACTCAAGGTAAAGTCGGTAAGATTAATCATGCTGGCTGCATCCAGATCTTCCGACATCTTCCTCGGACTCAGCAAGTTTGGGGGAAATGATATTTTTTTCCTTCCACTTCCATCTGTTACCCTGCCGATCTTGGAGCCAATCCATCCATTAGTGGGCTTGAGTGTCGGAGTTGGAATCTGACACGTTTGAGTTTCTGTACCAAGATAAGCAAGCTCTTCCCCCAAACCCTCTTACCCAGCAACTCGAACTCGTCTCTTCCTTCCTGAGAGGGTTCCCAGACCCATGAATCATGAAATGGTTTTATAATACCTCCCAGCTTCCCCAATCACCATTGCCAGTCTCCACAGTCTTCTGCAGTGATATAAATTGGCAGTCTTGGGTACATAATATACATTGGTGAGGGCAGTGATTGGGTTGGACATAACTAGCTTTATCAACCTTTCCATTTAATGATACTGTATCTGTGGGTCATGGGTGAAATCTAAACTCCAGACAACTTTCCTCTGTGGCTCAGCAGATTTGGAAGGTGGGTTGTATTGGATCAGTGCTTCTCAAGACTTAATGTACATCCAAGTCCCCGGGAGTTTTTGCTAAAATGAAGTACAGATTCTGATTTAGTAGATCTAGGTTGGGCCCCGAGAACCTGCATTTTAACAAGCTCCTGGAAGAGGCCGATGCTTGGTTTAAGACTGCACTTGAGTGCTGGGCACTAGGTCACAGGCTCCATGAACACCCGAGTGATAGCAGTCTTGTTCTTCACTGGCACCCAGAAGCTGTCAACTGTCTGCGCACCAAATGAGTGAATGAATGAGCTACCCTCGGCAATATAGATTATTCTCTATCGGATCGATCTTGCTGGAGTGAGAGGCCTTCCTTCTTATCCCTACACTTCAGGGAAAAAAAAGTAGTAATTTTATATATTTCCCAATTTAGGAAGGGCTAAATGTCATACGCTGATTTATCTCCTCCATATATATGGTATTTATGTGTGTGCACACACATATGTTTGGCTTTTGGAAATGAATTTATAGTAACAGAACTGCTCTTCAGCATGCGTCTCTTTCTAAGTATAGCCTGCCTGCCTTCATCCGAAAGGGCCCGCTTCCAGAGAGCCCTGCAAACTGAGAAATCCTTGTTCCTGTTTTAAAAATTTCTTCGGAGAGCTGCCTGGTTCTCCCTCTTGAAGCCCTGGCTTTTCCAACGTTCTTCCAGGTCTCTGATGACTTCAGTGCAGGAGCTTCAATTAAGTGCTTTCTGTAATCCTTCCCTTGAACTTTCTGGAGCTTCTGGTATTTTTCAGCTACTACGGAGGGGTCGTCAATTTTTCAAGAGGCTGAGATTGTAAATCCACTTATACACAAAGACGGTTTTTTTGAAACCAGAAGTCAGGACGCGGGACCCGGTGAGGGTGCTCATTTAAAGAGCCCGAGAGGCAGAGTACTCAAAATGGGGCCCATTGCCTAATGCATCTGATTTTATATTTGGGATTCCATATTCGTTTTCTTCAGGAGGGCCTCCAAATTGTTTGGGCTTCCAGGTCCACCTGAATCTTTTCTTCCAAGACAGGCTGTGGGTTCTCCTGGGTTTCCCAACCAAGCTTTCTGACGTATTAGGAACCCCTGGGGTTTCCTGGCTCAACCCCACTGTGGGAGGTTGGAAAAAGCCAACAGTAGCAACAGAGATGCTCAGATGTTGTATGTGTGTCCAAGGCCTTGTGGCTAAGAAATGATGGGGACCATCCCCAGTCTCAGGCAGTCTGACTCAGAGCCTGAACTGTTATGCTTCTCAAACTTAGTGTACCAAGGACTCCCATGGGGACCTTGTTAAAATGCAGCGTCTGATTGGACGGGTCTAGGCTTGTTAGAAGTGAGATGCTTGTGCTGTTGATCTGTGACCTGCTCTCTGAGAACCATTGATCTAGTGGGTCTTACCCCCGACTGCAAATTTGAAAGCTTTCAAACACCTGCCACATTGGCCCTACCCCCGAAATTCTAATTTGACTGGTTTGGGGTGCCACAGCCTGGGTGTCATCCATGTAAAAGCTCCCCGGGTGAATCTAGTGTGTAGTGGGGCTGAGAACCACTATTCTAGTGCTTTTTCTTTTTGAGTCTTCCTCTGTTCCAGGATCCTCTTGAGACCCCTGTCCATCTGCTCTTCTACAGAACGGTTCAGCTCCCACCTCTGGGATAGAGACCAGGCTGAGGCAGACTCGGGATCTCCTCCGCACCCTGTCCTGCCCTGAGCTGGTTGGCTGGACCAGAGATGCTGTGGGTAGCAGGGCCATGGGGAGCGGGCCGGTGTTAGGCAAAATCTGGCATGTATAGCACAAGGAGAGGAACAGAGGTCCCCCGGGGGCCAGGAGACACTTCCAAGCTGCTCTTGGCTGAAATGCTCAATGACTGAGCTGAAAATAGCTTCCACTTTGCTGAGGAGGCTATTGGGGATTCCCCTCTGTCAGAAAGGGGGGCAGTGGAGGCCCTGGAATCCCAGGGAAGTTGATGCCCCCAGACTAGGATGTGTTAGCAAGCCCTGGAAAAATGACTGCCTAGGAGGAGGCTGTGGAGGGCAGGCTAAGTGCACATCGGCCCCACCACCATGAATCCGTGGTGGTGAAGGTCATCCGGTCCAGCTGTTTTCAGTGAGTTAGGACTTCACAGGAGATGCTGCAGGGGGCGTATTAGTTTCCGGTTGCTGCTATAATAAAGTAACACAAGCTCTGACTGGCTTACCAAAAAACACAGATTGATCTTATGGTTCTGGGGGTCAGAAATGTGGTGTGGGTCTCACTTGGCTAAAATCAAGGTGCTCTCTTCCGGGGGCTTCAGACCATGTGCTCGTGCTCTCTACTTTCCAGGGACCACCTGCGCACCTTGGCTAATGGCCCCTTCCATCTTCAAAGCCAGCAACATCGGGGTGAGTTCTCACATCTCATCTCTCTGACCTCTTCCCCTTTTAAGGACCCCCTTTGATGAATCATCCAGAATGATCTTATTTTAGAGTTGGCTGAAATCTCAGTTCCCCCTTTGCCACATAACAGAACATATTCACAGGTTCTAAGTATTAGCACATCTTTGGGGGACCGTCATTCTGCCTCATACAGAGAGTGGAGGTGAGAATGAGTTTTGGACCCCCAGTTCTGATCCCTTACTTCAACTAGAGCAGTTCTGTTAAATACGCCCCCATGTAAAATGTTCTTTGAAGGGAGTATTCCAAAGCTAACAAAGTTTTTCAGCCAGCGGTCTAGGCCCTCACAGCTTCAAAGCAGTGTGAGCATCGCCTGCTAGAAGTCCAGAATCTCAGCTCTACCCCAGAGCCTGCTGAACCTGAATCTACATTTCAGCATGGACCTAGGACAATCTGGACACACCCTTAAGTCTGAGAAGGCCCTGAGCTGCTTCCTGCAACCGCGGCTGGTCCTGGAAATCACCCAGGGTGTTGTAAAAACACACTGATGCTGGGGCACCCGGGGGGCTCAGTCAGTCAGGCTCTGACTCTTGGTTTTGTCTCAGGTCATGATCTCACAGTTCTTGGGCTGGAGCCCCGCATCGGGCTCTGTGCTCTCAGGGCAGAGCCCACGTGGGATTCTCTCTCTCTTTCCCTCTCTCGCTGCCCCTCCCCCACTCAGGCTGTCTCTGTCTCAAAATAAACAAATCAAATAAAAAACAAGCCACACTGATGCATAGGCCGCACCTGATTCAGGGGCCTGGGGTGTGGCCTCTGGGCATCGGGATTGTTCTGCTCTTCCTGGTGATTTTAACGTGCAGCACAGTTTGGGACTGGCGGTTCTGGCCCAGCTTCCTCCTGGTGCAGAACCAGACATTTCCATGGAGCAAAAGTGACTTCCGCAGGGTCGGCCAGAGGGTTGCTGGCCATCCCAGGAGGGGAGTGAGACGCTTGACTTTCTGGATGAGAATTCCCACCCCGACCCAGGGAAGCGAAAATAGTAGCAACAATATCAGTGACAATTCGCGGGGAGGGAGGGAAGTGGAGCCCTTTTTCCCCTGCCTCTGTCCTTCTTTAGTTTGAATCGTTTTTAATATCAAGCATGTTGTAGGTTTTATATACAAAAAATTCTAAAGAGTGGTCAAGCGATAAGTAATAAAGGAAATAACAGTGACCAGTTTTGGAAACCCCGCCACGTGCCAGTGACTGCGTGTGCATTTTCTCAGTCAGTCCACACTGGGTCTTGGCAAGGTGGGAGATGATAATTGTCCCATTCTGCACATTTTGGGAAGGATCTCTGGAGCTCTGTGGTTTAGGCCCTGGAGCTGAGCCGACAGCTGAAAACTTGAATGACCCAGGCCTCACTCTTGGCTCAGCCCCTCTTACGGAGGTGTGGGTATGTGGTAGCCCCCAGAGATCTCGTCCCAGTGTCCTGTTTCTACCGGACCCTCGTCACATGCTGTGACCGTCAGTGTAGACCCAGAAACAAGTTGCTGTGTATCCCTGACCATCTCCTTTCTTCCTTTTCTCTTTCCTCTCGGCTGGGTGGACGCAGTGAGACTCCACCTGCCTTTGCCTTGATGACTCTGGTTCCCAAACCTCTGTGTGGCACAACCGCACATCACAGAGGAAAGCGCTGGGAACCGTAATGATGATTATGAAGTTCTTGAGGTTCCAACCCTCCGCTGTAAGCTTACCTGCATTACCGGGTCAGCTGCAGGGATGATCACGCTGATAATAAGAGATAGCTAACGTGGCCCGAGGTTTACTCCTTGCCAGGCTTTGTTCTTTACCTGCTTGAACTCATTCAGATCTCACAAGTCTGGAGGGCAGTGCAACGATAGCCCCGTTTCACAGGTGGGAAAACCAAGGCTGAGAGATGAGATGGGCTGATGCTTGGAAATGGCCACGGGCGAGCGTGCAGTCACGGGTTTCCTCTCGCGCTCTCTCCCCTGCGCTGCCCAGTCAGACCCCAGGGCCGCGCCAGAGGACACCTGTAAAGGCCCCTCGGCCTGACCCGGGGAGGACTTAGCCCCTCTGCTTCACCTCAGTTTCCCCTCCTAGGCTCTGCCTTTCTCTCCGAGGTGCTGGGAGGATTCTGTAAATAGTTCCCTCGAGGTGCTGGAAGCACTGGGTGGAGAAACTCACTATAAATATCCGGCATTTATAATTAGTCTTCCTGGCGGCACAGTTCTGCGTGTGGGGGAGGCAAACACCTGCAGGGCAGAAAGTCAAAATGCAGGGCCCTGGGCGCTCAGGAGAGCTGGCGTCTTGGTGCCACCTGGCTGGAGAGGACCGTGGGGATGAAGCCCCTCAGGGAAGAACACAGTGGCACAGGCCCCCGGTCTTGCTGGAGGATCAGACAAGAACGGTGGGGACAGGGACGGGCTCCCCACTCCTTTGCTCCTTGTCTGTGAGCCCTCCCGCAAATCAGTTCACTCCTCTGGGCCTCAGCTGCCACATCTGTGAGATGGGGGTGATATTCCTGTTGTGGGGAACCAGAGGGAACGTATAAAAAGGCCCCAGTACTGGTGCCTAGAGGAGGGGCTTAATACGTGTGACAGTCTTCCTGTTTCCTCTGTGGGCGTAGTGGGCTCACGTCCCCCTACTTCGCAGATCACATGGGCCTCTTCTGCGTAAAGACTTTCTGAGACTCCGCATTGGTGGCAGAGGTCCCTTGTGCCTGCATCCCATCCCTGCGGTCCCCCTCTGAGCTGAGACTCACTCTTGCTCACAGCTGTTCACCTCAAGAGTGTGTCCAGCATCTTCTGCTTTCTGCCCCAGGTCCTTCTCAGATGCCGCCAGAACCAGCTCAAGCTGTGCAAAAGTGCAGAGTGAACAGCCCACGAGGCACCCAAGACCCAGCAGGGAAAGGGAGCCGGTGGACAAACGCACTGCCCTCCCTCTTTCAGGAGGACACTTCTGGAAGGCTCCTTGCTCACTTCTCAGAGGCCCCAACAGCATTTTGAGCTTCTCTTATCCTCAGTGGTGAATGTGGATGGCTTTCCCTCCCAAATCTTTCCACAGCTTCATTCTTACTTCTTGAAATCATCTCCCAAATAAACCAACTGCACCAAACCCTTGTCTCAGGCTCTGCTTGTGGGCAGCCCAATTCACGATATCATCAGGCCTGGACTAAGATTCAAACTCCTGACTGTGGCTGTAGGGCCAGGCATGATGGGCTTCCATCGTTCCAGTCTCACCCCGACCACCTTCCCCAGCACCTGCTGCCTTCCAGCCACACTGCCCACACCCCCATCTTCTTTTAATTTAACAAGTATTCCCTCCACAGGGCCTTTGCATATGATGTTCGCTCCCCCTGGAATGCCCCTCCCTCAATCTTTGTCTGCGTCAGTCCTGTAAAGAGTATCACTTCCCTTGGGTTCTGAGCTCCTGCAGGCTCCTACCCGCTTTATTCTCTCTTACGACAACCTGTTTCCTTTCCCTTGTACGGACTTGAACTTGTATATTTATTTGAATGTTTGTTAAATATCTGCCTCCTCTACTAGGCTGTGAACCCCATGTAAATAGGGATGGTCTCTGCCTAGTCCCATGGACTCTATGGCATCTGGCACAGTTCTGGACACATAGGAGTAGTTAATAGTTATTGAATGAAGATGGAATTCTAGTTGGTTGGGTCCCATTCCATGCCAAGCTTTTTCTACTTTGCCAAGCTATGGGACATTGGCAGAGGGTGTTTATTGGGCATTGGCAGAGGGTGTTTATTGGGGGCTGGTGGGAGAGGATGCAGGAGTGAGGAGGCAGGAAATTAGTCTTTGTTCTCACCTCCACGGCTCTCACTTTGCCAGAATCAAAGATCAATGACTGAAGGAGACACTCCAGTCTGGACTCGGGCTCCGGGGGGCACATCTGAATGCTTTCCCCATGACCACATTTCTTGTACCCTTGGCACTGTTCTTACCTGAAGCGAGGCTGGAGGTAACTTCTAGGGGTCCAGGAAGGCTGCTCTTCAGTGTTGGCCTCTGTAAGAACAAGGCCAACTTACTGTGTAACTGTAAGCAGCTGGTCTGTGTAACTCTGCGCTCATCTCCAGAGACACTAGAACCACAGAGTTGGCCAAGAAGGGATGGGATGTATTAATCAGTGATTTATACTGTGCTGCCTGAAGTCCAGAACTGCCTGGAGGTGCCCTATACTAACTTACTACATAGTTTATTGAAAAATAGATGGATGGTCTGCAGCTGGTTTCAGTTATTATGCTGGGTAACTCAGCCCAATTGGGGGAGATAAAATGAACAAACGTTCACTGAAACCTATGCCTTGGCATCCCTGGGGCTGAGATTCTCCAAATGCAATCCAGGTGATAATGGTCCAGAGATTAAGCCAGTCCTGTGTGAATGAGAGAGGCACTGCTCAGGGATGTATCTTCCTGAAGTTGCTCTGAATTGCCTTACTCTGTTGTTTAGTGTACTTTGCCTGTAACAAAACCTTTCATGACTCTTACTGGGTTTTGAGAGTCGTTTATAGTGATCTGACCCAGCATAATTGCCGCAGCCTCTCTTTTGTGCTGCGTGTTGGCTCCTGGAAATTTCCTCTCCTGACACCGAAATTGTAGAAGCCTGGCATATCTAACCAAGGAGGGCCCTCAGGACTCATAGCTCTGGCACCTGTTCCTTACGGAGAAGATGATGCTGTGAGGACCCAGCCTGCAGCTCAGTGAGGAGGAGTTGGAGTCCTGGAGACCAGCCTGCAGCTCATGGAGGAGGAGATAGAGCCCTGGAGACCCAGCCTGCAGCTCAGGGAGGAGGAGATGGAGCCCTGGAGACCAGCCTGAAGCTCAGGGAGGAGGAGATGGAGCCCTGGAGACCAGCCTGAAGCTCAGGGAGGAGATTGAGTCCTAGATACTCAGCCTGCAGCTCAGGGAGGAGGAGATGGAGCCCTGAAGACCCAAACTGCATATTAGGGAGAAGATGGAGCTGATGGAACCCAACCCACAGATGTTAATTGTGTATCATCGCCAGGCTAGATATACTCATAGGAAGGAGATGTTACCTATAACCCCATTAGCCAGAGACAACAATGGCTCACATTTTAATACATTACCTTATTCCCCTCCATATATATATATATATATTTAAACAGAATTAACATATTGAATAAACCATTTTATATCCTACTCTTCACCTCAGTATTATACTATGAGCATTAAGAGATTTTATAAAAGACTCAACTTCTGCATGTGTAACATGGGAGAGCAGCAGTGATAATAATGATAGTAATACCAGAACCTATATGATAGGGTTATTGTGGTGATTAAATGAGATAATGGATATAAAAGCCTTTAGCCCAGTGTGTGGCATATATTAAGTGCTCAGCAAAAATTATCATAATAAAATACTTCAAAATCATAAATGGCTGCAGAGTAGCCTACTGAGTGAATATGTCATTTTTCATGTAACAGT
The DNA here is from genome assembly GCF_003009895.1 of Hyaena hyaena. Taxonomy (NCBI): domain Eukaryota; kingdom Metazoa; phylum Chordata; class Mammalia; order Carnivora; family Hyaenidae; genus Hyaena; species Hyaena hyaena. Next base: position 1,752,765 of record NW_024080870.1, on the reverse strand, counting down.
TCCTTTACTGAACCCACTGATAAGTGTTAAGAGTCAGGAAATCAAGCTAACTGCCAACTCTGTTTTTTCCGTATAGCACCACATGACCTTCTAGGAAAGCAAAGTGTCAGTGTGGAGGCCACCAGACCCCCTGTGTTTGCTGATAGTGATGATCACAACTGCAGTACAATAAGGGGTGTCTTGAGCCCCTAGACCTTATGGTGATAAGACTGTCCTGTCGGCCAGCATCTCAGAGCCACTTGGGGAGCGAGCTCACAAATGCACTGACTGCTGGATGTGATGGGGTGGGCCATGCAGATGTCTGCACAGATGTCTGACGGAGCAGGAGACGCAGGACCAAGTCAGCCTGGGGGAGAGGTCGGCGGAGGTGTCCTGGAGCAGGCACAGCGGTGATGTCACTATAGGTTTACTCCTAGTTCAAGTTTCTCTGAAAGCAGAGCCCGAGACAAGGACATGGGTGCAGGTATTTCATTTGGGAGAGGACCCCAGGAGGCAGGAGTGAGGGAGAAGTCAGGGTGTGTCTTGGAAGGGAGGAAGCCAGTAAAAAGTGTCTTAGTGACCTGTGGGCAACTGGGCTCGGTTCGCCTGGGACCCGGAATATACACAAGGACGGTCCCTCCAGAGCACGGGAGCCTGGGCACTGACAGACGACGGTTGATGGTTACGCCAGGACGTAACTCCTCCGAGAGTCCAGCCTGCCCTGTGAGTGGAGACCCAATGAGGTGAGCTTCTGTTGTTCTGGAAAAAGTCCTGAAACAGGAAGGTGGAGGGACATGGAAGCCTGAGGAGGGGCGGTGTCAGGTGCAGCTGCAGCCAAAGCTGCAGGAGGGAGGGTGGGGTGAGGATCCGCTTTGGAAGAGAGGGAGAGCCGAGGTACCTTGTCCCTGTGCCGGAGGGCCATGCCTTTCCACTGCAGCCAGGAAGGTCTCCCTTGTGTCTCCCATGAGTCTCTGCATTTTCCTCTCGTTCCCTTCGTGCTAGCCTAAAAGGGGGTGCAGAGCAGCTGGTCATGGTCAGACGAAAATGCTAGAAAAGCTGCAGATTCTCAGCAGCCTGACCCCTCCAGGGTCATTTCAGGCTAGACCGGTGCTCAGAGGATCCCTCTCTTTTGTCCTGCTGCTGCTGCTGCATCTGCTTACACGTGCTGTGAGCACAGAATGTGGCCAGATTATTTCTCTGTCGGGTGGCCCAGAGGCTGACAGCTCCCCTGTAATGGTGGCTACAGCTGACATTAGTGGATTCTGTAAACCAGGCTCTGGACCAGGTGCTCACTTTGTCTCAAGCTAGATTCTGTTAACATTCCATTCTACATGTGAGGCAGCTGAGACTCGGAGAGGTAGTCAGAGTCAAGCACGAGGTACAACAGGTCTTCAGCTGAGGCTCGGAGAGGTAGTCAGAGTCAAGCATGAGGTACAACAGGTCTTCAGCTGAGGCTCGGAGAGGTAGTCAGAGTCAAGCACGAGGTACATCTGGTATAACCACATCACCTGCTCCCCTCCGTTTCGGCGGGTGCGCATTCTCCTCTTTATAATGAGCTGTGTGCTCAGGTGCTCAAGGAGGCAGTTTGGTGTCTCCCTAGATGTGTGTTCTTGGTGGGCCTTTGGCTAACCTGCCTGGTCTTGAGTAGGAAAACCTCTTACAAAAGAGTTAGCAAAAACGGTTGAGGAAATATGGTAGTTAGAACAACAGCTGCCTGTTATCCTTGCTCCTACCCAGTCCCCGTGGGACAGAAGAGGAAACTCCAGCTCGGGAAGGTGGAGATAGTCCCAGGGCCATGCAGGGGGCAAGCGTGGAAATTGGTTTGGAGCTCAGCCTGTTTGATTGGATAAGCCCTGAGGTTCCCACTGGCATGCACAGAGTGCCTCCCGGAGCGTGGTCATGAAGCCCAGAAGCAAAGGTGAGAATGCCTAATGTTAAAGAGTATGTCCCTATAACGTGTGCTGCTAGACCTTCTGGCCTCCCTGTGTGCCTGGTGAGGAACGGACTGGCAACGACCAAGGTCGCAGGCAACTCTGGGTGGTGCAAGTCCTGATGGCGGTATGGGGGCCCTTCTGTGCACCAGGGTGCCAGGCTGGACCCAAGCGGAGAGCACGCGTGCGGGTGTGCGGGCGCAGCGCGTGTTTCCTGTGCAGCCACAAACATGCTGCTTAGAGAACATTGGGCTCAGAGGACCTCTGAGATGATCCCGCTCCTCTGCCATTTTCACGACGGGGCAGTGGAGGCCGGGGTAGCAGAAATAACTGATAAGACCTGGCATTTTTCTGGGTAGCAGGAGGGCCCCACCCACCGAGTCCTGGCTCTCTGCACATGCTTGCCGCGATGCCTGTGCCCTACCCCGTATCCTCGGATGAAACTCGGGAACTCGTGGTGACCTGTGGCTCCTTCTCCGTGGCATCCCTCCTCCACCCCAGTCTGCAGTCCTCTCTGGCTGGTTCCTTCCTCTCTGACTAAGAGAACCTAGGAGGCTCCCTCCTCTTCTGCCAACCCTCAGCCGCCCCCTCTCCTCTGGAGCCCCCCAGGCCGTGAGCGGTGGCTCCATGGAGAACGCAGGGCCGTGGGCGGGGCGAGCCAGATAATTATAATCTTGGAAGGTTTGAATCTCAGGCTGAGAAGCCAGGAGGCAGTTCTTCCTGCCGAGTTTGGGAGCTGGGTCTGAGTCAGACACCATCTCCCACAGCCCAGCCTCCTAGAGAGGCTGATCCCACCTTGCCCTTCCTGCTTGGAGCTGGAGTTTGATCCCATCCGTGTATTTATGTGTGCATGCATTCATTTATGCTGATTTTGTTTTCTGCATGCCATGCGCTGTATGGAGCCCAGGGACAGTGGAAGGGGGCAGTGGGGATGGTGCATGCTGGCGAAGAGGGTCTCGGTCACTCAGGCTCCATAGGTTGGGGCCTTGCCTCCATTTATTAGCAGTACAATTTTTCCTGCGTTGTTTAAGCTTTCCGTGCCTTTCTTGGCTCATCTGAGAAACGGGCATTGTAAGTATCTCCCTTGCAAGATTTAAGGGAGAGGATACATATAAACCACTAAACACCTAAACGCCACGTCTGAAGCATATTAAAAGCATACAAAATGTTGCTGATATTATTTATAAAAAATTGTATTAAAGGGTTGAATGCTATCCAGTTCCCCGCCCCCAAAGCACTCACAGCCTAGAACAGAGATGGCCAAGAGGCTTCATCTCCTCTCTTCCCTCTGATTGGTAGAGGGTACTCGGGGGTATCGGGTATCCTATTAGAAAAGAGGATCAGTTCGGACTCCTCAGGAAAAAGAACATGATTGATTAGCAATGTCTGTGGCGGGTTTTAGATAAGGGAGGGAAGGCCCATAAGGCGGAGTCAGCTGTTACTGAGTGAGTCCTGGAGAGGAAAAGAGAAGGGAGTTGCAGGGCTAGGAAAAAACGGAGAGGAGCGTATGTGCAGACCTTATCAGGTATTTGAAGCAAATGTTGGAGGGTCAGGGCTGCCAAAGAGCTTTCCGTATGTAGATATTTCTAAACATCCACAAGAGACGGTGATCCTCCCTGCTGCGGTGTGCCAGAGCTTTTTGTCAGAATATACAGGTTTGAATCCTGGCTCCGGTACCCACAGGCTGCTTGTGTGCCTCGGGCAAGCGTCAGACCTATCCCAAGTCTCAGCTTCTCTGTCTGGAAAACAGAGAATGAAAGACCCCAGCTTTTCCAACTATGCTGGACTTTGGTGAGGATTAAATGAGATAACACACGTTAAGAATTTATAACCGCCCCCGATGCATAATAAACACTGAAAACTTAGTGGTCAGCCGTTAATGTTTCGTCTGCCTTAAAGAACTAGGAGTGCGGGGGCGGGGGGGGGGAAGGGTAGGGGGGAGCTTTTCTTTGGTAAACTATTATCAAATCGTTCCCCTCTGTGTGAGCGCTGGAAACCGTAAAGGATTAGGTGGCACAATCAAATTGTTCAAAAATAGAGGATTAGTAGGAAAAAGCTTAGTACTTCAAACAGTTGATGAATAGCTCAAATAAATTGGGCTAGGTTATACAACATGATATAAAAATGCAATTCCACTTTTATGAGAAAGCATTAATTCATATATGACCAGGAAAAGATTTGGAAGTCTGAACCCCATGGAGTTAAACGGCGATCATCTCCAAGTAGGCAGATTGTGGGCGTATCCATTAGAGTTCTTAATAGAAGCCAGCTTGGGCTGATTAAGCAGAAAAGGAGCCTATAAAAAGTCTGTTGGGGAGCCCCATTCCTGTGGTGAATGTCTCTGCTCTTAGCACGATCTCGGCTTGTCGGGTGGCTTGGCCAGAGCCCGGTGCATGCTGGGAACTCAACCCTGCAACCCCTATGATTCCTGAATGTAATGGAGTCAGCTCTGCACCTGAGGGAGGGCCACAACTTAATAGGCTCTATGACTAAGTGTTCAGTCGAATGCACCAAGAAAGTCCTTCTGTTCAGGTCTGAGTCTGGTCTTCGAACTCATGGAGTCTGCAGGTGAACAGCTCTGCTACGCAGTTCCCTGGGCCCCTGCTCCCCGGTGGGCAGGCTCTTGTGGCTGAGTTCCTGGCACTTCCCAGTTTGGAGCACTCTCTCCATAGTTGTTAGGGTGCAGTGCCCCCCCCCCCAGCCGTCGCTGACCCTTTGGGCCCTTTCTCTCTTCTCGTTGGTTTAGGCTGTCTTTGACACCCAATGAATATCAAGACCATCAGACCTCTGTCCTGTCAGACAGCACCTTTTCACAGGAAAGTGTTCCGGAGAAAGGGTTTTATGCGGGGGTGGGGGTGGGGGTGCCCTATGTGGGGCCAGGATGGATCTAGAAATCCTCATGGAGGAGGCTTCTGGCATGGACCTCAGCATAGCTGGAGTTTGCATAGACAGGCATCGTGTGGAGAAGAGGGAGGGCAGTGCAGACCAGAAGAGGGAAGCAGGTGATTTGGGGGAAAGGGATTTTGTTGAAAACAGCTTGGCCGACCCAATCATTGGTCTTGTTTTCTATCCGTAAGCAAGCGTGGTGCCTGACACTCCGTAGGCTTTTAGTAAATATTAGATAAAGCAATGAGGGCAAGAATTAAAGAATCAATGGTGATTCTGTCTGCAGGCCTGGGGTGGGGGAGGTCTAAAGCCCAGCTGGGTGGTCAGTATCTATGTTTCTAAGGCGGGTGCCACTGACTTCAGGCAACAAGATGTCCCCCCAGCTGAGTCCTAAATAGTGCCAGCTCCTGGCAGTGGTGAGAGGGAGGGAAGGAGGGATCCCTTCTCTTGGTACCTGAGCTCTGAGTGAGCTCCCACCAGCTGGCCCTTGGCTCTGGAACAGGCCCCAAGGAGCCCTGTCTTGCTACAGAAGCCGCTGGACAGCCGGCTCTTGCCTTCCTTCCTGGGTCTACCTTGCTGCGCTCCTCACTTCAAACCTTCGTGAGAAAGAGCAGAGCAGGCCCGGCGCACACAGCTGCCTTGGTGCTCTGTCAAACAAATGCTTTCACAAACCACTCACCTCAGATGGGGCCACTGTGTGGCCGTGACTGGCCCAGACAGAAGCAGTCACGTCTGAACACAGATGAAAGAGGAATGTTGTCCAGACGGTGGAAGTTACCAAACAGCCCCCACCCTGGCCACTACGTGTGACTGCTCCGTCTTCCTCAATCACCGCCTTAGCCTTACTTCCCGAGTTTGTGGACGGCAGTAAGGTCCCCAGTTACAGACCCCGTATTTTTTTTTAATGTTTTGTTTATTTCTAGTAGAGAGAGAGACAGCGTGAGCAGGGGAGGGTCAGAGAGAGAGGGAGTCACAGACTGAAACAGGCTCCAGGCTCTGACCTGGCAGTCAGCACAGAGCCCGACGCGGGGCTCGAACCCACGAACCGCAAGATCATGACCTAAGCGAAAGTCGGACGCTTAACCGACTAAGCCCCCCAGGCGCCCCAACAGACCCTGTATTCTAACGGTTAGAAGTGAGTCGCAGACCCTGGGTCACACTCAGGTGAGGGGACTGAAAGGGGTGTAACACCATGGGGTAGAGCTCATGGGGAGGTATCTGAAAATTCCACCTACTGTAGCAGACCTGGGGTGGGCTTGGGAGTTTGCATTTTAATAATCCCCCCCACACCCTCCATGTTCCCAGTGGGCCAGGTACCAATGAGGCCATGTGCAAGAGACCATACAACGTGGTAGGAAGTATATACACTCTGCCCGAGTCCACATCTCCCCCATGGGATCTGGGGCAAGAAGCTACCTAAGCTTTTAAAGTTAAAAAAAAAAAATGCATCACAGTAACAATAACTACTTCATAGCGCTGTTTTGAAGATTAAATGAGAGAACAGGTAAAGACCACCTGAGCAGGGATAAACGTTCATGCATCCTCCTGTGATGGAATTTGCACTCCCAGCTCACACTGGCAGGAAGGTTTTTTGGGACCCTTTCCCCCACCCCATCCTCCCTGGCTGGGCCTGGTGTTCTTCCTTGGTAGCCCCTTGGCTCTCCCTTGTCACATTTTTTCCCCTTTGAACTAGGAGCTTGCAGAGGCCAGATGCTGTGTCAGTTACCATAGGCGAGGTTTCACTGCACTAACCCAATGACCCCCAAGGCTTCCACCGCAAAGGTTCATTTCTTCCCCACAGTGCGTGTCCACTGTCTGTTGGCAGTGGCCCCTCCCCGCGTCCTCGTGACCCTGGGACCTAGCAGATGGAAGAGCCGCTGTGGGGAACATGGCTGGTTTCGTGGCGGGGCGAAAAAGACCCAGGAAATAACGTATTGGCTGTTAAATCTGCTGGGAAGTGACCCATGTCAGTTTCACCTGCATGTTGGTGGCCAAACAAGTCACCTAGCCGGTGCTGAGTTCTATAGGTTGGAGATAAAAGACTCTTGTAAGAGGTAGTCAGGAATCCCTGGCAAACATCATTAAAATCAACCATAGAAACATCATGAAATTCATTTTCTAAACCATATTAACAGCACGGTACCAGGTGTGGTTTCTTAAGTTAACCCATTTGACCCTCATAACGTTGTGAGGAACGGACTGTTAGCATTCCCGTTTTACAGATGGGGCAGTTGAGGTACTGAGCAATTAAAGCCCCATGCCCAACATTGCGGAAGTAGTGGAGCCTCCAAGGCTAGGTGGGGAGGGGCAGGGTAGCTCTGGGGGATGAGGAAGAACTTGACCAAGAAGGAGCCATGGGACAGAATTCCTGGACCCAGCACAGGAGCCATGAGGTGCCTTCGCCCTCAGGCTGCTCCTTAGTGACCTTCCTTTGCACCAGGCTCCGCAGGGCCCTGTCCCTTCCCTGAGCTCCTAATCAGCTCCCCACTGAAAATTCTTTGTTTAGGGCCTGCTGAACACCATAAAAATGTCAATTAACATGATTTAAAAATGCTTCAGTCTCATTAACAACAAACTGTTAGTGCTGGTGCAGGCAGGGAGGATTAAGAATAAATAAGAATATTAAAAGGTTTTGGGTGTCATTAATTATCAGTAGTAAATTATTCCCCACCCCTACCCTCTCTCTGGCTGTCAGGGAGCCCTTCTTCCCTGGGCAAGAAGAGTCATTACTGCAAGTGTGGAATTGGGCTCCTTCATCTTTGGCGAAGGAATGCAGGCTTCGTAGACTCAGGAGTCCCTTTGGTCTAATGAATCTAAAGGGCTAGCGTTCCTGCCACAGACGGTACTCACAGCGTGGGCCGACACCCAGCTGAGTAACTGACCCTATTAATGTTTAGTAAATAAAAAATTTAATGGAATTAAAGATGGGGGCTTCCATTTGTACCCCTTAATAGGAATCTGGCTCTGCTACTTCATCGCTGTGTGACCCTGAATAAGTCCCTGAACTTCTCTGAGTGCATTTTTTTCCTCCATCAAATGGTATTGATAATAATTAGTAGCCACTTCACAGGTAACAAAGATGAAAAGAAGTGTTGCTTGTTAAAGCGCCAGGCAGGGTAGTTAAGCACTCAGAGAATATTAGTAGTTACCAGTTTCATCACGGTCATTTTCATTATCATTTAAATTAAAATTGTAACTTAATTATCATTACAATTGGAAATTTGTATATAGGGGAATGGAAAGGTTTTTCTGGTTCATTCCCTTGAAGGAATATTTCATAGCCATCAAATAGGATATTTGCAAAGATTTTTGTAACAGAAAAATGCTCATGTTCTGATAAGTTGCGAAGAAAGCAGAGTGGAGGATGTTGTGTGCTTTGTGACTGCAGTGATGTTAAAACAGACCAGCAGGGTGGAGATACAGCAAAACATTTTTGGTGATTTTTTTCTTTTTCTAGATGGTAGAGTCATTTTCTTTAGTGTAGTTTGTGTAGCTTTTTTTTTTTTACCTAAGTATGTTTAATATGAAAATTTCCCAGCATACCCCAAACTAGACAAGTGTCCTGAACACATATTATGAACATAAATATATAATAATAATGTAACGATATAGATATAATTGTTAATAGCTTTCTGTAGTTGCTTCATCTTTTTTTTTCTTTTTGGGTAAAATATATACTTTTTAGTTTTAATTATTTTTAGAGAGAGATCATAAGTAGGGGAGGGGGGCATAGGGGGAGAGAGAGAGAGGGAATGAATGGGAATCTTAAGCAGGCTCTATGCTTAGCATAGAGCCTGACACGGAACTCAGTGTCACGACTGTGAGATCAGGACCTGAGCCAAAATCAAGAGGCGGATGCTTAACCAACTGAGCCACCCAGGTACCCCTGGGTGAAATATTTTAAAGTTACTGTTATTATAATACTTATATATTATAAATATAATTCTATAAGTATTATGTATATTATATACACATGTAATATTTAAGTATTATAATACTTAAAATATTCCTAAATATTTTAGTATTTCTCTAAAAAACACTGAGAATGTTTTCCTACTTAACCATCACACCATGATGACATGTGATAAATCTGATCCATTTATATGGAAGTCTATATTCATACTTCCCCAGTTGTACTTCAATTTTTTTTTTTAATAGTAGGTTTGTTTGAACCAGGATGCATTAAGGAGTATAATTTCATTTGGTTGTCCTGTCCCTTAACTCTTTTCAAATCAAGCACAATGCAGTTGCTGCCTTTTTATCCATCCCCTTGATGGTTGAACAGACTTAACCAGTTCAACAACTGCTTGTCTGAACTTCTGTATTAGCTTTTCCTTTGTGGTTGGGTTGCTTTTATAATATGAAAACAATGTAATACAAAAAATGCCCCCTCTATGCTTCTCAGCCACTCTCCCAACTGTGTGAGCAACAATAGCAACTACATAGCAATGACAGGTGCCCTGTGCATGGAACATAATACATCCAAGGCATAAATACTTTTTTTAAAAAGTCAGTCATTCTATAAATGAAGAGGCACGCAAGTAAAATAATTTGCCAGGGCCGGATAGCTGGGCAGACCGGCTCTCAAGCCAGCATGCCTGACGGCTGTGCTCTGTTAAAAGAGCTGAAGTACTTTAAGCTAAGGAATGGGGTGGGAAAGTCAACAGTGCCTTCCCTTGGGGATGCTCAGTGACCTCTCCCAAGGATGGACCCTGCCATGATGCCCAGGGAGAGGTCTGGGGCAGGGGGCGCGGGGGGGCGGGGGGGGGGCGGTGAGGAGCGGCATCTGCAATGATTACATCTCTCCCTCAGCCAGAGCTTGGAGCTGTCCTGGACGTTTCCAGGCTTTCCTTCTGCTCCCTTTCCTTTTCTTCCATTCTTAGCAGATTGGAAAGACCCTAAGAAGCTTGTGCTTTTTCTTGTCTGGACTTGAGAGTTCCCGAGTCTGCTGTTTATAGGCAGGGAGACATCAGACCCAGAAAGCAGCCCTCAAGAGAGTCTCTGTAACTGCCAGGCTAAGAGACACGTGGGATTCACCAACTCTTCCATTCCTGGGTCTGCTTTCATGCTCCTTCTGGAAAAACCAGGCAAAGTGCACAGTGCGTTTTGGGAAAGAACACTGCTAGAGTTCAGGGACCTGGGTTCTTGGCTAGGCTTGCCTTTGCCGTGGACAGGCTGTGTGTCTTCGGCCGTGGCACCCAGCTTCCCCGAGTCCCACTGTCCTCCTACGTGATGTCAGATTTAAAGCTGTCAGTTCTATTTCCGCTGTGAGGTTGTTACAAGGATTATACGGGAATACAAGTGGGAGTGCTTTGAAAAGTAATGATGGAGATAGAAGAGCCCTTCTCTAGGGTGCATTACGAGCCCCAAATTCGGATGCGCTCCCCTGGCTACGGAGGCGGTTTCCTGCAGAGCTGCCACCTTCTACTATGACCCCTACCCCAGTGCCATGGTTGGTTGGTCAAGGTGTTAACTGTTGAGCCAAGCTGGGCCGATGAATCATTGCCTTGGCCTGTTGGGGCTTGGGGAGGGACGGCGGTCAGTCATTCTTTCCTCGGCAGCGTTTGGGTTTAAACTGGGGACAGGGGCACTGATTGGCTCTCTGACTGCAGAGGGAGACAGGTTGGTGAGGGAGGGGGAATGTAGTGACCAAGTGGGAGGGAGAGAGACATGTGAGAGCCAGATTCCGGCTGTTCTTGGGATCTAGCTGCATCCCTGGGGTTTGATTGTTCAACCCATTTTTGGCTTTTCTGAGCCAGCCATTTCTCTCTCTCTGTCTCTCTTTGACTTAAGTAGCTTTGAAGTTGTTTCTGCCATCCGAAAGGGTGTCTGAGGGGTGCCTGGGTGGCTCAGTGGGTTGAGCATCTGACTGCAGCTCAGGTCACGATCTCACTGTTTGTGGGTTCGAGACCCACGTCGAGCTCTGTGCTGACAGCTCAGAGCCTGGAGCCTGCTTCAGATCCTGTGTCTCCCTCTCTCTTTGCCCCTCCCTTGCTCATGCTCTGTCTCTATCTCAAACATAATTAAATTATAAAAAATAGATAAATAAAAGGGTGTCTGAGATCTTAGGCAATAGGATTCTCTCAACAGTTAAGAGAAGGAGAAAGCTAGAGTGTACTCGGAGCTTAGAGATCACCTCCTTATCCCTCAGGCTCATTTTACCACCACCATCCAGCACGGTAACCACCTTGCCTCGGGTATGCAAGTGAGTAAGCAGCAAAACCAATACAAGAATCTGGGTCCCCTGACTTCTATCCGAGGGCCTCCTCCACCTACTTGTTATTGGGGGCAGCATCTAATAATAAAACATGTGAAAAAATAGTAACTCTTACTATCTACTGAGTATGTACGAACTTCTTCTGTGCTAGGTGATTTCTCCCACATTATCTTATTAGCAACCCAATGAGGAAAATGCTGTTTTTCCCCATTTTGCATAGCAGAAACCTGAAGTCTGCATAGGTTAAGCAGCTTGCCAGAAGTCACACAGCTAGTGAGTCACAGAGCCAGGATGCACAATCAAGTCCTTGTATTTCATCATGGTGCTCGGTCTCCTCTTTGGCTTCCCGCTCTCCTGAGTGGCTGTGGCCACACACTCCTTGGAGCCTGTGCCTTCCGAGTCTGTGAGCAAGACGGGGCCGTCCCAAGAGGTCTGTCATTTCCAGCATCTCGTGGCTACTGGCTCGGAAGTATTGTTCTTGGACTTGTGCTATTTACCCAAGAATTTGCAAGGCTGCTTCTTGCTTAGGTAACAAATGCCTCTGTCAATACGGATGGGAAATTGGCTTTGCTTATTCAGAAGTGGGGGAGAACTTCAGACATCCTTGGGGAAGCTGTTGGTGCAAACACGTACAGAAGCAGAAGTGGCCCAGGATTTGCCCATCAAACCCAATGTAGAAAAAACAAAGATGAAAACAAACCAAAATAGAGAAAGGGATCCTTGAAGTTTCTCTGTAAAGGGGTCCTTGGTGTTTATAAAGCCCGTGGTGGGGTCACTAAGGTCCCTCCCGTGTTCACAGAGGCTGGCCAAGGGCCGTGTGTCCCAGAGTATGAACTTCTGCTCACCTGTGACAGAACAATCTGGGAGACTGGTTAAACATGCGGTGTAACACTGCCCAAATCTGAGTGGCTTAAAACAACAGTTAATTGTGCTGACAGATCTGCAATTCAAGCCAGGTTCAGCAGTAACCGCTTACCTTTGCTGGGGCAGCTCAGCTGGGACCCAGAGGATCCACTTTTGAGGTGACTCGCTCATGGGGCTGGCGGGTTGGTGTGCTTCCTCCTTCTGGGGCTGTGAGCTGTGGTCCCTCTGTATGGAAGGCTCTCCATTGGACGCTAGCTTTCCTCACAGCCTGACAGCCACACTCTCTAAGAGTGAGTGTCCCAGGAGAACAAGATGGAATTACAGGGCTTTTTGACAGTCTAGCCTCAGGAGTCACTTAGCAACACCTCTCCCGTCCTGTATTGACTGAGGAAATCAAAAAGGGTTCATGAACGAAACCTCTTGATGAAGGAGTGGCCGTGGTGGCTGTGGGGGGGGGGAGATACCATGCCTGGGAGCAGAGAAAGGGGACAGCAGAGAGACAGGTAGAGAGGAGAACTGAACATCAACTAGGGCTTGATGTGTCTTTGACATGCACATGTATTACCTTTGGTTAAATGAATCAAAGGTCAGAAAGTGGTGGGGAGCGGGGGGGGGGGGAGGGGGCATTGGTGATGCACTTAAAGCAACAACCCAGACGGAAGCAAAGGAGAGGTGCCTCCATGGCCAAGGTGGGGCCTTGGGCTCCAACATGCCCCTGCTCTTGAGCTTCCCAGGAGCTCATCCTGCCTGACCTGGCCCATCTCTTCCAATGGAAAGAGGTCCAGCTGTCTGCCAGGGGCTGAAGACCCCTCCACCTTCACATTTCCAGGCAAAGAAACAACCCCTCCCTCCCGCCGAGTCCCACGAATACCTCACTCGAGAGGGAAAGCTGTGAAGTATAATCAATCTTGCCATTTATTAAAGACCCAGTATGTGCCAGATGCTTCGCCTCATTTCTCAAGGCAACCATGATTTTGCAGACAAGGAAACTGAGGCCCCGGAGGGCGGGTTGGCTTGCCTGAGCTGGCACAACCGGGGCAGGGGGGAGGCACAGAAGTGTGGTTGCCTTCGGGTCTGTCGGGGCCCGCGTCTGGTTGTGGGACTTCAGCCTTTCCTCCTCTCCCCATGGCCTGGACTCTTCGGCAGCTTTGCCTAATGGAGAGGAATGTTCTTGATGCAATTTGGACCTGACAGCTGGACTTGGCGACAATTTATTTTGTGACTTCCCAGTAAAAATGGAGTTCTTTTTTGAGAACAGTGACTCTCGGAGGGCAGAGCCAGGAACTTCAGTTGCAGGAGAGGCAGCAGCAAGTAGCAGAGCAAGCACCTGATGGGGAGGCAGGAGACCCTGATTCCAGCCCATATTGTAATATTATGTAATATGTAATATTACCGCCCATCTGTAATAGTGATAGCCTCTACTTATCGATCTCTTATCGTGTACCAGGTGCTGTGTTGAAGATCCTACGTGTGTCACCTGATTTCATCTCCGCAATCCTGCCAGGGAGGGAGGTACAAATATCCTTCCCATTTTGTGGATGAGGAAACTGAGGGCTCAGGTGCAGAGCAACTTCCCACAGCCACACAAGTAGAAGGAGATACATCCAAGATTTGGGCCTGGGCAGAGGGGTTCCTGAGTCTGTGCTTGTATCACTGTGCTACAGTATTGACCCAAATAGGAATGTAATACAGTAACAGACAGTGGCTGCCATTGATGGAACTTTTTCTCTGTGTCGTATACTGTTCCAACCACTCTATGCAGTATGGCACTTACTCCCCATAGTGACTCTGTGGAGTAGGTATCATGGTTATCTGCGTTTTCAGTTGAAGACAATTGACCTCTCATTGTTTTTTTCTTTTTAAGTTTATTCATTTGGGGGGGGGGGAGAGAGGAAGAGAACAAGTGGGTGAGGGGCAGAGAGCCAGGGAGAGACAGAATCCTAAGCAGGCTCTGTACTGCCAGCACAGAGCCCAACGTGGGGCTCGAGCTCACAAACTGCGAGATCATGACCTGAGCCGAAGTCTGACGCTTAACCCACTGAACCAGGCACCCCAAACTCTAATTGTTTAAATGAGTTCTTGTTCGTTCCTTCCACTGCATGGCTGTTAGCAAAGAGCTACCATTTTGAGAAAAAGAGTAAAGATAGGCATGGACTCCAGTCCTTGGGTCAGGGGCTGGCCCTCACTACATCCCTCCCTCTCCCACCCAGAGAGAAGCTGGGGAGGAGTCTGGGGGGGTTGGCTGGACCACTGCCTCCCCTGCATCTTCCCCGCAGGCTGGAGGCCCAGGCTGCTTCCTGGGGCTCACCACGCCTGTCTTCCATCAGTCCAGGCTGGGCAGCCTGCCTCCTTGGCACAGTGGGCTCCAGCCCGAGGCTCCTGGGCCCTGCGTGGCTCGGTGAACTGTGTAAGGAAGGGAGACTCTGCCAACGTGTCACTGGCCAGCTCCCCTGTGGGGACCATCTGGGATGTACTGAGCTGGTGAGCCAGGGCCGGCCAATGGCTGCCTCCCCCCCCCCCCCCATGGGCCTCACCTCCCTGAGCACACACCGTTCAGCTGACGGAGGTATCTGTCAGGTGACAGATCATCCCAGGGGAACCTCTTCTTGAGGCCCCTGAGGGCCCTATCCGGCAGTAATCAGCATACTAATAACTGACGTTTGTTAAACCCTGACTATGGCCACTTACTGTGCTAAGTGCTCTGTGTTGTCTCACTTAATTTACTCCTTACACCTGTATTGAAGTACTATTATTATCCCCATTTTATAGATGAGGAAACTGAAGCACAAAGAGGCTAAGGGACCTACCCAGGCTCATGCAGCTTCTAAGTTGAAGAGTCTGGTTTCAGATTCCGTTTAATGCCTGGCTCACTCATGAGTCCTGGATTCTGATCTTTGCTCAGTCTGTTACTGATGAGTAACATCTGTGCGGTCCCTTATAGTTGTGTACCATGCAGGGGTCAGACCACAATTTCAAAATGCATTCATCAGGGGTCACCTGGGTGGCTTAGTCGGTTAAATGTCTGACGTCAGCTCTGGTCCTGATCTCACGATTTGTGAGTTCGAGCCCCGTGTCAGGCCCTGTGCTGATGGCTCAGAGCCCAGAGTCTGCTTTGAATTCTGTGTCTCCCTCTCTCCCTGTTCCTCCTCTGCTTACCCTCTGTCTCTCTCAAAAATAAATAAAACATTAAAAAATAATAAAGTTTCAAAATGCATTCATCAGAATCCTAGCATTCTGTCAGCAGCTATATTTGGTTGGGATGGAGTTGGGGCAGAGGCAAGGGAAAGCTCATGATGAATATCAGGCCTCCACCCCCTACCCCTTTTCAACTTGGGATTGAAGTGGCACTTTTCGCTGCTTCCTGTAGGAGCATTATGTATGAGGCAAGGCGCACAGAAGGGGTTCTGCTACTTAGGATAAGTTTGAGCATTAGCCATTGCCGATCCAGCATTCTTCTACCCAAAGAGAGGAGGCAAGTAAGCCTCAGAGGGTAAGGGAGCCATCTGAAGAGATCCAGCGAATTGGTGACTTTGGCAGATAGTGTAGTGGTTCAAAGTGCAGGTTCTGGGACCTGACGCAGGTGGGTGCATGCCCCCCCCTCACCCCCCTGCCTGGCACCAGTGGTGTCCTTGATCAGGGGCAGCTCTCAACTACTATAAGATCCCTGTTTTACTACCATTCAGTGCTCCACATGGGATAGTGATGCCCCACGTCACTTCTCTGATGAAAGCACTCAGTATCCAGGTCACCTCTCCTTCCCCTCCTCACCCCCCAGTCCCAACTCCCAACTCCCTGCCTTTGGCCCTGCCCAGTTAGGTGCAGATACCAGGGGTACCCAAGGACCATTCCCACCTCAAGGAGTAATTCGTAGTGACTTTCCATCTGGCAGCCTCTACCAGACTTCATGCCCCACAGAGGCTGTTCATGGAGAGGCAAAGGGCCATCCCTGCAACAGAAGACAAAAGAGACTGTGTGTGACCCATACTACTGTGTGACCTTCAGCACCTTGCTTCACGTCTCCAGGGTTCAGTGTCCTCGCCTTTAAAGAGAGGTGTAGGAGGTTTGATGATCCCCATGGGCCTCTGAACCTTCAAGATGGCATGCTTCAGTGATCCCGGGTGCCAGGAAATATGACCTCTCTCCCTGGCACCCAGACATTACTCCAACAAGTCTTCTCCCTATGCACAGACTCATGAATCAGGCAGAATCATAATAGGCTGAGTCTCCCTCTCTATCTGTGGGGGTGAATGATGAGACTTTTTGAGTCTTCCTGGCCTTGGGAGATTGGCCTCAAATGGTCTGGCTGCAGGGTTTTCAAAGCACTGTCCTGAGTGACTACTCTGGACAGTCCAGCCACAGCCAAGTGGAGAGAGCTTTAGGTCAGGCCAGAGTCTCCACACAATGTGGTGGAGCCTGTAAGGGAAGAGATTTTCTAAAGGAGAGGCCTGCCTTCCCTTGGACACAGAAACTGTCCTGGGTTGGTGAGTGGGAGAAGTGCACCCAGGGCACTTCCTTGGGGTATGGCCTGCATGGGCACTGCAGGGGCTCACTCTTGTTCCTTCTCTTCCACAGGATGTTGATGTGGTTGGTCAGATTCTGGAACGCTGATGGAACCATATTTTTTAGTCAGCAGGGTGACTGGTTGCTTAGAGGTGGCTCACGTGTTGGGCTTCCTCCTCTCTGAAGCCCAAGTAGTAGTTAAAAGGCTCAGACTCCTTTCCCAATGGAGGAGGCCTGCCCATCTCTCTCCCTCTGCACCACTCTCTTTGGTGCCTTAACTTGGTCAAGATGAAGGCAGTGTGTTCCTAGCTGCACTTGCATCTCCCTGGCCCACCCTGTCTATGAGGTCACTTGTAGCAAGTCCATGTGCACACCCAAGGCTTCTTGCTTGTCTCTGTGCACAGAGTAGGTGGAAAGGGTGGGGAGTTAAGTGTTTCAACCAATGAAGGATGAGGGGGTATGTTAATGCCATCCGCCCTCCCTCATTCCTTGCCACCAAGTGGGAGAATCCTGAGGTGTGTTCTGTACACTCTCTCAGCTGGATTGGGACTGACTTGCCCCAATTGGCCACATGCCTTTTATTGGCTTCCTGTTTTCCCACTTCCTCTTGTGCTTTCTGGATCACCTCCCAGATAGACTAAGGTTCTCAAATCCTGATCTCAGGGTCTGCTTGTGATACTGTGATTTATAATAAGAAATATATATTTAGTCTTTGTTCCTGTTTCTGGCACAGAACTCCTAAAACCCTCGGGATTTCCTAAGAGATAAGAGCACAAAGGTCTTTTGTTATGCTAATGGGGTGACTTTTGGCTTGCACCTGACAATGGGGCTGGTTGTCCAATGAGTGGAGCCAACCATGTGATTAGAAGGTTGGAATTTTTAGTCCCATCCCTGGATCTCCCGGGAGTGGAGAGGGAGTGGAAATGTGAACTCAATCACCAGTGGCCAGTGATTCAATCCATCATCCTGTGTAATGAAGCCTTCACAAAAACCCAAAGGACAGGGTTTGGAGAGTTTTCAGATGAACATGTAGAGGTCTGGAAGAGACGTGGATCGGGGATGCACCGTACCTTGTCCTATATAATAATCTATAGTCTGTGTGTCTGTATTATATGTGTGATAATGTATATAATCTTTTCATCTGACTATTGATTTGCCTCCTATAGTATTCATTGTATAGGCATCTGGGTAGCTCAGTCGGTTAAGCATCTGGCTTTGGGTCAGGCCATGATCTCATGGTTCATGAGTTCAAGGCCTACAGCTGGCTCCATGCTGACAGTTCTCTCTCCTTCTCTGCCACTCCCCCACCTGCATGCTCACACACACATGCACATGCTCTCTCTCTCAAAATAAAGGTAAGAAAATAATATCCATTGTGATAAACCAGTAATCAGTCAGTACACTGGGTTCCTAACTTCTGTGAGCTGCTGTAGCAAATGAATCAAACCCAAGGAGGGGGTTGTGGGAACTTCTGATCTATAGCCAGGCAGAAGGGCAGGAAACAACCTGAACTTGCAGTTGGCATCTGAAGTGGAAGGTAGTCTTGTGGGACCGAGCCCTTAACCTGTGGAGCCTGACAGTATCTCCACGTAGAGTCAGATTTGAGTTGAACTGTAGGACACCCACTGGTGTCCAAGAATTGCTTGGTGATGTGGGGGAAGCCACCCCTCCCCCCAACTTTGGAACTGGGTATAGAACCCCTACTGTTCTTGGAGGAATTCACACTAAGACATAGAACTTAAACAAAGTTCACTATAGTGTTGGGGATGGCAGAGTGATTTTACTCCTGTTCTACTGATGAAGGAACTGAGGACTTCTCAAGATGTCAAAAATGACTCCTTCCAAAGTGGTAGAATGTAACATTATTCTTTTTTTTAAATTTTTTAAACATTTTTTATTTTTTTTTTTAATGTTTTTTTTTTTTTTTTTTTAATTCCT